>NC_134544.1:20062000-20366500 GCF_050624435.1 Tenrec ecaudatus
AAGTCCATTGCTATAGGAAGATGATAAACGTGCTTTGTTGTTGTGGTTAGGTACCATCAAGTTGGTTTTGACCCACTTTCACTCTTGGCACAACAGAATCAAACACAGCACGATCCTGCACCATCTTCATCATCATTCCTATGCCTGAGCCCATTGAGGCAGCCGCCATGTCGGTCCATCTCAATGCACGTCTTCCTCTTTTTCATAGTCCCTCCACTTTACCAAGCATGATGTCTTTCTCCAGGGACTTGTCTCTTCCTACAGGATGTCAAAAATAGGTAAAACAAAGCCTTGCCATCTTTGCCTCTAAGGAGCACTCTGGCCATTCTTCTTCTTCCGAGACAGATCCGCGTGTCCTTTTCGCAGTCCAAGTTGTTTTTCAGCGTGCTTCTCCAGTGCCACAGTACAAATGCACCGACTCTTCTCCAATCTTTCTTTTTCAGTGTCCAACTGAAAATACCATGGCCGGGTCAGGCACATCTTAGTCCTCAAAGTAACCTCCTCACTTTTCAACATTTTAAAGAGTTCGTTGGCAGCAGAATTGCCCGGTGCAACACAACTTTTGATATCTTGACTGCTGCTTCCATGAGCACTGATTGTGGCGCCAACTGAGACAAAATCCTCGACAGCTTCAGCCGTGACTCTCCTGATCGTGAGGTTGCCCACTGATCCAGTTGTGAGGCTGTTGGCCATCTTTACACGGAGCTGGAGCCCACACTGAAGGCTGCAATCCGTGGTCCTCAGCTGCAAGGGCTTCCAGTCCTCCCCCCTTTCAGCAGGCAAGGTTGTGTCACCACATATCTCATGCTGCTAATGAGCCTCCCTGCAATCCTAAACATGTTTAGGACAGACTGATAAAATGCCAAAGGGGATATGGCCAACGTTAAGTCACTAAAACATCCAGGTTCACATTTCCTCCAAGCCGTGCACTGAAAGGGTAGAAGGATGCTTATTTAAGACACAGGGGCTATCATCATCATCATCATCATCATCATCATCATCATCATCACACTGAACCAAACTCAATGCCATCAAGTTGACTCAGGCTCATGGCAACCCTGTAGGACAGGGAGGGACTACCCCTGTGGGCTGACAAGGCTGTGAGCCTTTCCGGGAACAGAAAGACTTACCTTTCCCTTGTGCAGGGGCTGTTGGTTTTCAACTGCTGACTGTGCAGTTAGCAGCCTGGTGCTTAATCCACTGTGCCACCAGAGCTCCATGGTGCCATGCTCTTGTCCTAAGAAGTTTATTTAATTTCTAGCTTGGAAATACTTGCTGGTGAAAATGCATGAGTTTCAGCAACCACAGCAGAAAAGTGACCTTTGAATCAATTAATTTATTTAGTCAACAATTTTATAGGTGTATAATTTGCACTTCATACTATTCTATAGTTCAGTCATATCACGGAAAGTTGTACAATCATAACCACAATCCAATTTAGAATATTTCCTTCACTCTCGTACTCGTCCTGATTAGCTCCCCACATCCCCTTGACCTCCCCGCCATACTCCCCTCTAAGCAACCATTCATCCAGTTACTGTCTGTAGATTTTCCTCTCCTGGATTTTACATTTAAAAAAAACCATTACAAACAAAAACCCCAAACCTAACAAGAATAACAAAGAAAAACAGATAAAAAGCTCAATAGGACATAAAGTAGAAACCATTAAAAACTAGAAAAAGAGGTACATGGATCACAAAGGAGATAAAATGATAGGGTTGCTTATACAATTTTAAAGATTCCTCTGAACCAAGCATCCTTGGTGAAATACATGCTCTTCCTGGGTTGCATGATCATACTTAAAAATGAGTAGGCCCAGTGTTTGGAATGATAGTCAATCAACGAGCATCCTTACCATGACTCGTAGAAAAGTCACTCCCAGAGCTTTGAAAAGCGTTCCAAACAACGTTGGTATTCAGCATGAAAGATCCTTAAAAAGATGCCAAGTCACTCATATCCACGGGGGTGCTGGTGGTTGTTTGAGATGAGATAGTGACCTTCTAAATCTGCAAAACCTTTTTTCATTATGCTTTGAAGTAAATTTTTACCTACACCCATTTGCATCTTTAAAAAATTCGCTTCAATAGGCTACCAACACATACAGTCTATATTTAGTATTTCTGGGTATTTTAAGATGTAAGCCAGAATATGGACAGAGACGTATAGCTGATTCCCACTGTCTCTGGGAAGTCTCCGTGTGGGTCAGTGTCTGGGTAGAGTCTACATCAGCAAACTTGCGGGATTGTGAAGAGCCCACCTGGTGTTCATGTGTTATGAGGTCAGTTAGTTATTACTTCCCTGACAGTCTTGGAGTTTCTTTGATAACGGTGGGTATAATAGGGAGATTTCCCTGGCAGCCCTTGACAGTTCTCTGATCCTGGTGGATAAAACAGCCAGCCAGATTCTACCAAGAAGCATGGAATTTGGGTTCCTGGCTCTCCCCGGCCCACATTTCTCAAGTTTGGATTGGATTGAGGTTTGCCCCAGGAACTTTTAGTTGGGAATACAATGTGGATTTAGATTACTGTGAAGGTTGAGTCAGTCTTCTCATTTATAGAGGTATAAACATAGATGTGTACATATGTAAATATATTAATATATAACAATAGGGATATAGGTCTATGTACATATATTTATAGGTTAAGTATTAAGGTAGCAGACAGACATTGGGCCTCTGCTCAAGTCCTCCCTCAATGCAAGAACACTTTGTTCTAACAACCTGGCATTCTGTGATGCTCACCTTCCTGACACGATTGCTAAAGACAAAATGGGTGCATAAGCAAATGTGGTGAAGAAAGCTGATGGTTTCCAGCTATTTTTTAAAAACATTTTATTAGGGGCTCATACAACTCTTATCACAATCCATACATATACATACATCAATTGTATAAAGCACATCTGTACATTCTTTGCCCTAATCATTTTCTTTTTTTTCTTTTCTTTTCTCTTTTTACACTTTATTAGGGGCTCATACAACTCTTATCACAATCCACACATATACATACATCAATTGTATAAAGCACATCCATACATTCTTTGCCCTAATCATTTTCTTTTTTTTCTTTTCTTTTCTCTTTTTACACTTTATTAGGGACTCATACAACTCTTATCACAATCCACACATATACATACATCAATTGTATAAAGCACATCCATACATTCTTTGCCCTAATCATTCTCAAAGCATTTGCTTTCCACCCATTTGGTTTCCAGCTATTATAAGATACAGGATCTGGGGTCTTTTAGGCGTGAAGATAAACAAGCAGCCATCTACCAGAGAAATAACAAAGCCCACATAGAAGAAACACAACAACCTGTGAGAACACGAGGTGTCGACGGGATCAGGGATCAGGCATGCATCAGAAGACCCCAAACAAACCATCATATAGATGTAAGCCAGGAGGGTTGGAGTGGAGACCCAAAGCCCATCTGTAGATAATTGGACATGTCACAAGGATGGGACGATCCAGCCAGGGTGCAGTACAGCACTGAGGAAACACATACTCCTCTAGTTCTTTAAAGCTTCCTCACCCCCACTATCATGGCCCCAGTTTACCTTACAAATATGGCTAGACCAGAGCATGTACACTGGTACAGATAAGAGCACAGAAAACACCCCAGGACCAATAATGAGAGTTGTGATACCATGGGGGTAGGGGAAAGGTGGGGAGTGGGGAGGAAGGGGAACCAATCACAATAATCAATCACAATAATCACAATAACCAAGCCCCACCCTCCCATGGCTCCAGGGGGACAAAAAACAGAAATGAAGGGAGACATCAGATGGGGTAAAATATGAAAATTATAACAATAATTGACAAATTATCAAGTGTCATGAAGGCGGGGGGCGGGTTGGGGAGGGAGGGGGAAAAAGGAGGAGCTGATACCAAGGGTTCAAGTAGAAAGAAAATGTTTTGGAAATGATGATGGCAACATATGTACACATGTGCTTGGCACAATTGATGTATGGATTGTTATAAGAGCTGTAAGAATCCCCAACACACTTATTTATTTAAAAAGGAAAAGAAAAAGGTTGAATCTTCTGAGAATCTGTAAAGAAGGACCAAGAGGTGAAAACAAACCAAAGCTAAAAAACAGCCTCCTTTTACCAACCCCCCTCCCAAAAAATTTAGTTCCAATTCCATGGTGGCAGTGAAACAAGACAGGCAGGGCGTCCTGGGGAGATCCGGAAGCCCAAGGAGTACATGGAATCTCTGGGAGAGACTGAAGTGAAGTGCCCCTCCTGCCACCAAAAACATCATGAGGGTCTGATTGAAAATGACTAGTCAAAAGTAGATAATATCGTCAAAGAAATGAACATATTGTAAATGGATCAGGTGGACAGAATGTGAGAGAGCAGATGGTCAGAGACCACGCCAAGCAAAACTCACAGGCTGATGGTTTAAGAGAGGCTCATGCAGAGACTGAGGCTCTTCAGGGGTGGATACAACTGACCCTCCCTCCCTCCCTCCCTCCCTCCCTCCCTCCCTCCCTCCCTCCCTCCACCCATTCATTCATTCCACCACCGCCAAATATCAATCCCACTCATGGCGTCTTTGTTCCATTGAGGCATAGATGTGTAACAACAAATATATGCTAAAATGATTTAATAATCAGAAAGACTATAAGAATAAAATAGCAAAGCATATCACTTAAATATTTTTATCTAATGATACTGTTTAATCCGCAGAGAAAGGTGATAGATTAAAAAAGAAAATTGGCTTTGCGCTTCTATAAAAAGGAGTGAACCTGGAAAAGCAGAAAGTTTGCTGGTAAAAAACTTAAAACTATAAATTGAAGAACTTACTTGTATAATGTCACTATCAATGTATTAACCAGATTACAACCTGCAGGTTCTTTTACACATGAAAGCTAAAAATAATAAATAATATCCTTATTGTTAAAATTTCTTTGCCTATTTTTACATTTCTTGACTCAAGAACTGACTAAGAAGAAATGTTGCTATTGAGTATTTGAATAAATAGGATGTTGATTACTCACACAATAATTATTTTCAGTGGGAAATAGAGCCAGGAAAATCAGAAATGTGTTCCTAATCAGTATAGAGACCTGGCTCATATAGTTTATTTTTTAAATTTCATATTGATTACTTAATGTAAAAATAACGGAATGGAGCAGCAGGTTAAAATGTTTACTTCTGGTACAAACTAAACCCCTAATGTGGATAAAGAAAAGTAGGCAGTTGAAAGGGTCATTCAATTTCAAGTCAGATAAAAAAGAAGTATATAGTTATTCAATTAGATTATCATGAAGGCACAGATTTGGTCACTTTGTTTCTTTTTCTCCCACCTTTCTCAAAGTCGATGCGTGTCAGGTGCTGCATTAAACAGCAGGGAGCATAAGTACAGTGAGGTTATGGTTTCTATCACTGGCGACGACCGAAGTCGTGCTCTGTTGTTGAGTGATGATCAGCTCTCTCCATGAATATTCATTCACGAAGGGATACGTGAATGACCGAATGAGCAGGATGACTATAGACAGACAAGTCCTCAATTTCACCCAGCTTCCCATCCATTCACCCTTAAGTCATTCAACCGAGATGGATACGGGAGGAGTCCCGCGCAGGGGCCCACAGCACCATGAGGGACAAACAGTGCTTGGAATGCTGGTTTGGGGCGAGAAGGTGCCCAGGTGTTTTTTAAGAGCATCGGTGGCCTGCAAGGCAGAAGAAGTAACGTACACAAGATCTAGTAGGGGCGAGTTTAAGAAGGAAAAACAGGCATTTTCATCTATTGGTGCAAATAAAATTTCTACCTAATTTTTGTTCTGTGAAAGAGCTTTCATTAATTTCCAAGCAATGCCCTCCCACTGCCACCTCGTAGATTCTCACAGTGACCAGTAGAATTGGGGAAATCTGACCCTGTCCATTTCAGAGGCTGAAAATCTTGAGCGAGGCAGACAAAGATTCGTTTTGTTGTTTCGTTTGTTTCAACAGATTGTACAGAAAACCTTTGTCTCATACTTCACACACAGTGTCAAGAGAGACCAGTCCCTGGAGAAGGACCTCGTGCTAAGAGGAAGGCTTCTGAGCAGATGGATGGACACAGCGGCTGCAACAATGGGCTCAGGCTTAAGAACAATCGTGAGGCTGGCTCAAGACCAGGCATGTGTTGTTGTTGTGCAGCGGTTGGAACCTACTCGATGGCACCTAACAACAACAACAACAACAACAATCGTTGTTAACTGCATAGAGGAGAGATTAGAATTTAGGTTAAGGAAGCAAAAGCTAATTTTTGGTCTCTTTCGGGAGCTTTTGGACGGAGAAGGAGCAGATCCTTTTTGTACAAGGTCGCTTGTGGAAAGGGGCAAAGCAGAGAGACTAACGTGGGCTGTCCCTCCCCTGAGGGTCCCCGCTGGGGCAGGCCGGGCTGTCAGCACCCAGTGCTGCCTGAAACTTCAAGGTGACAATCGGGATGACGTAGAAAGAGAGAGGGACTCCAAGTAGAGACACAACGCAGTCCAGCCTCCTGCCTGCCGCATTCATAAATACGGGCCATGAGATTTATAATTAGACCTCACTTACCTGACAGCTCACCTTGGCTCCTCGCTGAGCTGCGTCCAGGTCTGAGGGACCTCTTCCCTCTGCCTTGGGGTGACACGGGAAGCCCCCCGAACCACGTTGCGCCAGCTATCTGCCCAATCAGGCCAGGTAACAGGGCACCAGGCTGTCATTTTCATCATGAGGAAATCGGTCTTTCGGTGTAATTTTCCTCCTGTAATTAGTCTCGCTGCGAGTTTTAGACTCTGTGGCATGTTGTGCGTGCAGCATGCTCGACAGCCTTCCTGCCGAGGAGCGGCTCTCCTGTGAGGGGAAAGCGAGTAGCATCTTTCACGAGAAGCAGCTCAAAGATTTCATGGGAAACTTCGGAACAGCATGGGAGACGAGGGGTGGGGGGCATGACGGGACTCCTAAGGACAACAGAAAGCCCACTTAGGCCAGAATCCACGTGAGGACGCCCTGCTGGCCATGGGATAGAGGCATGCTCTTACCTGAGGGCTGCGACTCTCTGAGCCAATCGGTTTTTATTTCACCAAACTTCAACACTCCCCCACCCCCAACCTCCCGTCATCGGAGTGGATTTGAGCTCCGAGGAGGCCTGGTGGCGCCCTGGTTACTACATGTGGGGCTGTGAACCCCAAAGCCCCCCAGTTTCAGACCACCAGCCACTCCTACAGAGGAAGATGATGCTTCGTACTCCTGGACAGATGTTCAGTCTTCGACTCTGTCCTACAGGAGGATGAGTGTATTTACCCAAGGGTGCAGTTTAAGTAGCAAAGAGATGCTGGTGACCCAGTCAAATGAAATCATAGTAGCTCGCTTTCTTAAGTCAGGAGTTCTGTTCATTGGGCGTTTTGTTATTTCTGCTTAAAAAAACCAAACAATTCTACCAATCTCTATTTCTCTTCACTATTTTCCTATGTAGAGATTTTCCTCCTGCAGGTCTCTGGGTGATGCCAATGATTAATTGCTGCATTATAAACAGAGAAGTCGGTAGGTCCACTCACCCAGAGGTGCCTTGGAGGAAAGACCAGGCAACTCTTAGACTTTGTGCCATGTTGTCACAGCCAAGGAAAACGTAGGAGCAAAGTGCTACGCTGACACCCCCGGGGCTCCCCACAAATTGGAATAGACTCCATGGCAACTGGTAATCTCCCTAAGTGGGTGCAATTCTTTTGTAGCAAGAAGCAGTGGGCCTCCTCCCTCCACAAAAGCGGTCTTCCTTTGTGTCTTTTGGTGGGTGACTTAAAACCTTCATGTAACGAAGAGAAGAGAAATACAGATTGGTCGAAATTTTAAATTGTTTTTTTTTTTAAGCATCAATAACAAAACACCCGAGAAGAGTACGGAGACTTGGTGGCACAGCGGTTAGAGAAAACTCTACTGTTTGACCCCACCAGTGGGTCTGCTGGGTAAGGTGTGACTCTGCCTGGGAAACCCCATGGGGAAGTGCTGCTCTCTCCTACAGGGCCCATGAGTCACAACCGACCGGACAACAGCCCCCCGCCCCCCTTTACTGGAAGTGTGACAGCGTTTGAGAGAAAGCTTGTTTCTCGCACTCCTAGGATGAGACCACCATAGATTCTTTTATTGTAACTGCAGTTATAGTTACAGTTAGATTAAGTTTGGTCTTCTATAAGGAAGTGGAACAAGCAGAACTTTCCAGCATTACTGGTGGGGCTGTCTAAGGTCCTGCAATACAATGTGGCAGTACCAAACAGTGCCTGCCTTACAAGCCACTCCTAGGTGTACATCCCAGAGAAACGAGCAGATCAACAGTACACAAGCACGAGGCTGCTCTTCGTAGGAGTGAGCCAAAGGTCTACCAGTGGGAGAATGAGTGCACGAGAAGTGATGCTCGCGACATGGAATACCGCAGAGCAGCCCAAAGAGCGACACATGCCATAGACTTGAGTCTCAACGCCAGGCAGGCGTGACTTCATACATGATGGCTCAATTTAGACGACCCTGAGCAGGTCCAAGTGATCATTGGCAATACAAAACAGAAAGGTGGTTACGTGTAGGGGACACTGAACATTGGCTAGGGGGCCACCACAACCCTGCTAGGAAGATGCGATCAGCAGCCTAATTCTTCAGATGGTAAAACAGCAACACAGAATGACCAAGTCACTTTTCTAAGGACCCGCAGCTCAGACATGCTAGATCCTGGGTGTGAAACCAGTCTACTTGACCGCTAAGTCCAAACGCTCAACTACACGTAGCTGTGATTCTTCCCAGATATACACACACCTGTTAGGCCACCCCATGAACTTCTTGGGTCCGTGTGATCTGCACCTGGGTCCTGGTTCTCAGGACGCTTGTTCTCTGCTTAGCTGTTTAGCTGGAGGAAGACCCTGGGGGTGGGAGAAACGAGGGGTGCCCGCTGAGGGACCAGCCCAGGCACATGTTCCTGGAGGTAGAGATGAAAAAAAATGTCCCCATTGAATCTGTACTGACTGTAGCATTCTGAAGAAGTAGGAACAAAGCTAGGAAAAGTAAGTAGAGGCTGAAGCTTGGGTGGCCTTGAGTCCAAGAATGAGGAGTTGAGATATAGTTTAATTAGCAGCATGGAGTCCTTGAAGCTTATGTCTTGTTTTCTGCAAAAATTGGGGTTTTTTTTTATCACCCTTGATCCACAACTTGACTGAGGCTCCAGGGCAGAAGAAGAGCTGTCCTTGACTGGAGGGAGAAGCTCAGGTGAGGAAGCCCTCAAGGCCTGCTGGGATCTGGAGATTTCTAGTTGGACTTGAGAGGGAACCTCTGAAAGAACTATTCTTCCAGTGTGGTCTGAGGGGTGGCCAGTCTGTGGAGCTTGGTCAGGTGGATGCTCATTTTCTTGAGGATTTAAAAAAGATTCATTTTATTGGGGGTTCACACAGCTCTTATCACAATCCATCCATGAGGATTTTTACCTTCCCATCTAATAGGGTCACTATATGTTGTAATTGACTCTCTGGCAGTGGGTTTGGTTGAAATGATTGTCCAGAAAGTCACAGAGATGCGATCTGTTGTGGTAGAACCCGCAGCAGGCAGATCCAATAGGGTCTGGCGCAAATTCGACTCCAGGGCCACGGTGGCTTCCCTGGTTTTCAGGGATCTCCCCACTCCTTTCGGGATGGCTGCTACAGGATCTGGAAGAGAGTGCACCTGCCATGCTGATGTTGCATCTTCAAGAGATGCGGGGCATCCTTGCACTTCTTCATGAACTTGTGGAAGAAGTGGCCCACGCCTTCCAGGGCCACATTGTTACCATTGAACTAGAATCCCAGAGAGAGACAGGGATAACAGGGTTGCAGATACAACTTGACCATGTTGGCCTCCACCGTGATGGACTCATTTTGAGGGATGTGGGAATTCATTAGGTATTAAACACACACACACACACACACACACACACATTAGATGGTACTGGAAACAGGCAATGGGCAAGAAGATGGTCCAGGAGCTTGCACCTGGAGGGGAGGCTGGAGGGTAGTGCCTGGCTCTGTTCTGTCCAAACACTACTGAAGCAAGAGACAGGTTAATGGGCCTGGTGGGCATGCTTGTGCATCATGGAAGGTTCTTTTTTAAATCATTTTATTGGGGCCTATTACAGCTACTTTAGCATTCCATACTTTGTTTCAAGCATTTTTGCACATATGTTGCCATTATCATTTTCTAAACACTTTCTATTTGAGCCCTTGGTATCAGCTCCCTCCCTACGCCATTCCCTCCCTCATGACCTTTTTTAAAAAAGCTTTTAAATCATTTTATTGAGCGCTCGTACAACTCTTACCACAATCTATACATACATCCATTGTATTAAGCACATTTGTACATTTGTTGCCATCATCATTCTCAAAACATTTGCTTTCTACTCAAGCCTTTGGTATCAACTCCTCATTCTCTCCCCCCACCCCCGAAGCCTTGATAATTTATAAATTATTATTTTTGTCATGTCTTACACTGTCTGATGTCTCCCTTCACCCATTTTTCTGTTGTCAGTCCCCCAGGGAGGGGGTTATATATATATATATCCTTATGATCAGTTCTCCCTTTCTACCCCATCTTCCCCTGACCTTCAGTATCGCTACTCTCATTATTGGTCCTGAAAGGTGCATCTGTCCTGGATTCCCTGTGTTTCCAGTTCTTATCTGTACCAGTGTATATGCTCTAGTCTAGCCTGATTTGTAAGGTAGAATTTGGATTATGATAGTGGGGTAGGGGTTGGGAGAAAGCATTAAAGAACTAAAGGAAAGTTGTATGTTTCATCATTGCTATACTGCACCCTGACTGGCTCATCTCCTCCCCGTGACCCTTCAGAAAAGGGGTGTTCCATTACCTACAGATGAGCTTTGGGTCCCCAGTCCGCACTCCTCCTCATTCACAATGACATGATTTTTTGTTCTTTGATGCCTGATACCTGATCCCATCGGCACCTTGTGGTCATAAAGTCTGGTGTGTGTCTTCCATGTGGCCCTTGTGACCCTTTGATAACTTATAAATAATTATTGTTTTCATGTTTTTCACTGTCTCCCTTCACCCATGTTTCTGTTGTTCATTCCCCTGTGGTGGGGGTGAGGGGCTTATGTGTTGATCATTGCAACAGGTTCCCTCTACCACCCCTCCTCCCCCCACCTTCTCCCTACCCTCCTGATATCGATACACCCCTTTCTGTTCCTGAGAAGTTTATCTGACCTGGATTCCACGTGTCATGAGCTCTTATCTGTGTCAGTGTATATGCTCCAGTCTAACCAGAACCAAAAGGAAGAACTGGGGTCATGAGAGTAGAGGGTGAGGAAGCCTCAAAGAACCAGAGGAATATTGTGTGTTTCATTGGTGCTATACTGAGTCCTGGTTGACTCATCCTTTCCTTGTGACCCTTTTGTGAGGGGATGTCCTATTGTCTACAGATGGGTTTTCTGATTCTGCTACAGCTCCCTTCATTCTCGACAATATGTTTTGTTTGTTTGTTTTGGATTTTCTGGTACCTGTTACCTGATTCTAACCACACCTCATGATCTAACAGGCTGGTGTGCTTCTTCCATGCGGGATTGTTGCTTCCCTGCTAGATTGCTGCGTGTTTAACTTTAAGCCTTTGAGACCCCAGACACTATATCTTTTGAAGACACTGTATCTTTTGATAGCCGGACACCATCAGCTTTCTTCATCAGATTTGCTTGTGCACCCATTTTGCCTTTAGTGATCGTGTAGGTAGGGTGAGCAGCACAGAATGCCAGGTTGTTAGAGCAAAGTGTTCTTGCATTGAGGAAGGGCTTGGACAGAGCCCCAGATCTGTCCACTGCCTCAATGTATTGCCATATAAATATATATATCCCTCAGCCAATACCTCTATTTTATGAATCAATATATTTACATAACTACACACCTATGCTTATACCTGTATCCATAGCTTTGCTTCCTAGATCTTTCATCTGTTTCCTTTTACCTTCCTCCTGCCCCACCATCACGCTCGCCCTCCTTCTGCCTCTTAGTAATTCCTCTAATCTAGGTTACTGTTGCTCCAACACCACCAGAATCTCTACATCCTCCTCGTTGGTACTTTTGATCCCTTAATTGTTCCCCTGCCTATGGCGTTGTTTGCTCACCACTCCTTTCCCTGCCTCCTCCACCCCACCCCCCCCTTGCAGGTTCCTCTGGAACTGCCAGTCCCATTGCTTTCTGCTTTCTCCTCGGGCTTACTTCCCCAGCCTATTCTGTCTCGGCGGCAAAGCAACAATAACAGAAATGAAACAAAAGAAAGGAAAGGAAAAGATTGAATAAAAAGAGAAAAAAAACAAACAAAAACTTGCCAAAAAAAACCAAACCCTGAAAAAGTGTACATAATTCCAGGTTAATCCACGGACCTTCATGACTCTCTCCCCACTGTTCCTGGGGGATTCTGGGAACTGCCCTTCCTAACCTGAAGTCTATCTTTGGGGCTCCTCAGGGGTTTTGTGGCTTGGCTTTGCTCCCATCGCTGGTTTGTAATGTTCCCTTCTTGGTCCGCCCCACTGTGGGGGTGTTCAGACCAGACACACCCCTGCTGCGTGTCCCCCATGGAAGACTTTTGATGAGTGTTGGGCTTGAAGGAGCCAAGCGTGAGTGCTGAGATGCACTGGGGAGAGAGGAGGTGCAGGGGAGAGACTAGCCACGGGCCTCTCGCAGTCACTGGGGTCAGGCCCAGGGGAGCGGTGTAGGGCGAGCAGAAGGGAGGAGATAGCAATGACAAGAAGATCATTTCCTCAGGCGAACATGTCGATCTTGCTCCCCAGAGAGCAAATAGAAAAGACAACCGAACCTGTTGCTGTGGAGTTGGTTCATAGCCACCCTGTAGGACAGAGGACAGCTGCCCACAGCGTTTCCAAGGCTGTAAGCTTTAAGGCGGCCGTTGTCACAACTGTCCCCCTCGGAGGAGTTGGTGAGCTCGAGCTGTTGACCTGTTTAACCACCACGCCACTAAGGCTCCTTGCTGGAAAATGCCCCCTTGTTCAGTGAGAAGTCACTGATACAGATTCCTTAGCCTTGCAAGGCTCTCTGTAAGCGAATGTCAAGGCCTCCCATGTTTGTTTGCTGCCTTCTTTTCTCACCATTTCCCGTCTTCTCTGCTGGGCCGGCCTCACTATTCCATTAACATGTTGTGCTGCCTATTACGTCTTAGATTCAGTCCCTCACCCCTAAGACACCCCTTCCTCACTCTCCTCTTGCTATTCAAGTTCCCGTTCCAGCTGTGTTTCCCTCACACAGGTGCTGCTGCTGGCACCTAACGGACTTAGTCCCTTCTCTTCCCAAATCCCACGCGCTTCAAGGCTCAGCCGCACTTGGGTCTCCTTCATGCCCTTGGAGATGGTTGCTGACCACTCTGTCTTGTGCTGTCTGTATCCTACACCTAGCCTGACCTGAAACCCGTGCACTGGCTGATTGAAGCCTACCTGGAGAACGACTAGCGTCCAGGTGGAGTTTGGGAACATGGACTGTTTTTTCTTAAAGCTCCATTTCCACATCAAATGCCTGTTCACTGGAAGGACGCGTCGTGAGCAGCAAAGAAGAATCACGGACGAGGATGTAGCAGCGAGGGCTCGGGACATTGCCGTGCGTGTGCGCATTCCTTGTTCCTGCCAACTCTGGCCCACACCTGTCCAAGCTGATTAAGTGTCTCCTTCCATGGCCTTGAGGTCTGAGTGGGCCAAAGGCAGTCCTGAGAGAGTCAGAGGAGTGAGTCTGCTAGAACTAAAGCCGAGGCACGGAATTTGCAGGAGACAGTGTCCGCCCAGGGTCAAAGTACCCAGGGCAATTAAGGAGAGTTGCCATTGTGTCAGGCACGGAAACTCAGCATCCAGGACTCCGTAACTGGCAAGACTCATGCTGCACTGGCATCTCCACTCAGATTGTCTTCCGTAGCACCCGCTCCCCACAAGGCACACCCCAGGGGCTAGCTTCGAGCTTTTTGGTTGGTAACACACGTACTTACACAGTTCTCAAGGAGCACTGATGGTGTAGTGATTATGCACTGATCTGAAAGGTCAGCGGTTTGAAACTACCATTGGCTCCTTGGGAGAAAGACTGGGCTTTCTCCTTCTGAAAACAGGGGGCACTTCTACTCTGTCCCAGAGGGCTGCTATGAGTTGGCATTGACTCGATGGCAGTGAGGTGTTTATTTTTTGTTGCTCTATGCAGTTCTCATTGCCAGTGTTTAGAAACAGGTCCTTCTATTGTCTCAACAGACCCAAAAAGTGGATACCCTCACTATGATGATGGGCACAGATCATTTGAGTCAGTTGCCCAAGATCCATAGTTAAAGGGTACAGGGCAGGGGTTTAACTCAGGCATTCTGGCTCCATGTCATTTTAAGTAATTATTAAGTCATCGTTGAATAGCTTTGAGCTACATGAGGACAGAGTCATATTGAAATCTTTTAAAAAAATCATTTTTATTGGGGGCTCTTACAGCTCTTATAACATTCCATACATCAGTTGTATCAAGCTTGTTTGTACATATGTTGCCCTCATCATTTCCAAAACATTTTCTCCTTGAACCCTTGGTATCAGCTCCTCTTTCTCCCCTCCCCCTTGTGAATCCATGATCAATTATATATTGTTATTATTATTTCATATCTAAACTGTTATCTCTCTTCACCCACATTTCTGTTATTCATTTCTCTTTGGGGGGGCTATATATCCAACCTTGTGATGGGTTCCCCCTTTCTCCCCTTCTCCATTCCCTGACCATCCCCCTACCCTCATGATATTGCTACTCCCACTACTGTTCCTGAGGGTTTTATCTGTCCGGAATTCCATGTATTGAGAGCTCTTATCTGTACCAATGTGTGTTCTCTGGTCTAGCCAGATTTATAAGGTAGAACTGGATCATGGTTGTGGGATGGCGGGGATGCATTCAGGAACTAGAGGAATGATGTGTGATTCGCCAATGCTATACTACACCTTGGTGGAATCGCCCCTTCCTTATAACTTTTCTGTGTGTGTGTGTCGGGGGTGTGTGTGTCCAATTGTCTACAGATGGGCTTTGGGTCTCCACTCCATTCTCCCTCATTTGCATCATTATAGTTGTTTGCTTTGGATCCTTTAATACCTGATCCCTTTGACACCTCGTGATCACACAGGGTGGTGTGCTTCTAGGATGTGGGCTTATTTGCTTCCCTGCTAGATGGCTGCTTGTTTAACCTCAAGCCTTTAAGACTTCTGATGGTATATCTTTGATAGCCAGGGACAATTCACTATCTTCACCACATTTGCTTATGCACCACTTTGTCTTCAGTGATCATGTCGGGAAGGTGAGCATCACAGAGTGCTGGGTCATCAGAACAAAGTGCTCCTGGGTGAAGGGAGGCCTTGAGTAGAGGCCCAAAGTCTGTCTGCTATCTTAATACTTCACATATAAATATATGTAACACTGGCCTCTATCCCCTTCATTATAAATTAGTGTGTATATATATATATATACACATGCCTATAGCTATACCTCTATAAATAACTTTTGCTTCCCATTTCTTTCCTCTATTTTCTTTCACCTTCCTCCTGTCCCACTATCACACTCACCCTCCATTCGGCTCTCCATGGTGAGGTCTTGTAGGTCTCTGAATGTGAAGTCACGGTGGTGCCACAACTAAGCCCCTCCCTTGTTGGTTGTTGAAACTCACTGTTAGGCCAGGTTGACTAGAGAAACAAATCCAGTGACACTCATATCAGTGTAAGAAAGAGCTTTATATCAAGACGTGATAGTACAGTAGGAAAACATCCCAGTCCAGTCCAGATCAAGTCCATAAGTCTGATACTAGTCCCTAAATTCCTCTTCAGACTCATGCAAGCACAAGCAATAATAAAAAAATGCAGGAAGACCACTTGCCGGTAAATGCAAAGTCTTGTGGATCCAATGGCGGTGAACACATCTCCAGGGCTCTGGCAGGTCTCCGGGTGACCTGATGGCAGGAAGGTGAAGGCAGATGTGGGGGTGTTCCCAGGACCCTCCTTACGAGGAGGTCACATCCACAAGGAGGTTCCATCAGGCTGTGACTTGATTGACAGGTTAGACTCCACCCCTACACTTCAAGTTGACCTGAAATTATGTAATTACCACACCCACTCATCTCTCACGATGTTCTACTTGTGTAAAGATGGCAGCCTTTTACCCCGTGTAGCAGTTCTCCTCTGTAGTGTGAGGTCGCTCCTAGTGGAAATCCCCACGACAACGCTGAACGACAGCAGATGGTCTCTGATGGGGACACACGGGCAGAAGGAGGACATGACAGCCACTCTGATTTCAAAACTTACCAGCATCCCGGCTGGGAGGTAGAACTGCCCTTTCCCCATCTAATTACGGAATCCCCAATATGAAACATTAGCAATTCGATGGTGCTGTCCCCGGTAGTCTATCATCGGTGCTCTATGACAGGAGAACAGATGCGCGGTCAGATCACGCTGTCACGGACTTTGCAGAACAATTTGGGCTTGATGGATGTCACTCGTTCACTGCTTTTCCTTGCAGACACATCGGGCCATGGCAAGGACCAGGAGGTCTCTGACCATTGCCTCTTCCAGCTTGATGCCTCCAGCATTCCAGGAGCATATCTGCTTACCAGGGAATTTCTTCATCAGCGATGCCGTGATTGGGCAGATAGCTGGAGCAAAAAGCAACCTTTCTTTTCTTTTTGTCAAAACAAATTTCTGAACATGACCTTTCGGCTGATAGGAGGCAGCTATTAGCAAGGCGGCTCTCCTCCTCCTCCTCCTCCTCCTCCTCCTCTTCCTCCTCCTCCTCCTCTTTCTTCTTCTTCTTCTTCTTCTTCTTCTTCTTCTTCTTCTTCTTCTTCTTCTTCTTCTTCTTCTTCTTCTTCTTCTTCTTCTTCTTCTTCTTCTTCAGACACACAACAGCAATTCCTTGGCCGGAGATGTCATGCCCGTGCCCCTCTTCTCTCTAACTGGCTCCACTGGAAAACCAGTTGCAGTCCAGGGTCAACTCTGACTCCAGGTGAACCGCTGTGTTTATGGTGACTACACCTGTAACCAGGTACAGTCTCAGAAACTCACAGGGACAGTTCTGCCCTGTCCCCCAGGGTTGCTCTGAGTTGACATCCGCTTGATGGCAGTGAGTTTGATTTCTCCTTTAGAGCTCTGGCCCTTTGGGATCTCACAACCTTACAAGTCTCCTCTCCTTTAAAACGAGGCTCAGTGGAACCTGTGTGTGTGTGTGTGTGTGTGTAATGCAGAATATTCATTAGTTAATACTATGGTGACCTGGCAGTAGTAATTCATAAAGAGAAATTATGTAAACACAAAAACCTTGAAGCAAAACCAAAACCCAAAACACTGCCATTGAGTTGGTTCCAACTCACAGTGACTCTGGGCGTTGTCTCTCTGGGTTTCTGAGACTTAAATTCTTACAGGAACAGCCAGCCTCATTTCTCCCCCACAAAGTGACTGGTATGATTGAACTGCTGACCTTTGGTTAGCGGCTCCGTTCAGAACGTGGCACCAGGGCTCTTTGGGTTATCACCTTGAGATTGTATTGTAAACTCGCTCATTTTGTGATATAACAGGGACTGTTCTAGAACTCAGATTCCCTGGAGGAGTGCTGAGGAGTTGAGAGCGGTCACTGAGAGAAGAAAGAGCCTACGTAGGAAAGGCCAAACTGCAGACCCCCCTCCCCCCTACAATCAAGTCAATACAGCCAACAAACGTACACCACAAGGTAGAACTGCCTCTTTGAATTTCTGAAGCTGCAAATATTATAGGAGCTGAGAGCCTTATCTTTTACTTCCAGAGCAGCTGGTGGTTTCAAACTGCTGACCTTGTGGCTAGTAGCCCACCTTGTATATCCTACTACACCGCTAGGACCTTTTTTCGCCTCGGCATTCCTCACTGTGATGTGGAATATAGAGAAGGAGGCTGACTTAGGGAAAAAGAGAAGAGACTAAAAGAGTTATCTGAATCTCTCTGAATCTAAGCTTCTCTGGAAGATTGAAAAAAAAAAAATCAATGCTATGGCGTTAGGAGCAGAAAGCTTCTGACTGGCTCTGAAAGAAACCTCCAGACTGCCTTCCGAAGCGATGGACCCTTTTGCCTTCTTACCAGCAGTGACTCAGAGCCCCTGTTGCTCCACTTCCTTGCCAGCATTTGGTGTTGTCAGCTTTACACATTTTAGCCATTCCAGCAAGTGTGGGGCATCTCTGTGTGGAACAAATGGTTTCTTGCTCATCAAAAAGTTGCAGGGTCAAGCCCGTCCAGAGGTACCTCTCAGAAGAAAGACCTGGTAACCTATTTCCAGAAAAGCAGCCATTGAAAACTCAACAGAGGACAATTTGACTCCCATCTAAGAAGTCACCACAAGTTGGAATTGTCTCCATACCTACTGGCTAGTGCCAGGCTGCTGAGAGTTCGGGGTTCACTTATCACTGTTGTAACCCAGCCCAACTGGGCAACTAAGTCTCCACTTGTGTCACTTCCTTTGAAGGGGAGATTTTACTCTTACCTTGCCTCGGTGGTAGCATTTATGCCATTGTCGACACAGAAAGGCCCCCAGGGAAGGCACTGTTGTTTATTCATTTTTATTTTCCACACCACTCGGTGCCCAGCACCATGGATGTCTCATCACCTTTGAAAAGGCAGGATGCTCTCAGCCCAGGAGTCGTGAGGACCCCGTGTTTGCTCCCTCTCACAATCCTTGCCAGGTTCAAGCCTCGTTACTTTTATTTAAAAAATATAACATTCCTTAAACATTTAAGTCTCGCGTGGTCTATCAAGCACGTGGAACAATGAGGTCCCCTCGTCTCCCAGCCCAGAAAATTCCTGATGACATCAGGCACCAAACATAACAACACGGTAATTAAGACACAGAGCTAGACAATTCAAATAGAAAAAGGTATCTTTTCCCCAAAGGCAAATATTTAAAATCATCTCTTGTATAGCTTTGTAGAAAAATATGCAAATCTTTCTCTCTTTGTGTGTGTGTACATACGCACAGATGTATTTACTTTTTACATTAAAATGATCACGCTATACACAGCCTTCTGTACCTTATGTATCGCCCCCCCCCCCATGCATGGGATATCCAGGAGATTTTTTTCAGAGACTAATGACGTCATTCTTATCAAAGTGGCCCAGGATCCCTGGTGGTTGTGCGGCGGTAGAACTTCCACCCTCCGTGTTGAAGACCTGGGGTTGATTCCCAGCCAGTGCACCTCAAAGGAAATCATCATTCATCCATTCGTGGTGGTGGCTTTGGTGTTGATGCAGGGCTGAGCAGGTTTCCAGGGAGTTTACAGACTAGGAAGAAAGGCCTGGTGCTCTCGTTCTGGAAACTCGCCAATGAAAACCCTATTGGACAATGGTCCAATCCTGTTCTACATGGGATTTCCTTGAATTGGGGCTGCAAATCAGTCGACAACAGCAGCATTGCTTGAAGAGCTGTATCAGAATTGAGGCCCCAGTGGTTCACAGCATCAGCCTGCTAACAGCAAGGTCAGCAGTTTAAAACCACCCACCCAAACACTGGGAGAAAGATGAGACTTTTTACTCAGGTGGAGAGCTGCCTGTCAGAAACTCACCTGTCCTATTTGGTCACTGTGAGTCAGCACCAATTCCAAAGCAGAGTTTGGTTTATGTTTGGAGCTTTTGGATCACTTTTGGATGAGGAAGGGAAGGTTTTTAGCAAACATGGAGAAAAGTCCAGGCAGTGGTGAGGAACGCATGAGATAAAAATGCGAAGGGGGTGGAAGGATCCCAGGAAAGTCCAAGAAAAACTGAGAAGAACAGAAGTGATGTAGCAGAACCGAGGGGGCGCTTTGCTTTTCCTTCCATTTGGCAATAGTCCGAGTTGGTGAGAAACGGAAGGCAGAAGCTGCCGCAGGGATTTGAACGCGGTTCACAATGACCAGAGGGAGAGCGGCGCTTGCAGCTGCCTCTAGTATTTACTAGACCTGCGAGGCACAGGGGAAGATGGGCCATCTGGACAGCAGTTCCATTTGTCAAGTCAGGAAGTGACCCAAACACATGGTCGTGTCTTATCAGTGGGACTCAAGAGGGAGGCTGTGTAGATCTGGAGTTTGAGGAGGGCATGGCTGCGGGGGGAGGGGGGGGGAAGGACCTCCCCACAGGCGGCACCAAGGAAAGAAAGGAAAAGGAGGATTTGAGGTCTAGAGGAGAGATCACTGAATTTGGGGCGTGTGTGTGTGTGCCTATGTGTGTACCCATGTTTTCATTTAGAGAAAAGTGGGGAGAGTGATGATCACAGGAATAATGGTAAAATACACCCACCTAAATGTTAAGTGGAGAGTCCTGCTTGTGTAGTGGGTTGTACTTTGGACTGCTAACTGCAAGTTCTGCAGTTCGAAACTGCCAGCCACTCCGTGGGAGGAAGATGAGGTTCTTTACTGTTGTAAAGAATTCGAATGGAGTGGGTTGGAGCGGATACCCAAAGCTCATCTATGGGCAATGGAACATACCCCCACAGAGGTGTCACAGGAATGGGATGACTCAATTAGGGTGCAGTAGAGCACTAGTGGGTTACACAATATACCTCTGATCCTTTGAGACCTCCTCACCCCCCATTATCATGACCCCAGTGCTGCTCCCAATGTAGACTAGATGGGAGCATGGACATAGGTATAGGCAAGAGATAAAACTCACGACACATGGAACTCAGGAAGAGGAATGGGAATAGAGATACCAAAAGGGTAGGGGGAAGGTGGGGTGGGGAGAAGTGGGGGAAGAAGGGGGCACTGATCACAATGAATGGCACATAACCACACACACCCATCCAGGGGCAAGAACACCAGAAACCAGAGGGGAAGGGAGACAGCAGTCAGTGTGAAATTTGAAAATAATGAACAATTTGCAATCTATCAAGGGGCCATGGGGGTTGGGGGAGGGAGGGAAAAAAAGAGGAGCTGATCCCAAGGACTCAATGGAAAGCAGATGTCTAGAAAAGAGCGATGGACTATATGTATGCAAATGGATGCAATTGATGTGTGGTTTGTAACAAGAGTTGTAAAAGACCCCAATAAAATGACTTTTTTTAAAGAAAGAAAAAAAGAATTAAATCTTGGAGACCCATGGAGGCAGTTCCGTCCTGCCTGTAGGGCCATATGAGTCAGAATGGACCTGCTCACAGTGCGTGAGCATTAGATACTGTGGTAGATCCTTTCTTGTGTACCTGTGCTCACTGCTCTGTGAAGTCACTTTCACTATCTTTTTTTGAGACAGGAAGCCCTGGGGGGGGGGGGGGGTCATCAGTTACGTGCTGAAGGGCTAGCCAAGTGCAAAGCTGTGTGTGCAGACCTACCAGTCTTCTTCAGGAGAAAGACGAGGCTATCTGCCCCTGGAAAGATTTATCACCCTAGAAATCCTAAACAGAGTCGCTGTGAGTCAGTGGGGTTGGCTATACCTGAGATCAGGAAGGGGACCTTTGGGTGATTCAGACAGGTAAGCATATGGCCTCTAACTTGGAAAGTTAGGCTGGAAATTGAGGTTGGCTTCTGACCTTGGCAGTTGAATGCACTCAAAGGTACCTAGTGACCTGTTCCCAGTCACCAGGCCTTGAACATCCTATAGAGAGCAGGTAAGGAGGCCGTGGGTAGTTTTTACTTGATTGGGATTTGAACTCACGTCTGTTTACCTTCGAGCCTAGGTGCTCCCCTCTTGCTTAAAGGGTGGTGCAGCCTTTGAATCATTTATGTAAAATCCACTGATGTGGGCAGGGTCCATGACGTGGCTAGCATATTATGGGGAGCAGGGATGCAATGAATAAAAGCATTATTGCTCCTTTAGTATCTATATACCCAGAAAATAAGCCCCTGATGAGCCGCTGAGCAGTGAGGGTGAGGTGGGAGCGCCTTGTTGGACAGCGGCTGATGACCAAAGAGAGCGCTATCGTTCTGGGGGTCGGGGAACCCTGTTGGTGTCATGGGCTACTCCGTCTGCAGGAGAAGACCAGGAACTGCTTCATGGCAGAAGGCGAGGCTCTCTGCTCCCATAGCTTTCCAGCCTCAGCAACCCCCAAGGACAGCTCTACTCTCTCCTGATGTGGTGCCATGAGTCAGAATGGAGTCCAGAGCAGTGATTTGGTTCTTGCACATTTGCCTTCTGGTAGAGACACATCCTACGTGGTGAGACACAGCTTGGAAGATACATCAACGCTAGAGGGGTCGGGGTGGAGGCACTCAACTGGCCCAGGGGCCAGATTTAGAAAAACAGAGCTGTGGGCCTAAACCTGTACAGGACAAGAAAACCACTACCAGTTAAAAGCAAGGGCAGGGAAGCCCTGCAGGGAATCTCTGAGAAGATGTTTAGGCTCAACATACCACACACGCTGTTGGTCGCAGAGGAGAAATGGTTGGCCGTGGAGTGGAGGCCAGTGAGCAGGATCCCACAAGTGAGATAACGGAGACCCACGCAGCAAATGGGAACTCTTCTCTTTGCCGGTGGAGCCTGCTCAGACTCACATGAACACACTTGTCCACATCTTGCCACTTATGGGAAATCCAGAGGCGAATGAAGGAGAACCCCAAGTCTTTGAAGTTTTCCCAAATCACTTCCATATGGACAAGTTAGCGGAATACATGATTCAAGCTTATTAAAAAGAATATATGATTTAAACACAATGAAGGGACATCAGAGGAGAAACGTCAACAACTGTTTCCAGGTAGGTGAAGGTTGCCGAGATAAAGCATGCTAATGAGTACTGGCTGTCTTCCTTACAAGACACCAGCCAGGAAGGGCCCAAACACCAATTGTCCCGGAGATGAGCACATGACAGGAGGGGCTCCTCTCTGGGAGAGTGGTTAGACTGGAAAGGAAGGCACACAAGCTCATTCCACAGAGAACATTCTAGAGTCAACTAATCCAGTTGGATCTTTTAGGAAAATAAAAGATGAAAGTCTTCCCTTTTTTCAGCTAGGTTGGGAAGGTAGAAAACCATTGAAACTATATTTAGAAAGCAGGTACTCAGAGCAAGTGAGTTCTTCTAATGGAGAAGCGATAATTATCAGAAATCTCAAAGGGGAGTCTGCTCATGCTTGGTGTCCCTGGAGGAATTGAAAAATTCTGCACGATTGCATGAATATTAACTTCCATGTGTGTGCCAGTTTGGACGGAATTTGCTCTTGGGAACCAAACCTGCAGTCCTCAAGGGTCACCTTCAACAAGCCACTCACACGGATTCTTTCTCATGGTGGCCGTTTCCCAGAAGGTTTCTTTTTGAGTCAGAGGATAATCAGGGATCTCCATCAGTGCTTTATAGCAAAGAAGCATGTGTCTGTGTTCATCTAAATTTACATGCTGTTGTGGAGAATCCTTCACATTTTCATAATAAAAACGATAAAGCTTACCAGGCTACTTTTACCAGACTTTAGTGACTGGGATTGCTCAGGAGGGGACTTCAGGGGGATGGAAATATACCCCACTGGATGGTAGTCTGGTGTACAAAATACCCATTGAGTCGGACACTTAGGGGTGTGGGTCAGGTACATTAACTTAAAACTCACCCACTGCAATCGATCAATGTTGACTCACAGTGACCCCCTGTGGGTTGCCAAGACTGTAACTGTTTATGAGAGTAGAAAGCAGAGTCCTTCTCCCAAAGAACTGCCAGTGGTCTTGAACTGCGGATCATGGGGATCACAGCCCACAGCTTAACCACTGTGCCAACAGAGCACCTGTCATGTACATTGTACCTCTGTAAATATAAGCAATACCTCACTTCATAAAGTCATTTTAAAATACAAAAGGATAAAGAGAGAGAGAAATGCTGTTTATCACTCAGAATAGTACTAGTAACCCTGTGGTCTATTTGCAGTGGATATTTTCTCCCCCAATGTACAGTCTGTACGAGTTGAGGTGTCTCATTTTCCAAGGGCTCCCATCACAAGGTATCCCAAATCTGGTTGCCTTAAAGAGTAGAGCTTTCTTGTGTCATGGCTCTGGAAGCTGGAAGTCCAGGTCAGGTCGCTGCCGTGCCACATGTGAGAAGCTGTGTGACCCATCGAACCTTTGCAGCATAAGCTCAAATGCACAGCATTTCGGTAAAGCCACACCCCAGAGTCAAATTATTATTATTGCCAGAAAATTGTTACATTTCCATTTGAGTCATACTATCACTTTTAAGAATTGATTTCACATTTCATCACAATTTGTCCTGACAAGAAACCTATGAGGTAGATTTTGTGCCTCAACTTTGGTGACATAGTAGGTGGAGTTGAGATTCAAATCCCCAAACCCACATGCGGCTATCACTGGTCTTTTTATGACTTACAGGTTTTTAATCTATTTTTTCTCCAACAGCTAAAACTTTCCCCCCCAACCAAAAAATGTTCAGAATCCTAAAATATTTAACAGGTCCACACGGAATTCTTGGGCATGACTGAGCATGCTTTGCGTAATCTGGCATCCTTGGTCCCTCTTGAGCTACTTCTGTGAAACTGAGACCTCAAGGGATCCAGTTTGAACTTGTCCTTACAGGGTTGCTATGAGTCAGATTGGGCTTGATGGCATTGAGTTTGGTTTCAGTGTTTGGACCACATTTGTTTATTAGAGTTAGCTTAGGAATCCTGGATGATTAGAAAACAAGTTAATCCTTTTGTACCAATGATTTTTTTTCAGTGCTTGAAGTTTTCATTTTGGTCTATCTCTTGATTTTTTTGGCCAGTTATGTTTTTTCCACCCACTCCCTGCCACCTCCCCCCGAGTTGGCACATACATAAAACTGTCTTTCCAAACTCACTGCCATCAAGTCAATGCCGACTCACAGTGACCCCATAAGACGGAAGAGAATAGCCCCTGGGACTTGAGACTGTACATCCTTAGGGGAGTAGAAAGTTTCATCTTGCTCCCGGAGAGTAGCTGGTGGTTTCAAACTACTGACCTCATAGTTAGCAATCCAACAGATAAACCACTACTCCACTTTACTCCTTCAACTGCCTCTATGTTCTTTCCCTACAAGAACCAGAACGTGGCTGCATCGAAAAATGCATCAGCTTTTGACCTTGAAACTCTCTAGATGTCTCACTGGCTGCTTGCACTTAGTGTTGCAAACCAGTGAGCTGGACCTACTCTGTTTTTTGTTTCTTTCTAGTGAATTTTTCTTTTCTGGTCAGATTTTGATATCATTTTTCTTTACCCTTGTTTTTAAAATTACAAGAGGAAGTCTAACTATGGTTGTGATTTTATTTT
Source organism: Tenrec ecaudatus (assembly GCF_050624435.1). Taxonomy (NCBI): domain Eukaryota; kingdom Metazoa; phylum Chordata; class Mammalia; order Afrosoricida; family Tenrecidae; genus Tenrec; species Tenrec ecaudatus. Next base: position 20,087,180 of record NC_134544.1, read on the forward strand.
ATATTTGTATTTGTCGTGATTTTATATCAGCTTCAGTGAGTTTTCTATGGTTTCGTCATCATTTATTCCCTTTGTTCCAAGAGTCATGGTGCTGTCTGACTAGATGGCATTGTAAGAGACTTGTGGGGGAAAAGCTAGTGTCTGTCATTTTTCTCATAATTTTATTTTTTCTGTAATTTTCTTCCCAATTCTGGGAGTATGTTTCCAATATACCTGCTCCATTCTTCACCCAGTGTTGTGCAGTGTCAAGCCTGCTCCCTGTTGCTTCTTGTGCAGATGTGACTGATTATGCTGCATTTTACTTTTCTTGCACATGTCTGCCCCATCTGTGTGTACTACAATCTCATTCCGTTTTCTTGCTATCTTAGCCTTTTCTTTTTTTCCCTTGATGTTTTGTTCCTATGAATAAGAGCACTGTCTTTTAGCATTTTCTTGAAGGTGACATCTTTTAAGTTCCCTTGACTGCCTTTGAGCTATTCAGATCTCATAGCAAACTGTAGAATAGGATAGCTATTCATATGATGCACCGTTTAAACCTGTAGTAAGTTTTGTGTCAACTTGACTTTGCCAAGATTCTCAATGGATCAGCTGTTAAAGCCTAGTGATTCTGCATGATGTGATCCTAGCATAAAGCAATCAACTCCATGACGGGGTCTGCTGTGAGCAGCCAAGCAACTGTGGGGGACCTGGCGTGGTGTACCACTATTTACTCACATCCCTGCCCTGGTGCATTTGAGAAGAAGTTCCTTGAGGGCTCTGGATGATTTCTCAGTGGACGCTCAGGGTACATTCTCTTGCTGTTTGCTGGGTCTGCATCCTGCTTCTGGCTTGTAAATCTTTGTTTCCTTGAACTTGAGCCACATCATGTGTTGGTTCTGGGAGCCACAAGCAGCCTGCCATCTCACCTACCATGTGATCTGCTGACATGGTTCATCTGCCTGTCTAGTCACAGCTTGACCTGATGACTTTGGGTTCATTTGTCATACAGCCTGTGGTGTCTCTGGCTTCATTGGCTTCCACAAAGCTACCTAAGTCAGAGGAAGCCTCCAGCTTAACATCTGACCCATAGCCTTGAAATTGGACAAGACTCACACACTTCTACAAATGTGTGAGCCATGTTTTTGTTGCAAATTTCTTTTTATACGTACATATACCAGGGTCTCTGGTTTTGCTTCTCTGGACAATCCATCTTAACCCACAGACATTTTTCTCATTCAATCTCATTTAAAGAATTAGGGCACTATACTTCTTGAATTATAAATGATGTCTACACACATCTTGTGTATATGCTACATGACATCTTGTAAGGAGATCAATCTTGTAAGGAGATCACCTGAGACACAGATGCAGACTGGGGACTCTGCAGTTAACACCCTCATATAACAGATGAAGAAACAAGCCTTGGGAGGAAGAGATGTATTCAAAGTTTTATAGCTAATTAGTGGTGGCACTAGGAAAAGAGCTCAATGCCTTGTAAACACAATTTCTCTGGGCATCAGATTGGGCTCTCTAGAGAAGCAAAGCTAGTGATGCTTGTATGCGTTGGATATAGAAAGAGATTTCTATCAAGAAAGGGCTGACATAGTTGGAGAAATAGGTAAGTCCAGTCTGGTTCCAATCAAGCTTCTCCTGACCTGTGGAAGCTGATGATCAAGAAATAAGATAAGGAAGCAGAGACAGCTGGCGACACAGGCTGGTGGATGTAGAGGCTTGAAGTTGGCCGAATGAATCCACCACTTTAGTCAGCTGACGGCTCCTGGGATTGGCAGGCAATGCAACGGGGGATTGAGGACCCAGATGCAAGTTTCAGCTCTGGCAGTAGGCGAAGGGGCAAAGAGGATTTGACTATTGTCAGTCTCTCTTGCTTATACAAAAAGGTTTATGGCACCAAGGAGCTGTCATCGGGCCACAACCCAATTGATAAGTTGGGCTCCGCCTCTCCCCTTACTCAGATGTGCCTAGTTGACATAATCGCTAACCTTTCCATCTTTCTTTTTGAAGAAAACATAGAATGTCACCACACCACCCATTTCTCATGGGGCTGAGCTGCCATAGTTTTTCCCCACACAGCCTCCCTCCCCTCCTACATGACAGTCTGGAAAAACTGACTGTCAGTTATGTGCATGTGGGACAAATGAAAACGCTGTGGCTGGACCAGGTGGAGCTTTCTCCTTGAAGTGACATTTCTGCTCTGAAACCCTTCCCCATTGCAATACGCCATTGGGCTCCTTGGCTATGGCTTCCATGAATGTTGCTTGTGGATTTAAGGACAATGAGAATTCTTCATAACTCAGTCCCCTTCTCTTCCCCCCCCCCCACGTAGCCCCCCACACTTATGGATCCAGTTGTGAGGGTTTTCGTTTGCCCTATGTTGAGTTGCAATCCATACTGAAGGCTGTAGTCTTTGATTTTTATCAGCTAAGGCTTCAGGTTCTCCTTGCTTGCAGCCAGCAAGGTTATACCATATACAGGAAGTTGGAGGGCTTTAAAGGGTGTAACTTCATTTTCCTCACAGGCCTGGAGGCTAGAAGTTCAAATCCAGGATGCAGCTTTCTCTGCGTTTGCTCTGGAGAAAGACCGGGCCTTGTCTCCTCCAGCCTCTGGGAACTCCTGCGATTCTTGTTATTTCTGCCCTTGTAGGAGCATCTTCACCTCAGTCTTTGCATGGTATGTCCCCCTGGGTTCATTTCTGTTTCTTCTCTTAGGCGATACCTTCAGAAGGCATTAAGACCCACTGTGTCTGGCATGACCTCGTTAACGGAACTGATAACAAAATAAAGAGCCTATTTCCAAATAAGGTCTCATTCATCAGTGTAAGGGTTAGAGCTTCAACATATCCTTTTGAGGGACACGGTTCAATCCAGCACATCTTCCAAATGCAACCAGCTTCTGTGAGGCCACAGGGCTTTGGGAAATCATTTACACAACTGGTAACTGAGAAAGCGGTCTCCACATGTTAGTTTGCAAAAACACTAGATTGCCCAGATCGGAACCCAGGAATGTGGATGTGGGGTGTGTTCTCCTAGCCCTCTGAAGAATGTCACACTGGGGGAGGTATGGGTGGCACTGTGATCAATTACTAGGGGACAGTGTGCTTTGATGCCATGCCTTCTATGTCATGAAAATTATGCTTTGGGAGCTATAATGGAAGCTTAGTCATTTGGACCCCTGGGGCTGAGGGCTACAAGTGCATGTGGCTCCCGTGACATTTTTCTGAGATCCCCACCAGCAATGTAGGCATGGAGGAGGTGGAAGAGGGGGGGAAGGAGGAGGGGAAATTAGTGGCCTTATCACACACTGCACTATTTGTCCCCTGCTGGGAAATGGGCCGCCACAGAGGGCAAGAAGACCCAAATAGACCTTCACCCAATGACTCAGAGCTCGCCTTGCCCTTGAAGGGACAGCTTCCTTTGCCTGCCGTGGGCCGGTGGCCTACGCTCCAGGAGAGTGCTGCCACTGTCCCCGCTGTTCTCTCATGCAATTGAGTTTATTCTGAGTCATGATGGTTGCATGCTCTGTAAAGAGAAATGCTCCACCCAACATCACAACTGATCATTTCACAGGGAACTTAGGCTAGAGGCATGGTTGAGAATAAGAAGCCATGATCAGGCTCCTGTGTAGAGGAGCCATTTTACTCTCTGTCACATGGGGCTGCTCTGTGTTGGCATCCGTGTCCGATCACTCAACAACACAAGAGCACACGCCCGCTGTCTTTATGAAAGCACATCTCCAGGCCTTTCTTCCGTGGCTGTATTTCAACCATCAGCCTTTCTGCTGTCAGCCCAGGACAAACCACTTGTGTCACTGGGCATCCAAGGCCCTTAATAGAATTCCCAGCCCTTGAAAAATCGACCCTCTCTTGCAGAGCCGTGGTGGCGGCTAGCCTCCCCTCTCCTCATTCCCCTGCACTCTGGGCTGCTAACTCTGGTTTGAAACCACCAGCGAGCTACTCTGTGGGAGAAAGACAAGGTTTTCTACCCTTGTTAAGAGTTCATATTGGAAACTCACAGGGGCAGCCCTACCCTGTCCTGGAGGGTCATTAGGAGTTGGCACGGACTCGATGACTACGATGGAGCTTTTGTTTAGTTATTTTTGGTTTTGTGCCCCATCTCCTCGAATTCACCGCGGCCTGGGGCAGCCCACACCCTAGCAGAGCCTGAAGGCAGGGAGGCACAGAGACCCTTGGGTGAGCACGCCCCTGCCACCCGGCCCCTTGCACTTGAGGGCCTATACATTTCCAAACGCCAGGCGAAAGTTATTATTATTTTTTTCACATTAGAAACGTCAAGCTGATCAAAGAAACAAACACTTTTAATGAAACATATGTGGGACACTTCGAAGGAGAGATTTACAGTGGTGTCTGCTGGGAGACCAGAAGGCTTCTGGAAAGTGTGAAGAAGGCATAGAAAGAAGCCTGGGAGACCGTGCCAGAGATACGCGGCCTCAGCGTGGAACAGAAGGGAGATAATCCGCTCCACCGCCATCCCGATTCAGTTCTACATGGAAAGCGAATCCCCAATGTGAGTCGAGGCTGTGCTCACCGGCCAGTCTTTTCATGAGAGTCCCAAGTCCGCCATTGAGATAAACAACGCCCAGAATCATTGCAAACCCAAACTCTTAAGGCCCTGCCTGTCCTAAGATGGAATTTTGAGAGTTAATCGCATGTGTTTAGTTGTTTGTTTGTTTGTTGGTTTGTTTGTTTTCAACTGGACAATGTCTTAATTCCCCTTTGTAACAGCCTTGAATCTAAAAGGGAACCGGCTTCCATCACTGGATGTCACTGAATGATTCCAGGTCGTGGTGCTTGAATTCTGGCCCGTTCTCTGTCCCATCGCTGCATCTTCTTTGAACACCGTGGAAACTGGCTTTGAACTAAATATTTAAGGGATTGATATGTTATACTTTCTATAGAAACCTACATGATCTGTATGAGGCAATCAGTGTGGGTGTCTGTGTGCCATTGGATGCAAATATGACCAATCTATTATTTCCCCTCAAAATATGTGTAAAAGAGCTTGGGGAGGGATGCTTTCAAAGACCCCAAACACCCGTTTTGCTGGTAATCAATACATTTACGCTTGCTCCCAGCAGTTCTTATGACTGTGTCCAGTGAGACATCAGGACTCTGTTGTCACCTCTCCCCGCCCCTCCACCTACTTCACACAGCCCTACTCATGCAAAGGAAAAACCTCAATTTTCAAGACTCCGGTCTTGTGGGTGAAGTAAAAATATCCATGTCCATCCTCCAATGACTTTGCTTTGGCAACTACATTGACCACCACTCAGTCAAGGGTGGAAGACCGTGAGCTATATTAGAGCTTCAAGTCTGAGCAGGAGGGCTGCTGAAGGGTACAGTGGGCAGTGGAAGCCCCCAAGCCACGGTTGAATCACCCAGTGGAGGCAGCCACCATTGAATTCTTTCTGACCATGCGAACAGCCTTGCCCTCAGGCAGCGTGCACTAGAAATGTATTGCTACCAGTCCTCTAGCCATTCCGGGGAGGAGCTCTTATGGGTTACCTAGGTGTGCTCTTGATGGAACGTTAGGTGCTGGAGCCTCTGGGTCTCATGAGCTCCATCCGAGCAGAGAGCCTTAGCACTTACCCTGTGCAATTCTCTATCTAGCATCATGCACGGGGCCCAACCCTAGTCGGACCCCTGCTCCTGTAGCCCTGCCTACAGCTGTGATGTATTGAGTTTCACCTAATTATGGTTTTGTCACAGTTTCTTTCTTTTTTTGGATTAATTATTTTATTAAAAATCATTATATTGGGGGCTTGTACAACTCTTATCACAATCCATCCACCCATCCATCCATCCATCCATTGTGTCAAGCACATTTGTACATTTGTTGCTATCATCATTGTCAAAACATTTTCTATCCACTTGAGCCCTTGGTATCAGCTCTTCATTTCCCCCTCCCTCTCCCACCCTCCCTTCCTCATGAACCCCAAATAATTTATAAACTATTATTATTTTTTCATGTCTTATACTTCCAATGTCTCCCTTCACCCACTTTTCAGTTGTCCGTCCCACAGGGAGGGGGTTATATGCAGATCATTGTGTTCGGTTCCTCCTTTCTACCCCATCTTCCCCTTACCCTCCTGGTATCTCCACTCTCACCACTGGTCCTGAGGGGTTCATCTGTCTTGGATTCCCTGTTTCCAGTTCTTATCTGTACCAATGTACATACTCTGGTCCAGCTGGATTTGTAAGGTAGAATTGGGATCATGAGAATGGGGGGTAGAAAGCATTAAAGAACTAAGAGTAAAATTGTATGTTTCATTGGTGCTATATTGCCCCCTGACTGGCTCATCTCCTCCCCAAGACCCTTTTGTAATGGGATATCCAGTTTCTTTGGGTCTCCCCTCTGCACTTCCCATCATTCACAATGATATGATCTTTTGTTCTTTGACGACTGATACCTGATCCTATCGACACCTCGTGATCTCACAGGCTGGTGCGCTTCTTCTTGTGACAGTTTCTCTTGCACTTCATGTCCTGTTTAAGTGGTCTTGTCTTTGTAGACCCTTGAACACCATTATGGTTTTTTGCCGATGGTCTCCCTTATCTAGATAAACTATCTTTCTCTTGTCTTTGTTCCATTTAAGACTTAATAAATGTATCTCTATGAATTGTATTTACACCCTGGTCTGTTTTGCTTGCCACAGGAGGGGCAGTGAGAGGCTAATGGGGAAAAGAAAACTCGGTTCTCATCTGCATGCTTTATCCTGTGGCCTTCGTTTTGATGCCTTTAGAATTTCCAAACCTTGGTTGATAATGTTCATAGAAAAACCTGGTGGATGGGATTATCAAAATCTGGTGGGACAAACCATTAGTGACTAAACCGTGAAGTGGTGTTGTGTTAGTCCGGTAGACTAGAGAAACAAATTCGTACAGATCCATGTGTGTATAAGAGAGAGTTTTATATAAAGGGTAATTGTGCATTAAGAGAGTATCCCAACCCAGTGCAGTCCAAGCCCTTAAGTCCGATATTAGTCCATATGTCTGATACCAATCTATAAAGTCCTCTTCAGACTCACGAAACACAAGCAATGACGCCTAATGCAGAACGATCACTAGCCATTGGGTAGAAAGTCTTTGAATCCAGTGGTGGTGTAAGCATCTCATCACTGGCAGGGGTCTCCACGTGGCTTCTCCAGCTAAGGGCACTAGCATAGTTCCATGTGTTGTGTCAGTAGAGTGTCTTCCAGGGAGTGAACAGAGAGAGAGGTGTCTCCTGTCTCCAAGGGGGAAAAATACTGCAATCCCCAGAATACTTAGGAGAAGGCAATGCCCACACAGAGGTCTCATTGACTATATCTGGGTTGACAGGCTAGACTTCACCCCTACACTTTTAATCCTCAAATCGACACCAGATGATGTAACTACCACAGACCACCCCTTCTCAATTTGACACGTTCACACAACTCTTTAGCAAGATATGTTTCGAACAATAATGAAATCATTGTACTTAATAGGATAAAATGAAAATGCTTACAAATCAATATGTATCAAACTCATTTAAATGTAACATTGGATAAATGAACAAAACAAAAATATTCTATGCCTAACAATCGCAGTTAAGTAATTCTATAATATCATGACAATATTCCCCCACCTATGAAAGTTTGTAAACCAACCACTTCATGCCTTTATCCCCCAATTTTGGGTATCCAATTTCTATTCTGCCAACTTACATCAACCCAGTACTCTGAGGAGACAGTCATAATCTTTGGTGTGAAGAATCTTCATTCCAGTTGGAACCATGTGAAGTCCACATCCATAAGCAACGTCAAACCAGGGCGGCCGTTCATGAAGTCGGCAGCAACATGCACCAGTTCAGGGACATATGGCATTTATTTTCTGTTTATTCATTAATTCAAGCACGGTTTACTGATTACATACCATATTGGAACTATGTATAATCCCGTTGGTCTGTGGGTGCAGGCTGGAAGAGTCAGCCTGGTTTCCATCCTTATTTAGCTGACCGTTGAGTTGGAGGAACACATAGCAAATATGACTCCGTAGTCTCCAGAGTAGTTCATTGTGAGATATGCTCCAAAGAAGTACACGGTGCCTTGCAGGTGATGAGAAGAGAGATTTAATTGACTCAATCTCAAAAGCATGACTTCAATACTTGGTATTTGCAGGTGATGAGAAGAGAGATTTAATTGACTCAATCTCAAAAACATGACTTCAATACTTGGTATTTGTATGATAATTATTAGTTGAATGCCCAGTGTGATGAGTGGATATTAGACAGGGACTCTTGAAGTCTTTCTTTCATGCTTTCCAGAACCTTTTATTTTTAATTTGGGGGGTGGGGTAATTTTGGCTTAAACCACAGATTAGTTTTGCTTCCGTAACCTACTCGGCATGAACATGGGCATGAGGATCTGCTATGAGAATGTGCTCTGAGAGATAGGATATCAACATTCATGCCAAAGAGAAACATTCGCTTCCAGAACATTAGCTTTCTTAGTAGTATTTTAATTCCTAGTAAGTCCAACTCATCCAAAACACTTTCATTTCCACATCACGAACTCATAATCCCCCAGTCCCATCTCCTCCCAGCCCATGGTAAACACTCATCTATGACCTGGTCTCTCTGCAATGGCCTTTTCTAGATATTTCCTGTAAGTGGGATCATGTAATATTTGCCCTCTTTTATGTCCTCAGCACAGTACTTCTCTAAGGTCCACCCACGTCGTAGCACATATTAGAATTTCATTTCCTCTTACCATTGAATAAACTCCTATTGCTTGCATAGATCCTAGTCTGCTTTTCCATTCAACTTTTAATGGGCATCTGGGTTGTTTCTATTTTTTGGCTATTGTAAATCCTGCTGCAGTAAACATTGGCATGCATGAATCTATCTGTTTGAGCCCCTGTTTTCAAGGCTTGGGATATAAACCCACAAGTGGAATTGTTGGGTCGCATGGGAATTCTGTGCTCATCTTTTTTGTTTTCCAGGGTACCCACACCATTTTACATTTCCACCAGCAGTGGTGGTACTCAGGTGTTATCTGAGGCCAGATCATGGCTATGGTGAAAGGGAACATGTCTTAAGTAAAGGCTAGCCTTAAGCCTAAAAGGGGTCCACCCATATATAATTCAAAATAATGTCCATATGAAATCATAAAACACAAAGCTTCTTTGCATCCACAAACTAAAATGTTTGTTTTTGTAGTTTTTTGGTACAAAGTTCTGAATAAGTTCTTTGCAGTTGATATTATGACTTTTTGACATGTCTTGCTCTAGAATTTTGCAAAGTTCTTTGAAGTTGAAGCCCCCCCCCCCTATTTTCTTTTGGTTACATAATTCAGGATAAGTTTTTTGAGGTCTTTTAAAACTTTTTTTCTGATTACAAAATTCTGGATAAGTTACTTGAAGTTGAGTTTTCTCTTTCTATTTTTTGGTTATAAAATCTAGATAAGTTTATTCAAGCTGAAAGTTAAAAAAATTTTGTTTACAGAGCTCTGGATAAGTTCTTTGCAGTTGACATTTTTTCTCTCATTTTTTGGCTATAAAATTCTGGATCTATTTTTCATAGTTGAGTTTTTCCCTTTTTTTGTTACAAACATCTAGATCACTTCTTTGAAGTTGAGAGTTTTTATCCTCCTACTTTTTTGGTTACAAAACCTGGGAACGCTCTTTGATGCTGAGGTTCACACCTTCCCTGACTGCTCCAAATTCTCAGGAGCTCATGGCGTGAATTACCATGCCCTTTGCACATCCGCAGTGACCGCCAGGGACAGCACCAGACCTCAGGCTGAGGGTCTCATAATTAGAGAACTGACCTCATGGACGTCGGTGATAGTGATTATGACAGGTAGGAAGATTAGCAATAAAAGGAGTTGTCTCTACTGAATGCCTACGCTAAACAAAAATTAGCTGGTCATGCCACAATAAAGGGGCTTAAAAGAAACCAGTTTGGGGCGACCACAGGCCTCTGAAGTGGTCATTTTCAGTTGCAAACTTTCCCACGCCCCACGCACTGTGGCCTTGCATGCTTTCTAGAGATAGCATGTACAATCTGTGGCTGTATTACCCGAAAGTTCCCTTTCCCTCATCAAAGTTACTTGGATGACAAAAGTACTTCTGATGCATGAATTGTTTCAGTGTTGAGAAACAAGAATAGGGGAGGATCATTCAGAAACCTCACAATTACAATATGATCACGTCAGTGTCTGAAAGTATGAAAGTATATCCCTTAGTGTTGTGCATGTTATTATCTCCGCAGGTCTGTCTAAATAATATAGGCTGGATGAACAATCTGGAGTAGAAAACAACGGGACCGACAGTTTCGGGGAGACATGGGAGAGGAGGGTGTGGGGGGAAAGGTAGTTGTGTTAACAAATCCAGGGACAAGGGAACAACAAGTGATTCAAATAGGTGGTGGGGAGAGTGTAGGAGGCCTGGTAGGGTGTGATCAAGGGTAATGTAACCAAGAGGAATTACTGAAACCCAAATGAAAACTGAGCATGATAGTGGGACAAGAGGAAAGTCAAAGGAAATAGAGGAAAGAGCTAGGAGGCAAAACGCATACAGAGGTCTAAATAAAGGCATGTACATATGTAAATATATTTATATATGAGGATGGGGAAATAGATATATGTGCATATATTTATAGGTTTAATATTAAAGTAGCAGAAGGATATTGGGCCTCAACTCAAGTACTCCCTCAATGCAAGAATACTTTCTTCTATTAAATTGACATTCTATGATGCTCACCTTCCTGACACAATCACTGAAGACAAAGCGGGTGAATAAGCAAATGTGGTGAAGAAAGCTGATGGTGCCTGGCTATCAAAAGATATAGCTTCTGGGGTCTTAAAGGCTTGAAGGTAAACAAATGGCCATCTAGCTCAGAAGCAACAAAGCCCACATGGAAGAAGCACACCAGCCTGTGTGATCACAAGGTGTCAAAGGGATCAGTTATCAGGCACCAAAGAACAAAAAAACATATAATTGTGTGCTCACCTCCCTGATATGATCCCTGAAGACAAATGGGTGCATAAGCAAATATGGCGAAGAAAGCTGATGGTGCCCAGCTATCAAAAGATATAGCATTTGGGGTCTTAAAGGCTTGAAGGTAAACAAGAGGCCATCTAGCTCAGAAGCAACAAAGCCCACATGGAAGAAGCACATCAGTCTGGTGTGATCACAAGGTGTCTAATAGATCAGGTATCAAGCATCACCAGAACAAAAAATTTTATTATAGTGAATGAGGGGGGGGAGTGTGGAGTGGAGACCCAAAGCCCATTTGTAGGCCACTGGACATCCCTTTACAGAAGGGTCTTGGGGAGGAGACGAGCCAGTCAGGGTGCAATGTAGCAACGATGAAAAATACAACTTTCCTCTAGTTCCTAAATGCTCCACCCGCTCAATTGTCATGATCCCAATTCTACCTTACAAATCTGGCTAGACCAGAGGATGTACACTGGTACACATAGGGACTGGAAACACAGGGAATCCAGGGCGGATGATCCCTTCAGGATCAGTTGTGTGAGTGGTGATAGTGGGAAGGTGAAGGGAGGGTGGTTTGAAACGGGGAACCGATTACAAGGATCTACATGTGACCTCCTCCCTGGGGGATGGACAACAGAAAAGTGGGTGAAGGGAGATTTTGGACAGGGCAAAATATTACAAAATAACAATTTATAAATTATCAAGGGTTCATGGGGTGGGGGAGCAGGGAGGGAGGGGAAAAATGAGAGCTGATGCCAGGGGCTTAAGTGGAGAGCAAATGTTTTGAGAATGATGAGGGCAATGAATGTACAAATGTGGTTTACACAATTGATGTATGTATGGATTGTGAAAAGGGTTGTATGAGCTTCTAATAAAATGATTTAAAAAAACAAACTGAGGCCTAGATACAACAGCACAGAGCATGTCCTAGACATCCAGGAATTTGGCATCGTCTTGCCTCAGTTTATATTCCAGCTTTAATACTTACTTGATTTCAGAAGCTGGACAAGATCTTTAACCTTCCTGTGGGTGTTAATCTGGGTTGACTAGAGAAACAAATTCATAGAGTCTCATATGTGTGTAAGACAGATCTTTATATCAAAGTGCAATTGTACATTAAGAAAATATTCCATCCTAGTCCAGATCAAGTCCATAAGTCCAATATTACTACATATGTTGAATACTAGTCCATAAATTCCTCTTTATACTCATGCAGTCATGCAATGATGTTGAATGGAGAAAGATCACAGGCAAGTGGGTGGAAAAGTCTTGTGGATCCAGTGGTGGTGGAAGCATCTCAGCACTGGCAGGGGTGTCCACGTGGCTCCTCCAGCTCCAGGGCTCTAACTCGATCACCGTAGCTCCCGGTGTCTTGTCAGCAGGAAGATGAAGCAGAGAGAATGTGTCTGGCCTCCAGTGAACTATTTATTTCTGCTGAACCTCCAAATGAGGTCATCAAGCTGCAACCTGATTGACAGGCTAAACTCCACCCCTTCACTCTTAACACTCTCGACCCCAGATCACATAACTACCACACTGCGCTTCATTTTCTTCATCTGTAAAATGAAATTAGTAACAGTGTCTTCCTTTGGATTGGTTGTAAGGATGAAGGGATTGGTATGTATAAAGTAATGCCCAGTGCCTGGTACACAGTGAGGACTCACGGCTGAGATCTTGACCCTCTTCTCTTGTCCATCCTAGAACTCAACCAATCACAGGGCTTTAAGCTTTGACATACTAATGGTTCCCTTATATATTTATTCCCCCTTCTCCCACCAGGGTCATTTGAGTTCCACGGTTCAATGTTCAACCATTTACTGGCCTTCTTTTGATTTCATGAGAGTGATGTATAAAATGAGATAATGTTGTAAGAACTGTGAGTCACAACCTCCGGTATCATCTAGCCAGAGCTTTGAACCAGTTCAATATAGTTCTGTCATTGCCACTGTAACTAAGGGCCATCTACATGTTGCATGGCAACAAAATCTGTTGACCGCAGTTTTTGACCTCAAATAGGAAACCAAAGCTGGGCCCAGTTAAAAAATGGCGGCCACCTCTGGACTTTGAATGCGTGCTGCTCTGCACAGTCCTGCCGCAGCTGGGCCAATGGTCTGCCACAGAAATCTAGCACGGAGGATGATGAGACTCAAATAGGACTGTTTATTTATATTGTTTCTAGTATGTGCCAGACATGTCAGCTCATGTCTCCTCTTAACTCCATGGGGAGGGACTCTAACGGACCCTGTTTCACAGATCGGGAAACAGAAGCACTGAGGGATGAAAATGGATTACTAAGGCCCACAGCCCCTAAGTGGTGGAAGGAGGATCAAGCCAAGCTAGAGCCCAGGTTCTTACCCCTGCACCACACTGCCTGGCCACAGCGGGCTGTGTGCGGCTGCTGGTTCTCCAGGCCGGCTCTGATTCAGCAACAAGCACATACAGATACGTCTGGAAAGGGCATCAGATAGAAGGTAACACTCAAATGGCCCCTCCTGCTCTTCTTTCTCGGCTTTGGTTTTTCTCCCCTGGTTGGTTTCCATCAGTTTCCAAAGATCTTACACAATCTGTTCCAAAATTCTCTTCCCTTGTTATTTTATTAGCTTTCAGGTGTATATTTAAAAGATGATTCCCCGGCCACACTCTTGACTTTTGAAAACGGAGGCCCGTGCAGAAAGACAATTTGCTGCTTCTAAGAACGAGCAGCAATGGGTTGATGGGGAGACCAGGAGACCTTCTGCGCATGGCATCCTCTCTTCTTGGGAAGCTCTGAGACATTCAAGGCTCCACAGCGACATTGTCATGAGGCGAGCCTGCTGTAAAGTCGAGGGCATTGGGCACCCTGTTAACCAGCCTGACTTGGACGGAAGTCCGAAGGATGGGTCTTCTCATGACTTCCGCTCCCACATTCGCACAATTAGAGGACTTGTTTTGGAGCACCCTGCCCCCATCCCCAACCCCTCTACCCACTGGGGACATGGAGGAGGAATGCCAGGCGCTTGTGACACAACCCATGACTCAGGAAGGAACAGGAAAGCGCGATCGCCAGTTTCCTAGCTTGGGACACTGCACACACACAAACAAGGTCACATATCCCACACCGGGACCCTTGCAAAGAGAGGAAGAAACAGCCTAATATAGATAGCTCCACCTAAGGAGGGCCAGAAAAACATCTGCGCTAGTTTGACCACCAACCAAGAATAACACATGAGTTCATCAAGCCCCCCAAAGGAGGAAGAGAGTGGCACTAGGCAGCTAATTTAAAAATTAAGACATGCGTTTCTCATCTTCCCTCGGAGGAACGTTCCCACGGAGCAAGCCTCCCCACGCGGGGGTTTCCTGTAGCGAAGAAGCAGCTGTACCTTTGATGACTCCTTGGGTACTAGCAAAACACTTGCTAAATATAGACGCACGACAACAAGTCATAAATAAGGGAGCAGGCGCGGGGAACTCCATACAAAAGGTGAGTGGGCAAGAACAAAGGACTACCTTTTCTGCCAAGGCGATGATCACGTGCAGGACCTGAGGCAGGCGTCACGGAGTCATTTCAAAGTCCAAATGCCAAATAAGGTCAAAGTCCCTGAAGGAAACTGCCCCCTAGCAGAGTTCTGGAAGCAAATGCCTCTGGAGTCTCTGCTTCCAGGACTTAATGCCCGAGGTGGAAAGCAAGCATGACATTGGCAGGGACTCCTCAGCCTTCACAGTAGCCAGGTGGCAAAGCGATGTGCAGGCGGCCAGAGTGCCTCCTACACTCTTTCTCTCACTGCCTGAGTTTCCTTTACTGTAAGGACCCCCAGGGGCATAGTCCTTACCCACAGGGCTGATAAGGAAAGGCCTCTAGTTCAAAACCATCAGTCTGTCCGAGGGAGAAAGCAGAGGTTTTCTATTCCCACAAAGAGCATCAGTCTGGGAAACCCACAGGCCCAGGACTACCCTGCCCTCTAGGGTCACTGTGAGTCAGCATTGACTTAATGGCAACACATTTTTTTTTGGAAGGGAAGCTATAAACATTATCTTGGTTTTCCTTCTGGGTGTGGATGACCAGCTGTCTGGGGCTTGAGTAGAAGCAGGTTGGATCACATCAATCTGGACCAGGCTAAATCTCATCAGCCTTGTTGTTTTCCCGGAACAAAGCCAGGCTCGTGATGGTGGATTTCCTGCTCTGTTCCTCTGCCTCAGGAAACCCGCTTGCATTCTAAACAGTCTGTTCTAACTCAGTGTGTCTATGATGGACTAAACCAAGCAAGTCATGCCTCTTTCTGGGAGAGGGTGTGGGTGGTGCAAATGGATAACGCGATTGCCTGCTCATCAAGAGGTTGAAAGTTCAAGTCCACCCAGAGGTGGCTTGGAAGAAAGGCCTGGTGGTCTACTTATGAGAATCCAGCCATCAAAAACCCTAGGGAGAAGTGTGACATAGATGCCCATGGCATTGCCTTGACTGGAAGTGACTGCATGGAAGCTGGTTACGGGTTGGCTTCTAGTGAGGGAGGCTTGGTCGAAGGAGGCTTTAAGAAAGACAGATGAAAATCTGCTCATGGCAGGTGCCAAGGGCCAAAATGGAGAGCAAATGTTTTGAGAATAATGAGGGCAACGAATGTTCAAATGTGCTTAACATAATTGATGTATGTATGGATTGTGATAAGAGTTGTATGAGCCCCCAATAAAATGATTATAAATAAATAAATAAATGACCCAAACAAAACAAAAAGAAATCTGCTCACGCTGCTCCCACAAATTTAGGTAGTTTTGCTAATGCCAGAAAGGATCATGCCTTGCTATCCCATGAAAACCGATGCTCAGTGCCCCAAACAGAGCACACAATGTCTAAACAGCAACCGCTACATAGTCCTTAATATTTCACAGGATGGGTAGACAAATAACTCTTTCAGAAAACTTAGGTATCAACAATTATATACACATCATTTCATGAATCCCCAATCTACTGGTCAAATGACTGAAATGAAACAATGAAGCCAGGGTAGGGCTAGCTATGGTGGTGCAGTGGGTAAAGCCCGTGACTATGAACCCAAAGGTTGACGGGTTTGAACCCATCAGCCCCTCCATGGGAGAAGAAACAGGAGTCCACTTCTCAAGAGAAATCCATGCTTTTGTTTACATTTTGCTCCATGGGAATTTGGTAGTCCTGGTGAGTTTTGAATCACAGCTCATGCGCCATTTATGTGTGTGTAACATGTCTACAATTTCAGGATTAATGATAAAATGAGCCCAGGTGGAAGAGGAAAATGTTGCCAGGTTTTATGTATGACACCCCAGAATTTCATTTCCCCCTCATCTCTCAACAGGTAACCACTAGCCTAAATTTTGTGCTAATTGCCCCCTTGCTTTGCTTTGCCCCCTTGCTTTACTCATATTTTTACATAGAAAAAACTCACTGCCAATGAATCCATTCTGACTCATAGTGACTCTGAAAGAGAGCACAGCATTGCCCCATGGGGTTTTCAGGGCTGTGAATCTTTACGGAAGTCGATTGACACATTCCATCCCCCTCCTGTGGAGAGTGGCTGGTGGTTTGCATGGTCTATTTTTTTGGTTAGCAGCCAAGCATTTTTTCACTGTGGCTCCAGGACTCTTCTCTATTCCTCTCAAAACCCAACCCCACCCCACTGCCATCAAGTCAACTCAGATTCATAGCAACCCAACGCAGGATTTCTGAGACTGCACATCTCGATGGAGCAGAGAGTCTCATCTTTCTCCCATGGAATGGCTGGTGAGTTTGAATTACTAACCTTGCAGTTAGCTGCCCAACACCTAATCTACATCCCCTAAAGAACATATTCTTTTTTGTTTTAAATAACATATTCTTTAGTATTGTGTATTTTAGAGCTTTTAGGTTAAAAAAATCACACTGCAAATATATTTCTAAAACTTGCTCTATAAATTGTTCATTGCTGTATATATTCTCGCTTCAACCATATGCATGTGTGCCGCCATATTGGATTTCATTGTATGACTCTGTGGTCACTAATTTATGCATTCTGTTGATGGAGCCTTGGGCCGCTTTGATCTGGAGAACAGTGCTGCCATGGATATTCGTATGCACGTTACCTCATGAAGGGTTCTCGTGGCCGTGTATCTGGGAGTGAGCTTGCTGCCCTGAGCGGGGTGCCCGTTGGCGAAGTTCCCTGGTGATGCTCAGTGGCAACCCGCGGCAGATGGGAGAAGTGCCTCCTGTTTCACATCCTCACTCCACATCTTACCATCACTTGATAGTCTCCCTTCTGAAATATTTGTCCACCTGGGGAAATGAATGGTATCGCATTGTGGCCGTATTTTCCATTTTCCTGTCTATTAAAGAATATTTCCCCATATGTTTACTGAGCATTTGCATTGCCTCTTGAGACTAACTTTCTCTTCATGTCTTTTGCTCATGGATCCTTTGTGCCCTTTTGGGTTGTTTGTCTTTTTCTTACTGAGTCATAGGAATTCTTTATTTTCTAGATATTAATCCTTTGCTAGTTGTGAGTCTGCAGATTTCTTTTTTCCCATTTGTATCTTATCTCTTTATTCTCCTTTTGGTGTGTTCGGATGCGTTAATGTGGTTGGATCTATTGCTATATTTTCTTTATAGTTGTTCTTTTTATGGCTTTTATAAGAATACTTCCCTATCTGGAAATCTTTCCGCTAAAAATTGTGAAGTTTTCCCTTCCATATGTCACAGATCTATCTGGAATTGATTTTAGTGAAGGGTGGGAGGGGCCGAGGGGACCCATCTTTTATTTTTTGCATCATGCACTCTCCCAGCTCCTCACTGACGCGTTCCTGTTACACACAGATTTGCAGTGTCAGATCTTCCATGTAGATATAGGTCTTTTCAGGTCTCTCCGTTCTGTGCCATTAACGAATTCCAGCATCAACACCACCCACGCTCTTATTTACTATAACTCTCTAATTAGTTTTCATAGTTGGTCAGGCTGTATATAGTTTTAATGGCCGACTGGTTACTGTTAGGTACCATTCAGTCAAGCCCAGCTCACAGGGTCTGCATGCTCAATCCTGTGCCAACTTCATCATTGTCGCCAAGCTTGAGCCCATTGTTGCATCCCCTGTATCAATCCATCTCAGGGAAACGCTGCCTCTTTTTGCTGAATCTCTACTTTATCAAGCTTGATGTCCTTCTCTCTAGGGCCTGGTCCCCCCTGATAACATGAGACCAAAGTACATGAGACAATTTCACCATCCTCGCTTCCAAGGAACATTAGGGCTATCCTTCTTCCAAGACAGATTTGTTCAGGTTCCTGCCAGTCCAGGGTTCTTTCAATATTATTCACCAACACCGTAACTTAAATGCATAAATTCTTCTTTGGACTTATTTTTTGCCCAGCTTTGCATATATATGAGGGGACAGAAGATAACAGCTTAAGTCAAGCACACCTTAGTTCTCAAAGTGTGTGTGTGTTTAAACACCTTACCGCAGTCTTTTGCAGCAGATTGGATCAATACAATATGGCATTTGATTTTGTGATTGTTGCTTCCATGGGCATCGATCCAAGTAAAATGAAATCTTTGACAACTTCAATCATTTTTTGGCGGGGGGCATTTAGCCTGATGTCTACTGATCCAGCTTTGTTTTGAGGACCGTTGTTTTCCTTATGTTGAGGTATAATCCACACTGAAGACTTTAACCAGGTTTTTATCTTCTGTAACCAGGGTTTTGAGTCTTCTCTTTCAACAAGCAAAGTCTAAGTGGAATATGAATTAATTCAGGACTCACTCGGCTGGAGGTGGAAGCAGCCCTGGTGGCATAGGAGGTTCCATCGCAAGGTCAACAGTTGGAAACCACCAGCCGCTCCTCAGGAGAAAGCTGAGGCTTTCCAGTCCTGGAAAGAGTGACAATCTCAGAAACACACAGGAACAACTCTCCCTGGTCTAAGAAGGTTGTTTGAGTTGGATTTGACTTGATGAGAGTGAGATTTGTGGAGGCTGTGAATGTGGAGTTGTACATGTTAGCTCTGCTAACATCATGGTCAGGAGTTCATACCCACCAGTTGTCCTTCAGGAGAAAGATGCGACTAGCTACTCCTGTGAAGATGAAAAGTTTTAGAAAGCCAACGGGCTAGGGCTACATTGTGCTGTAGGGTTGCCATCAGTCAGAATTGACCAGATTGCAGTAAGTAGTAGTAAACGAGTAGGCTATAGATAGATATTTACAGTCTCAGCAACTCTACGTGGTGTCTGTATGAGTCAGGATCAACTTCATGGCAGTGGGCTTTGGTTCTGGTATAGGCTATAGACACAGATTTCATTTAACAATGGCTAGGTGCTTGGCTGCTAATCGAAAGATTGATGGTTGATGTCCTCACAGAGGTACCCCACAGGAAGGCTTGCAGATGTACTTCTGAAAGACCATAGTTATTGGAACACATATGTCTGCTTTTCATCCAAATCAAGTAGATGGTAATCGTTAAAATTTTTTTTTAAAAAATTGATGTTACAGAGACATGGATAATTTTGCTTCCTTCGAAAACTCTTAGGAAAATCAATTCTAAGATGTTTTAGCATTGGTGCAGTATTACAAGAGAA
The DNA here is from genome assembly GCF_050624435.1 of Tenrec ecaudatus. NCBI lineage: Eukaryota > Metazoa > Chordata > Mammalia > Afrosoricida > Tenrecidae > Tenrec > Tenrec ecaudatus. The sequence continues at coordinate 20,106,690 of NC_134544.1, forward strand.
GGCAGAGCCAAGAACATTTTCTTTCAGTAGCTCCATGTGACTCAAGTGTGCATTCTCTCTTTGCAATGATCCAGCAGAATGTGAAGATGTTCTCTGCTGGAGACCGGTGGTGATGCCCTGCTCTGCTCTGTCCAGTGGTGCGAAAGTTGGCTTGGTTTCTCTTACAGGAACCAGAAGTCACGTGGTGGAGATGTGAGATGTTGGCGCCACACTCTTGTGCATTCAAAGACTTGTTCACACCACAGACATTTGTTTTTCTCTCTGTTCCAATCCACTCAAAGGCACCTAGGCGGCACTGTGAGTTAGACTGTTAACCTTGAGGTCAGTGGTTCAAACCCATTAGCACTGCCCTGAGAGTAAGTTTTGTCTGTAGGCTCTCAAAGAGATTTACAGTCTTGGAGACCCTATAGAGAGTAGCTATGAATTGGAATGGACTAGATGCCTATGATTTTCCATTCTCTAAATTTTGAAAAGGCCTACCTCAGTGAAAAAATTCTGCCTTTAAAGAGAATACTAGTTCACCCATCTTGGTCCTATTTTATTTGAGCGAACCAAAAAGTGTATGTAAAGGAATTGATAACAGGCTTCTTTTCCTGCCATCTTTGGAGTTATCTAAAGTTTATCAGCAAAATAACTTTGACTAAGTTAAATGGCGATGTGTCACACACCCAAAACGTGTGAAGCAATTTGAAAAAATATTTTAAATATGCCATGGATTTGTAAATTAATGCAGGGCTCACTGTGCTTGAATTTCCATTTCTAAACTGCCTCATTTGCATGCAAAGAGTGGGCAATTTTTGTGTGTGTGAAAATTTAGCCTTAAGAAATGAAAATAAAAAACTCAGCAACTTGAAAAGAGCTGTTAGGCATAGAAATTGTTTAATCGGTTTCCAGCAGGGCCAATGGTGTTGGCATTTTGAAATACCAGATTGGATTGGCATCCTAGGAAAAGGAAGGAAGAAAAAAAAAATCCTCAGCTCAGAAAAAGTCGCCTAAAAAAGCCACCATCTACAAAGTGGTGAAAGAAGATAGCCGAGATATGACAAATGCCAATGAGACAAATTCTGCGATGGGGAGAGAGCCTGAGGTGTGAAATGAACAAATGTGAAATGTGATAAAATTTCTGTCAGTGCTACCACAATCGTCTAGGCTGACAAATACAATGCTCGATGGAGAAATCAGGTGCTTCTGGCCAACGGGTTGTTCCTCACGATGTCCTGAGAGCTCCCTACATGATGAAATGAGAGCACCTAGCTGCACGTGGCCCTCACTTCCAAAGTGCAGTCAGAGGCACCCCATCATTTCCTCTCCAACCAGGTTGAGCTCCCCAACTTGGTTTTTCCTTCTAGGTCTTTAAAAAGCAAGTTTAAAACAAGATTTCATTTAAGCACAGTCTGGAATTGGCGATGTTTTTGTAGTTCAGATCTTCCAAGAGACACTGGGAGGCTATGTTTTCTTTGAGATCCCAAGACCCCTGGAGACAGAAGGATTAAGTGCTTGGTTACTAACCACGAGATTGGTGGTTCAAACCCATCCAGCAACTCTTGGGTAGGAAGACCTGGTGGTCTGCAGATTATAGCCTAGAAAGCCTGGTAGGGCAGTTCTAGTCCATCACACGGCATCACCAGGAAGTGAAATTGAATAGACAGCACCTAACAACAGAATTTAGAGACCCTGTTTGTCTAATTTGTCATTCTCCAGTCTAGTTTGACTTATAGCGAGACTACTAGACAAAGCAGAACTGCCCCATAGAATTTCTAAGACTGTAGTCTTGACTCAAGCCAATGGCCATGCCTTTCTCTCAAGTTGTAGATGAACTATCTGCCATTTGGTTAACCAATGCCCTACCAGGGCCCCATTTCTGTATCTATTCCAACTAAAAACTCACTGCCATTGAGACCCTATAATATCCCAAATGGAAGTACAAAGTTAGGTCTACCTGATCTAGAGCCATCATAAAATAATGATGATATGCAAGCAGAACTTTGGGCGGGGGGCGGCAAGAGACTAGTTCTATTCTAATCCCTATTGATGTCGTATTAAATATTGAATCAGTTTGGTAAATATATGTAACTTTTTATATGGCTTCATATATGTGGTGTATGTCTAAATTTTATCATCTAAGAACCAAGATCTATTTTCCCGGTGGTTTAGTCAAAAGTTCATTCTTCAAGTGATAACAGAGTAGGGCATGGCAAACGCTTCAAGATCGAGGCTGGATATCTCTAAGTATCAAACCTAGTGTGACTTCAGCTAGTACACACATCACAAAGATGTGGGAACAGGGCCCGGTGTGGGGCAGCTATTCTTAAGCCACACACTTCTGAGCTAACACCTGGAGTCAGTTGGGAAAGCTTCTGCCAGAAATAGACCACCCACCTAGGCAAGAGCCAGTTAGCATTTAAAAACAAGAGCAACTAGGAAGGCTGTTGTAATGAATTACTATTGTCTTCAATGATCAAGGAGCCAGGTTTGGTTGTAACACTTTTGCTCCTTCATCTCCTCTGTCTATCTATAGATATGACGTATATATTCTCATGGTTGATACCATATATAGACTAACAAGCATGAAGATCTCTATATGTTGTATGCACACCAGAATGAAATGCTGCCTGGTCCGGTGCCATCCTCACGGTTGTTCTTATATTTGAGCCTGTCGTTGCAGCCATCGTGTGAGTGTATCTTGTCGAAGGTCTTCCTCTTTTTGTGCTGCCCCTCCACTTTACCAAGCATGATGTCATGCTCCAGAGACTGCTGTCTCCTGCCAACATGTCCGAAGTTCACGAGGCCATCCTTGCCTCTAATGAGCACTCTGGCTGTACTTCTTCCAAGATGGATTGATTTTATCTTTGGCCGTCCATTCTGCTTTCAATATTCTTCACCGTTACCATAATTCGAATGCACTGTTTCTTCTGTGGTCTTCCTTATTTAATGTCCGATGTTCACATGCATATGAAGCAAATGAAAATATAATGGCGAGTTGGCACACCTTAATCAGCAAGGTAACGTCCTTACTTTTCAACAGTTGAAGGAGACCTTGTACATAGATTTCCCCAAGAGCACTGGTTGTGGATCCAAGCAAGGTGAAATCCTTTCCCGAGATCAGGTGTGCATGCTTGATACCTAAATGCATAGTCCGAGATGTGTGGTTGGGGAGAAGGCCATGGACAGGCTCTGCCTCAGCCTGCGCTCTGGTCGGGCACTGAGGAGTTGGAGAAAGGCTATAAGAGACAGGATAGGGGAGCGGGTCAGGTCTGTGCTCTGGAGGCAGAAGACCCAAGACTGCATTCTGGCTCTGCTACTTACCAGCTGAGTAAATTACTCAACTCTCTGTTTCACAGTTTAGTTACCTGTAATAATATCCATCTCAACGGCGTGATCTAAGCATAGATCTGCATGTGTGACGAGGGCCCCGTAAGCAGGAACCTCTTGTACTATCACAGATCCTGGAGGGGCAGAATGGGTTCTCATCTACTGTGACCCTTGAATGAAGCTTTGATGCTCATTTTTGGAAAGAGCATTGCTCTGAGAGTTGGGAGACCAGGGCTGTCCTTCTGAACCACCGTGAATTTGCTAAGTGTGCATGACTACGTAATTTCCTCTTTCTCGGCCTCCATTGCATCAAATGTAAACTATGTATCAGGACTGAGTGGTCTACAAGTTCCATTCAGCTCTCTCTAGCAGATTTATTGGCATATAATTCACAAACTATATCGTTCAGTAGTTCATTCATATTAAGAAGAGTCGGACCCTCATCAGCACAGTCAATTTTAGATGGTTTTCTCTTTTCTTATACTTGTTCTTAGTGCCCCGCTCACTCCCAACTTCCCCTGCCTCACCCCAAAGGAACCATTAGCTCGTTACTGTCTCGAAGGATTTACTTATCTTGGGTTTCAAATACAGAAAAACATCTGAAAAAGAAAACAACAAAGACTAACAACAATAGAAAAGTAAAACAGAGAAAATCCTTAATTAAAAAAGAAAGCCAACAGTATGAAGAACTAGAACAAATTTTAAATGAGTCAGAAGGGTGATCAAATGATAGGGTGCTATATTTCAACCTAATTGCATCTGCAATCATCCACTTTCCAATGCACTCTGCACGATAGTCAGGCTATTCCCATCCCTGGTCTATGCTCAGAGGGGAGTCGTCAGAGCCTTAATCCATGTGTGTTCATCCCTCCTTTTGAAAAATGGAAGCAACTTTAATGTGAGTCAAAAAGGAGATCAAATGATAAGACAGTACATTTTAACCTAACTCTGTCTGCCATAATCGGCTTCACAATATTGTCTGCCTGATAACAAAACTGCTCTCACCCCTCAACTCTCGCCAGAGGGGATTCAGCCATGTGTAGACCCTAAGAATCGATTTTGGGCTTCCGCTGTCATCCATAGCCTTCTGCATCAATTCTGACTTTCTGCTGTAAGGGTGTGCTTTCTGTCAAAGGCAGCTGGTGGCATGGGTCCTGCGAAGTCTCCAGTGGCCCCTCTTACCATACCCATGGCAGTGGCTAAAGGCCTGTAGCCCTTCTACAATGCCATAGTCTGCAGGTGTGGTGGCATTGTAGAAGGGCTAGAGGCCTTTAGCTATTGCTGTGGGTATGGTAAGGTAGAAGGAGCCCTGTTAGGGTTGTTGGGTAAGCATTAGATTGCTATTCACAGGTTCAGAGGTTCAAACCTACCAACTTCTTCAAGGGAGAAAGATCTTCTCCCTATCTTTTCCCATAAAGATTTACAATCTTTGATGGCAGTGGGTTTTGGTTTAGTATTTGAAGGTGGAGGTAATTGCATGTCCCCTATGGTCCATATTGGGTTGGAGGTCCATCTTATTAGTAACACTAGCTACTGGGATCATGTCGGTTCAGCCTCACTGGTGAAATGGCCCGCGACTTCTTCCAGACATGACTCCCTGGATTTGAAATTCCAGTGGGGGTCTGGCTGTCTATCAACAATGAAGTTTACATTCAGAGCTCAATAGGATATTCAGAAATATTCCGAGTTAACTTTGTACTTGTTTAGTTTCAATCAAAACAAGGCAAGTGCATAATTAGCATTTTAACAATAAATAAATTAGAACTTGAGCGCTCTATAACAATATACACTGTTAGAGGAAGAATTGAAGAGCAGAGTCTAAAAATAAAGGCAAAACCATAAACACACTCTCCTTTCTCCTCGGAAATAAAAAACACACCCAGGGTTTTATGACAAAGGAAGAATAAAGAAAATAACTGAAAATCCCCTTTTCCCACTTAACAGGGAAGGTGGTACCATGGAGTTGGATGGGGAACAGTTGTACCCAAAACAATAAGCGTGTCCCTAAAAAGCTTGATTATTAGTTCCACTTAAAAAAATAATAATAAACAAAACCCAACCAAAACCAAACAACATCAAGCATAAATGTAAAACTGCTGTTCGGGGATTTTAAAAGCTGTAACCTATGAAAACTAAGTAAGGCATTTTCAAAATACTGTTCCAATCCACCTAAATGTTTCCTTCGGAATCGCTGTGGGGAGCTCCCTGTCCGAGACCCGGGCACAGCCTAGAAATCGGGCTTTCATGGAACTGTTCAACCGCTTCATCAAGCCTGTCATGTCCTGAAAAATTCTGAGTGTCATCCTGGAGAAATCAGCCTCAGATTTAATGTTCTACATTTCCCAAAGCCTGTTACCCTAAAGGGGAATCTGGGGCGAAGGAGGCAGGGCTGGGAGCGCAGGCTGTGGCCAGGTGTGCTCAGGGCGGTAGTTCACAGAGGCCCACTTCTTCACCTACTCTACCCATGGCTCAGACATTTTGAGCCCTGGGTATTTGTAATGAATCGAATTGCACCCCCTCAAAATGTGTTGGGATCCCAGCCCCTGTGTGTATGGATGAAAGCCTTTTTGGGGATAGGGCTTTCTTTGTTATGTGAATGAGGCTGCATGGGGGTCAGGACTATCTGAACTCTAACCATTTCTGAGTTCTAAGGAGTGACATAGACCCAGAGACAAAAATGAGCAAATGAGGGAAGTTGCCAAGGGACCGAAGAATGTCGGGGCTCCAGCACCTGCAAGAGGCAAACACTTTCCCCTGAGCCAACAGGGGGAGGCACTTCTTTGGGGTAGGTGCTTTGAATTCCGACTTCTAGCCTCCTCATAGGTGAGACCATACATTTCTGTGCTTTAAAAACCACTCACTTGTGGCATTTCTTGTACAGTAGCCTGGCAACCTAAGACAGCATTTCACACACATTCAGGTCTGGACTAGGACAAAGACAAAGATTAACCCGAGCTTTGCGTGTCTTCAGATCACTTTGCCATGATAAAGCGTGAGGATTGTGCATTTCAGAAACAGACGCACAACTTCAAGTAAGTAAAACACGCCCACAGAGTGAAATAACCATATTCTTAAGATGATTCTGCTATGTTGTTTTTCTTTTCATAGGAAGGTGCTGATTTTCAAGGTGGTTAGGAAAAGGGGAACAGGGAACTCTTGCTCAAGAGGTACCGAGTTTCTGCTAAGCATGATAAAGGTTTGGCAATGGGTGTTAGTGAGGATTGTACAATGCAATGAACAAAATTAGTGTCATCACACAGTACACAGGGGGAATCCTTGAATTGGAAGATGTGTTCTATATGTTTATCTTTTTCTCCCCAAAACCTTTTTATGGGGAGCTCATACGGATATCATATTGTTCCATCATTGAATCCCATTGGGCAGTGTTGTATGATTGTTACCATAATCATTTTCACAAGATTCTCTTCCTTCCGGAACCCCTAGACTTCAGCTCCCCTTTACTGTATCCCCGCGATATCCCCATATTTTTATCTTTACAACAAAAAACTACCATGACCACACACCAGTCAAATTCAGTTAAAATGGGAGTGAGACCCTGATAATGACCTTGATAACAATCTCCCAGATGATTCTCATGAGCAGCCAGGGTTGGCATAAACGTTCTGGCATTCAATCCCATTTCGACCTGTGTGACTTGAGATCACTTACTTATCCTCTCTAAGCCTAAATTTCTGCATGTGAAATGGAGCCGAACTGTCTGCCTTCAAAGGCTAATGTGAGCTGAGCTCTGCTCCTGGCTGCTCCTGGCTGCTAACATGTCTCTCAGGCTTGCTCTGGGTGGTGGAGGGCTAATTTATTCTAATTTATTACCCGAATCTCCATTGTTCTTCCCGCCTTCCCACACTCTCCCTGGACTGCTTGGCCTCATGTTCATTTTTTACCTCCAGTGAGGCCACCCTCCTCCACCGATTCAAAATCTCCATCCCTTGTTGTGGGAACTCCTGTCGTGATATTGTTTGACTATGGGGTTTCTGCTCATTGTTTGTCTAGGATGAGAATCTAAATGAACTCTGGAAATGAGGGTCGGAAAGATTCAACTAGCATCCCTTTCCCCCTCTTAACTTGTATTGATGATGCTGTTGCTGGGAGCATGCACAATGTTTCTGTGGACCGTCCGGGGGCATTGACAACACGATTTGAGGTGTGCCACCGGTTTACCCCCTTTCCTCTCAGGTGCTCCTCCCTCTCTGCCATGAGCCCTTTGCCCGCCAAGGTTCCTCAAGCTCTTAACTTGCCACCAGCTAGATAGTCCTTAAAAGAGCTTACTGTTCAAAGCAGACCTCTTTTCCTGGTTAAGCTGAAGTTTAGAAGATGGCAGGATAATAGTTTGGGTCGTTCATCCACCTTCCATGCTCCAGAAAATCTGGAGTCCATGACAATATGAGATTCCATTCTGCATTTTTTCCCTTTATCTCGGGATTCTTGTATGATGTATTTGATCCAAACATTCAGTGGTGGTGGCTGGTATCACCTCACTCTTTTGGCTACTCTACAGAGGAGACCTTTGCTCACGGAGGCAATGAAGACCATATTCCATATCCTCTTCCTGTTCATGACTCCTTCTTCCCTTGTTACTCTAGGTCAGTGGTTCTCAACCTGTGGGTCGCTACTCCTTTGGGGGTCGAATGACTCTTTCACAGGGGTTGTCTAAGATCACTGGAAAACACACATTTCCAATGGTCTTAGGAACCGAGACCCTGCTCCTCTATCCATCTCCAGGAGGGTCTGCCCACATGCAGATACACCCACCAACGAACACAGGGTGTAAAGACTGTGACCCATGAGATACCATGTTTCAGAACAAAATGTCATTTATTTGTCATTGGAAAAAATATTTCACAATCTATAATGACATATTGTTTTTGTGATTCATCACTATGCTTTAATGATGTTAAATTTGTAACAATGAAAACACCTATCAGAGATTTACACGACGATTCATAACAACAGCAAAATAAGAGTGGTGAAGTAGCAACAATAATACTTTTTTGGTTGGTGGGGGGCACCACACCATGAGGAACTATATGAAAGGGTTGTGGCATGAGGAAGGTTGGGAACCACTGCTCTAGTGAATAGAGACCGATTGTGGTGCCTTGGATAGCCACCTGCATGCTTTTAGGACTGCAGGCACTACCCAATGAACTGGGGGGTAGAATGTTACACACTTTATATGGCCCATTACCTGGGAGACCTCATGAAACCATGACCCTGAGCTTCCACAGGTGTGTTGGGCGCACACAGGTCTCAGCACATATTCTGTGTGCCATTGTTGTCCATATACCTACCACACAACTTTTTATAGTGTACAGATTATTGACAGCAATTAAAACAATCACTGTGTAATCCTACCTTTACTTAATGCAGTTTCTCGCCTCCCCCATCCTCATTAACTTCATTTTCCTTCCTCCCTCCCATCCCTGATGAATCTCTAAAATCACTAATAAACAGTGGTCCCTATGTATCTGCCTTTCTATATAAATGAGCTCATAGAATGTTTGCCCTTTTGTAATTGACTTTATCTCACTCAGCATAACGTCTTCAAGCTCCATACGTACTGTAACACGGATTAAGACTTAATTTTTCCTACTTGCTGAGTAGTATTTCATGGTCTACATTTACTCCATTCTGTTTATTCACCTATCTCATCTGCTGGTGGGCATTTGGGTGGTTTCCACCTTCCGGCTATTGATCATAGTGTTTCAATTAGTGTTGGCATGCAATTATCCAGACCTCTGCTTTCGAGAGGTTTGAGTATATCTGTAGGAGTGGAATTGATGAGATCTATGGAAATTCTTCTTAGGGTTTCCTAAGGAATCACCATGGCGTTCTCCCTAGCAGCTGGACCAGCTCACTCTCCCACAGCAGTGAATGAGCTCTCCAATTTCCCCACATTCTCACCCACAGTTGTCACCATACTTTTGATTGACAGCTCTCTAATGCCTACTGATGCTAAGCAACTTTTTGTATTTGGTAGTTAGCCTTTGACCACATGCCAGGTCTCAGCCATTGTCTCAGACCCTTGTGGAATGGTTTATTAATCCTACCTAAAATATTGTATCCCTATCATTGAAGGGGACACCGAATCACAGAAAAATGAACTAGTTTTTCCTTCATGTAATCTTGGCCTTCTAATGCTAGTGATTTTACATGACCTCCTCTATAGAACTTTTTCTTTTTACCCCCTTATTGAAGCTTCCCATATATTGTGACTCCTGAAGAAGTGGTGGGGATGTTCCTGGAGGGTCCTTTGTGGGATGTCTGGGTAGTTACTCTTGGTTAAGGTTGTCAAAGTGCCATCTAACATCTGTTCTTTTAAAGATGGAAAGCCCAGGGAAACCTATACCGGATCACTGTGATTTGGAATCAACTTGATGGCAGTAGGTTATTAGGGTAACGAGAAACTATACTTCTATTTTAGGGGTGGTGATGGTGTTCAGGAGTTTGGAAGAATAAGGAGGCATCTGAAGGAGTATGCTTTTTGAATATTAAGTCCAAGATAGAGAATTCATGGTCTGCACAGCTGGAGGCAGTCCGATGAAGGGAAGGCTTTGGAGATCTCAGTAGGTGTAGTAATCTTATAGGATGGCTCATACTTGGTGGACGAGAAAGTAGTGTCTGGGAGGGTTGTGAAAATATAAAAATGATGAAATGTTGCTCATGACCCCTGAAGTAGATTTACTGAGCAGCTAGGATACAGCGGGGAACTCAAGGGGAGCCTGCCTTTCCTGAAGCTGTTGGCCGGGCTTACTCTTCTGTTTCAAGATGGAGCTGAGAAGGGGGAAGGTGGAAGGAAGGATCAGGCCGACTGTTGGGAAACTAGAAGGGAATAGGGTTACATAAGCTAAGAAATAGAATGTTTCCAGGATAAGCATCCCAGGCTAAGCAGCCTGTGTAAGAGGGCCTGGAGTCAAGGAGGGAGAGCCGTCAAAAGCCACCGCGCACCCTTCCACCTCACCCACAGACACCTCACAGTACAGCTTTCCTTCTTCAGCACGTTCTCAAGAGACATTAGCGCCATTTGCATCTTGACAGCATCCCAAGACACACGGTAATAAGGAAACATTTAGTCATCTATGCATGTGTTTGCATGAGTGCCGTGCTCCTGCTGCATTACCCTGGGAAGCAAGTCCTGTCAATTGTGGTGTGCTTAAAAGTGCAACTTTTGAAGTGATGGTCTTTTTTAGGGTCAAAACAGACATGGGCACAGTAGGTAAGTGTGTGGCACAGTGAGCAGAGCTGTGACTTTGGAGGCAACACGGGTATCTCCCAGGACCAACAATGGCCCTGCTGGATCCCCATGGGAGATGAAATGCCAGGGGGCAGCTGTGCCCGCAGGGGAAAGCTGAGATGGCAGCTCCACTTCCAATGGCAGAACATTTAGAAAATGTTCCTTGGAAACCAATTCTCTTTTGTGCAGTCACGACAACACCAAGAGACCAGTTTCCTTTCTCCTGAGAATAATTGCAAGGAACATTTGTATCATCCTAGAGAGTTTATAAAGGGCTTCCATGGGGGTTATCTTATTGGTTTTACTTGAGGGTGGAGTGAGTTCATAGCTCAGCGGAGAGACCTTCAAAGTCTTGAGCAGCAGCTTGCTTAAGGCTCTCTGTCTCCTTTCCAAAGGGGAGCCATGAAAACGGTGGCAGTCCCTGGGGACATAGTGTCTAGGTTTACAAGTCTTGCCTCCTGGCAATACGTGACATGGAAACCTCTGATATTGAACAGTCAGATTATGGGAGATCTTTCTTTGTTTTTTTCCTTTCTCTCTCTCTCTCTTTGAGTTTTCCAAATATTCTGTCCTCGGTAAGAGATACTGGACAAGAATCGATGCATTTGGGTTATGGTGTTGCTGAAGAGTACAGAAAGGGCCACGAACTGCCAAAAGAACAGACTAAGTGTCTGGCAGGTAGCAGAGCTGGACTGCTCCTTCGAATCAGGATGGTGAGACTTCTCATGTCCTCTGGACATGTTCAGAGGAGGGATTGGTCCCTGGAGAAGGACATGACTCTGGGTTAAAATAGAGGGGCCATGACAGAGGAAGACCTCACTAAGATGGATGGGCACAGTGTCTACAACAATGTGTTCCGACATAGGACCATCGCGAGAGATGGCACAGGACCGGAGCGTGTTCGGTTCCTTTCTATGGAGAGTCCCGATGCGTTGGAGCAGATTGGACGCCATCTAACAGTAACAAGCCACCGAGTGTCTGTCAGTTCGACAGGGGGGGGGCTTGTGTTTTGCTGTGATGAGGAAAGCTATGCCCCTGCTTTTCAAATACCAGCAGGGTCATCCAAGCCTCATCCTTCACCAGAGTAGAAGTTGTTGAGTTTGAACTACTGACCTTGAGGTAAGTACCCAATGCAAAACTGAAGGCACCACCAGGGCTCCTCTGGAGCATCTGCAATGTATAATAAAGGGGTTAACAGTTATGTAACAACAACAGCAGGGATGACGAATTAGGGGAATCAAACTTCTGAAACATGCCAGAGTTAAGAAGATGTACCTCCAAGGGCAAGGATGACCGGAGGGATTGCCTGGTTGCTTCATCCAAGCTTCCCAAATCTGAGTTGCCATTGCATTGGAAGAGGCCCCTGGATATCATCTAGCCATCCTCTTCACACATCACACGGTGTGCAGCGAGCACAACTAGCCATTAACAGTGTCCTGCTTCTTTAAAATAGATACTTGGAAGGCTTTAGCACCAGCAGAGTGAAGCCAAAGTTATTGATCCTTCGAGATGAAGTGTGATGGAGTCTGAATGTGCTATTTTCTCTTTTCTTTTGTAAGTTTATTAAATATGAGCCCCTTAAATGAAACTTGGGAACTTGAAAAAAAAATGCACCTGTCAAAGACACCACAAAATTATTTTTCTCCAATCTCTTTTTTCAGGGGCCTCAGTATTGTGTATGTGTGTATTTGCATATTAGTACTTACATTTATTTTGAATGTCTAATATCTTTTCCATAATGAGTTCATAAGTATGAATAGTTAAGGGAAACAAATCACTATACAATTATTTATATTTTAAGCTTTATCCAGAGAGAAAGGACCTGGCCCTCCCAACCTCCAGTGATTCTTTTTTTGTTGTTGGTTTGAAACGACCTTGCGTGCCGCTAAAGAACTGAAGTCTACGTCAGTTTCACATTTCCTAATTTTCTACCCACGCAGACTCAGGGTCAGTCTAACGAGGGAGGAAATTGGAGAGTTTTTAAGGATGTGACTTTCTCACTCTGTCTCTTTAAAAATATTTAAACTTTAATCATACCTTTTTTATTTATATGTATTTAAAAATGTTCCCCCTTTTGACTGTTGAGTAGTTACAAAGAAAAACATATCCTCTGTTGTCTCCCAGCCCATTTCATGGACTCAAATCAGTAGCAATATCCCATTACCCTCCACTTCCCACCCTGTAAGTGGTTCTTCCACACTCCCCTACCCCCAACCTCCTGTAGGTTCTTTAGTTCAGTTGGTTATGGTGCTCTGAGATAATACCCTACAAAACTGTCCTTTGTTGTAACACTTCACCTGACTTGAATTTCTCACTTTAAGACTAATTCTTAAAGAAAGAACGCCAATGGGTTATCTAGTACTAGACCCCTTGCCTCTCCCAGATCATCTCTGTTTTATTACTCCATTGCCGGGGTTGGATGTTCTTAGCTTACCACTTACCCACTGCCACGGAGTCAATTGTGATTCAATTATGGTCCTCTCTAGGCTTTCCAACTCTGCGATTCCCTCTGGGAGCAGTCTCGTCTTTCTCCCATGGAGCGACTGGTTAGCAGGCCAATGCTTAACTCACAGCACCACTAGGGCTTACTTTTCCCAAAGCGCGCTAGTTATTGTTCTCCTGGCACTTCACCTGCATCACTTTCAAGGAACCCTGCTTCACCAAGTACGACACTAGCTTGTTTTGGGCCCTTTGTGTGTAAAACGTTTTACGTCCCTGCTTTTAAATGCCCATGTTGGGGTGTTAGAAGCTGTTGAGTCGATTCAGAACCACAGGATCACCATGCGACAGAGCAGAAGTCTCCATCGGGTTTTGCAGGCAGTCATCTTGATGGAGCAGATAGCCTGTTCTCTCTCGGACAAGACTGTTGGGTTGGTTACCAACCACCACCATGTCTGCCAGCAGCTCAACGCTTTACCATGATACCACCGTGGTTCCTTAATTCCATCTGAAAAATCTAATACTTTAAACATTATCCATGTGTTTATACTTTTTTGGAGAGGGATGGTTCATGTGGGTCATTTTCCTCCACCCCACCTCACTCACCCTGCATTGATGCACGGACTTTCTGGGAACAAGGTGACCTCTTTGGTCCATGTAGTCAAGTTTCTTTTTTTCCACTGAAGGAAGGTTTTCCTGAATGATGGCTTGGAGTATTATGTTTATTTGAATGTTCTATTTTCTTAAGTTTGATCTCTGTGAAATGCTTAAAAAATTTTTCCCTCCCATCATTCTTAGCTTTGAATCCTATGAGGACTACTTAAATTTTTCCTTCATAGAATTGATTTTCTGCATTGTCAAATATGCTCCATATTGCCTCCAATCTAGGTTTATATTCTGTTACTGTTCCTTTTTAATTGTTTCATTTTATTAGTATTATTTAATCATTTTATTAGGGGCACATACAGCTCTTATCGCAATCCATACATACATCAATTGTGTAAAGCACATTTGTACATTCATTGCTCTCATCATTCTCAAAACATTTGCTCTCCACTTAAGCCCCTGGCATCAGCTCCTCATTTTTCCCACTCCCTCCTCACGCCCCTCTCCCTCATGAACTCTTGATAATTTATAAATTATCATTTTGTCATATCTTGCACTGTTCAACGTCTCCATTCACCCATTTTTCTGTTGTCCATCCCCCAGGGAGGAGGGTATATGTAGATCCTTATAACTGGTTTCCCTTCTCCACCCCACCCTCCCTCCACCCTCCTGGAATCTCCACCCTCACCACTGGTCCTGAAGGTAGAATTGAGATCATGATAGTGGGGGAGGGGGGAGAGGAAGCATTTAGGAACTAGAGGGACGTTGTATACTTTGGATGCTATTCTGCCCCCTGACCGGCTCGTCTCCTCCCCAAGACCCTTCTGTAAGGGCATGTACAGTTGCTTACAGATTGCTTACAGATGTGTCTTGGGTCCCCAATCTGTACTCCCCATCATTCATAATGAATGATTTCATTTATTGTTCTTTGATGCCTGATACCTATCCTTTTGGCACCTTGTGATCACACAGGCTGGCATGCTTCTTCCTTGTGGGCTTTGTTGCTTCTCAGCTAAATGACTGCTTGTTTCCCTTCAAGCCTTTAAGACCCCAGATGCTATATCTTTTGCTAGCTGGGTTTAAGGTGCTAAATTTTAACCTAATTGTATCTGCAACGATCCATTTTCCAGTGTGTTCTGCATAATAGCAAGCATGTTCATAGCCCTGGCCCATGGTCAGAGGGTTTCACCAGGGACTTACACAGATCTTGAAAATGGATCAAAGGTCAAATATAAAGATAGTACAGTTTAAGCTAACTACACATGCCCTAATGGACTTTACAATCCTCTTAGTCTGATCACAGGGCTAGTCACATCCCTCAACTAAAATCAGAGGGGATTTGGGTGTTTGACAGAAGTTTAATCCATGTGTGGACCTGCAAGTGGATTTTAGACCTCCAATGTCATCTACTGCCTTCTTCGAGCGGAATGTTCATAATTTAAGTTCTGGTATCATTGCCTCCTTCAGATTTAGGTTTTATTTTTTATGATCCTTGGATCACACAGGTTGGTGTGCTTCTTCCATGTGGACTTAGTTGACATCTCACTTAGATGGCTGCTTGTTAAAAAACAAACCTTTAAGACCACAGGTGCTGTTCTTTCTGGTGGCTGGGCACCATCTAGTTTCTTCACCACGTTTTTGTATAGCACTTCTATCTTCTGTGATCTCTTCCTGAGATGGAGCATCAAGCAGGGCCATGTAATAAGAACTGATTGTTCTTAGATTTATGTGCAAGTCCCTAATCCACTCATATATCTATGGGTTATGCATGTCTCTGGTTCACACTGTAAATGGAGTGATAAGTTTTGAGTTCTTGTGTCCTTTTACATGACCTCTTTGACTTTCCCACAACCATTCTTTAGGATCAAGCCCACAGATTAATGTGTTGAGTTTTAAGAATACAAAAGAACTTCAAAAAATTCATGGGAAAATGGAATGAACAGATAGTGGAATTTTCCCACAAACTTTCCCCACCCCACAAGCTTTTTGAAGTCCTCTTATATTTGTAAAGGATGCTCGAATTCCACCTTTTGAAAGAAGACACTAAAATCATTGTACTTCTAAAAGTACAATAAACTCGTGGGGTGGGTGCCATGTCTCCATGTTGTAGAAATAAAAGTCCAGTTAATATATTTTTTAGATAACCTTAATTTGACTCCTCAGTGTTCCTATCTGAAGATGCTTCCTCTCTCATTGACCGAGAATTCTGGGAGAAGCTTGTTTGGCAGCGCGTAAACAGTGCTCCATTGGGCTGAGCCGGTAGTGTCAGGTCTGAGTTCTGGGAAGGCTGGGTCCAATTACCCTCTAATAAATTTAGCACTGACATGGCACTTAATTGTAAAATGTTTTCAGTTCTCTGAAAAACTCCCCTCAGACGTAGGTTATTGTCATTAGCGCCCATTGTCCACAGAGCGCAGTGGAATTCCTTACGTCCCATGGGGTTTTGGTTTCTTTAGTCAATTCAGTCCCATTAGTATTTACTGAGGTGACACTGGGTTGCTTGCCTCATGACAAATAGTGAGGTTAGAATGCCTCGTTCTGTGGTCAGGGCATTGGGACATTGAGACATGGACATAATGCCTTTCTTTTGAGCAAAACAAATACAAGCAAACAAACCAATTAGCCCTTTGAGCGAGTGCAGAAGGCGCCATGGGCATGTGGTTAGGTTACATAATGATGATGAAGTCAAAAGAGTATCTTCCTAAGGCCAGAGAAATGGGGCCACTCACTGCATTGGACAATTGATCGTATGTTCAGGGTTCTTGCCATTCGTAGGGGTTGTAAGCTCTAGTTACTCATGTATCTCTTTGTAGTTGTAAATCAGCCAGTGGACAGCTTGAAACCAACTTGAACTCGGGATCCCAGTTGACATAGTGATTGGTTAGCTTGCTGCTAACCAAAAGGCCTGCCCATCTGCTTGTGAAGATTTCAGCCTACGAAGCTGTTTGGGCACAATTCTACTGTGCTCTCTGAGGTCGTTCTGCTTTTGAATCAACTTGATGATACCCAATGATAGCCGGCCCTAGAAAGACTCATGGCCAAACCTTTTCCCAACAAAGCTGAAATCTGCCAGGGCATCCTGCTCCCCTGTCTTCCCCAGGTGGATCTCCGGGCATAGAGGGCTTTTCTACTTCTTGAAAAGTTCACAGGATACAGCAAATCCGTCCTCAGTTTAAGTGAGAGTCAGCCCTTGGAAGTCAAAGGTTTCACTGATCCACAAAACTAAATCTGAAGTGAGAGGGAGAAAGAGAAAGCGACAGCATTAGAGACGTTGCCTTGGAAGCTTTACAAATATTGTTTTACTTAATCTCCACAGCTCTCATTGTGAGGATTTTACTATCATAACCCCCTTCTCAAGGTTAAGGAAACCAAGGGCCGGAGATGTGTTTAAGTGGTCCAAGGTCCTATGGGATGTGTGTGTACGGAGCGAGGTGCAGCCAGTGTACATGCCATTCTCAGCCATTCTCATTATCTCTAGGAGAGCGGACTCAAATACAGATTGCTCACCTCCAAAGAAACTACTTGAATAAGAGGCATGGAAAACCTTCTTGAGAAGAAAGGACAGGAGTGAACATTCAGAATAGGAGCAAACAGCTCAGTTTCAGGGAAGAGAGGCAGTTTTTTTCACCGAAGCAAAAATGTGGACTTGTCAGGGCAGAAAAAACAAAACAAAATAGCGAGCAAGGAGTAAAGAAGCAGTAACAGAATGAGAGACAGACAGACAGAGAGAGAGAGAGAGAGAGAGAGAGAGAGAGAGAGAGAGAGAGAGAGAGAGAGAGAGATTGATTTTGAGGAATAGGCGCTTATAAGATTGTAGGGGCTGGAAAGTTCAAATTTCATAGTTCAGGCAACAGCTGGGGAATTCCAGCAGCCTTGTCTACTTAGAGTCTTGAAAGAGAATACATTTTTCTTCAGAAATCTCAGTTTTGCTCTTAAGGCTTTCAACTGTTTGGAAAAAAACCCACCCACAGTATGAAGGCTCATCTGTTAGGCTTAAGAACAACTGGTTTAAATACTAGTCACATGTGAACCCTTCACAGCAACGCCCTGACTAGATTTGCCCAAACAGCGGGGCACCATAGCCCTGGCCAGGTCGTCACATGAGATTATCCACCACAGCCACTAACGGTGGCTGTAAGTACCTGATTAGGGATTTTACTCAGGAGAGAATTGGCCATCCTCATAGGGCTATTTCAAGTGTCATCATGTGGGAAGGCTTGTGAAAAAATTCTGTTTTTCCCATAAGCTTACTGAAGTTCCCTGACCTGACTAGAGTTGCGGGAGGGAGGATTTTTACTGCTGTGTGCAGGCAGATTGAGGTGGGAGCCTGGAAGCCACCAGTCCTAAATTCCAGGCTCAGCCAATAAGGGGTTTAGATTTCTAAGACTGGAAGAGAGAGCATTAAAACAGAGAAATCTTATGGTGAGCCCAGTGAAGTGGGGAGGAGCCCGGGTGGCAGAGTGGTGATGTGTTTTCCTACTAACCGTCAGGTCAGCAGTCGCTCTGTGGGAGAAAGGTGGGATTTTCTACTCCCATAAAGTTACCATCTTGGATACTCACAGGATACCCGGTCTTCTAGGGCACTGGCTCAGTGCAGCATAGCCTGTATTTTCATGAACATACTGGATATTCAGAGACCGCGATTTCCTACTTTCTGTGGAAGATATTCGGATATTACAGACAGCAACATCTATTTGGCTTTCTCTGTTTGGTTAACCAATCAAACATAATCCTTGAGAGCAACAATTTGGTTTTACACAGCAGAGTGCTTAGTGGATGCTAACAGTTGACGGATGCTTTTGAGTTCTCACAGACTGAGACAAGGATTTGTGTTCAAGTCATTAGTTCAGAGGGTCATTGTAGGCAACATGGTGGATGGGAAAAAATCAAGAAAGGTTACGAGTTCAAGCCACTTACTTCAGAGGGCAGCTGGAGAACTCCGGAGACAACACAGAATATACCTGCCCCCCCCCCCCACCGATTTACCAAATTGAGGGGCAAAGATAGTGGGATGTTTACCCACCAAACTCCAGCCCCACTCTTACCATTGGTTGCGGGCTCTTTCCAGGTCATTAATTTTCCTGGGACCAGAATCCAGCCCTCTGGCAGCATCAGAGAGCAGCTTCAAGGCATGTAGAAATGAATGACACCAAGGGGAATGGGGAGACCGTGACAATGGCTGCTTCCATAAGCAGAGAGGGAAGGAAAAAATGTGAACGAATAAGAGGAGTGGAGACAAGCCCACACCTCGGGCTTCCTCGAGTTTCTTGCCCAGTTTTGTTTGTCTCTCCAGGCGCATCCTTCCAGCCTCTCAAAGTGCCTTTGTGTTACTTCTCTGTCCTTGAGTGTGTTCTCAGCATCTCCCAATTTAGTCTCATTTGCAAATCTAATTAACAGGCTATTTACCCCTCTTCCGGATCATTCATGAAGATATTAAATAAGACCAGATCAAACATCATTCCCCACAGAACCCTTGTTTTTCCAACCCCCTCCCGACTACATTCTCACAGGACTCAGGGGCCACTTACTGTCACATTGGCTCATGGGCTCTCGAGCCATTTCTTGGTCCTTGTGACTAGTCATAACCAAGATCATCTGAGTGAATATATCCAAGAATATTTCATGAGACACTGTGTTAAATGGGCTATGTGAACCACACATTTTTTTTTCCGGTTTGAATTCAGTTCCAACTAACTTTTCAGTTCCCTCAGCAAGCAGTTACCCGACGCAAGCACTCCAATGGACTTCTATAAGTTCCAGCATTTGCAGAGCTTTATTAGGGAAACCAAACCAAACCAAACCAAACCCTAAACATTTCTAAGGATGCCACTTATTTGGTAATCGCAACATGACAGTGAGGGGCATGAAAACATAGTTTTATTTTAGGTTGTTGTCAGGCACTGCTATGCTGGTTTCAGAGGGGACTTGGGTGACCAAGTAGAACTGTCCCCTGGGCACTCCTTGGGCAGATTGCTGGTCTTTCTCCCCAGGATCTGCCCAGTTGGTTCAAACTACCCACTCTGTGGTTGTCGTTGAACACGTAGCCAGTGCACTGCTGGGCTCCTTGATATAGTGGCTGTTCTATGAATCAGGAGTGCTCTGGTGGCAATTTATTAGACTGCTAACTGCAAGGTCAGTAGTTCAAAACCACCAGCCAGGGGAAAGATGGGGCCTTCTACCCTCATAAGGGGTTATGGCTTCAGAAACTCCGAAGGGCAGTTCTACCCTACCTGATAGGGTCACTGTAAGTCAGAATCGACGTGATGTTTATTTTATTTAAAGTCCTGGCTCTATTATTGACTTATTCTTACCCTAGTGAAGGCCGGGTCGGCAAACAGTGGCTCTTCTTGAGCCACATGAGTTTCTTGGTAGGTATACGTGACTTTGAAGTAAAATTGAAGATTTAAAAAAGATATCCAGATAATGGTGATTTCATTTGTATATAAAATATAAATTTAGGGCTTTCAAATTT
Source organism: Tenrec ecaudatus (assembly GCF_050624435.1). Lineage (NCBI taxonomy): Eukaryota > Metazoa > Chordata > Mammalia > Afrosoricida > Tenrecidae > Tenrec > Tenrec ecaudatus. Next base: position 20,126,768 of record NC_134544.1, read on the forward strand.
TAAAATTGTTCTGACGGACAGGATCGTCTCTTCCGTCTCAAATGTTTGGCGATCCCTGCCCTAGAGGAAAACCACACCTGGAGTCCTCTTTCAGTCTAGCTACCTGGCGACTTTACCCGGCCAGGGTGGAGTCGCACCAGTCCAATTAATTATAGTTCATCAAGTGCTTCCTCATACGCTGAGTAAATGGCACGAAGAATTAGGAAAACGGTGTTTTTGTTTTGTTCTTTAAGGCACTCTGATGGCTGAAATTTGTCGAATTTTCAGGCTAAGAATTATGGGAATGGCCTTAAGATACCATCAGCAGGGGGCTTTCCTTATTTGGCGCCTGGAGACACTGGGTGGGAAGAAAATCTTAGCGATCCCCTTCTGAAAATTTAATTGTTGCGAAACCTGCAGGGCGTGGTTCTACTCCGACCATGTGGGGCTGCTCCCAGTCAAAGTCGACCCCAGAGAAACGGAAGATGGGGGCTGGACTCCACAGGTGAACCCGGAATCGTGCACACATCTTTTCAGTGCACGTGCACGCACCTCCATGCCTCTCCTCCGCATCTCCACCGTCCAAATGTTGCTCTCCAAAGGGGTAAGGATCCCCCCATCCCCGAGGGGAAAGCATGCGAGCGTAGCAGAAACCAAAGACCCTTTCTTCCGGCAGGTTTGGAAGCAAGTGGGCAAACCCGGCCAATCCTGCGAGGGCTCCGACGTGAATCTTCTGCAAACTGCCTTTCCCGCTCCCTTCCCCATGCGGGCATCTCAGTTTCCCTTTCTATAGCTTAACACCTTCCAGCTTCTCCTGAGCCTTTGGATCGCCAGTTCCAACATAACCCATTCCATTGGCCGATAGAAGTACTTCTAGAACCGTCTGTTCATTCTGTATTTTTCCCTGGCTCCTATTTTGAATACTTCACATATAATGACTTAAACTTCGACGTCAGTACCAGATCCAGAGAGACTTGGGGATGTGTCAGGGTATGCAAGTGGAGGCGAGAGGGAAGCCATCTCATTAACTCCCTGCCCTCGCAGCGCTCAGCATGAAGGCGGAGGATGTTTCTGGAAGTGATGCACAGACACAGAAAACAGCAGTTTCCAGATTTGGGAACTACTGCGGGAGCTGGGGCCTCAATCACTGTAGTCTCCACTGCCCCGCACGGACCAGAACCAAACCAAGCTCCCTGCCCGCGGAGTTCATTGTGACTCCTGGCCACTCGACAGGGCAGGGGAGAGCTGCCCCTGTGGCTTTCTGAGACGGTAACTCTTTATTGGAATAGAGAGCCTCATCTTCTTCCCACAGAGCGGTCAGTGCTTTTGAACTGATGATCTTGCAGTTAGCAGCCGAACATATATCCACGATGACACCAGGGCTTCTGCGTCACACACTTACAGAAAGCAAATATAAATTTTTAAAAAAGAAAAGGAAAAATGACAATGTCAGGTAAGACTGTACCTGATAAGGCACCCAGTTACTAATTTGATGAACTCTTTCTTAGCCCATAGGGCATGTCTTTTTTTACATGTGCAGTTTTGAAAATTGAAGAAAAAAAATCGCATTCCTGAAGTGCTGTGGTCGACTCTGTGGTGAGTACTCCTGAGATGGACTTGTGGGTGGATCTGAGGGCTTTGTAAACAGAATACCAATTTTACCCGAGAGACTGTTAAGAAAATGGCAGGTATTGGGGTTTGCATATTTGACAGACATTTTCTTTAAAAAAAAAAAAAAGTAAGCCTGCCACTCCAAGGAAAATAACAGAGCATTTGTTGCCTTTGATAAACAAACAAACAAACAAACAATCAAAAACAGTAAAACCTTGAGACTTGCAGTGCAAAGTAGAATTTTGGATAACTTTTATCTACCACCATGAGCTTGACAGTTTTGCTATCCTTAAAAAAACTTTTGGGGTGGGGCTGGTGAATTTTGCATACCGTATACTTACTTAAATATGTCAAAGTTTGGTAGACCCATATAACACTTTTCAGATTGCTAATGCATGATGATATGAACCATGCTTGGGGCAAAGGAACCATTTAACATGCAAGAGAAGCCAGTAGATTTTAATGTAACATGAACATTTCACAGGTATGGTTTTGCATTCTCTATTGTAACTCACCTTTAAGAAATGACCCCTGCCCAGTGTTGGGTAGCGCCACAGAAGAATGTTCACAATGATCTGAAAAGTCTATAAAAATACTTCTCCATCTTCCAACTACGTTGTCTGTGAGGTCACATTTCTTTAATCACATCCCTCAGTACAATATATCACAACAAATTGCTTTAGAAGCAGCTATGATCTGCAGTTGTCTTCCATTACCCCAGATACTAAAGAGATTTGCACAAATGTAGAAACAGTATTACTCTTCCCACCGCTTTTGTTTGGGGCAATAGAGTACATTTTTATTAATATCTATTATTTATGGTAGCACACACACGGGTTACGCATGTAGCTTTAAATAAATAATAACTATTCATTTAATATTCTCTCCGTTTTGATTTCTAATACAATAAATATAGAGAGATACCCCCACATAAGCCAAATCTTGTTGACATCCTCAATACTTTTTTAAAGGAATGTAGGGGTCCCAACATCCAAAATTTTGGGAACCACTGACTGAAAGCTGTGAGAGCTGAATGACCAGTAAGGGATGAGCAGGAGATGGGCACCCGTAAACTGGCATTGTTGTGTTGGATGTGGTAGAAGGTGCAAATAATAGGTTAGGATACCAGAAGCAGGTGGCAGGTAGACTTATGATAAGATTGATGGGAAGTGGAAAGATCAGGGAGGGTAGAAAGTATTTAGACAGAATGAAGAAAACACACCAAAGGATTGAAAAACAGAATCTACGATAAGAGTGAAAAGAGCTTGTATTATGAGTTGTAGATGAGAAAGTAAGAATTCAAGTGTTCAACTATTTATGTGCCTTTGCGTTGATGACTGCCGCCTTAACCTGCAGCTCTCTCTCAGTCCATCATTCTCGTGAGCTATCTGAAGATCTCTTAGAGTTTCACTACCTAATGGACGTCATGACTTGACAAAACATTATATAACCTTTTCTGACTCATAGATTTTCTGCTTGGCTTCCTGTTAGTGGCATATAGCCTTTACTCCTTCAGTAAAGCATAGGAAAGTTTAAAAAATTTTAATGTCGTTTTTCTTTATTATTTAAAGATACATGAAACTCTAATTTTTAAGAAATCATGTACTATGCACTTCACAAAAGTTACCTTTAAATTTTTTCAACAGTTTTGTTGTCATATAATTTACATATCATGCAATTCAATAGCTCACCAAATTAAGAGGAATTGTACAGGGAGGGAAAAAAGAAGAGCTCATACCAAGGGCTCAAATAGAAAGTTAATGTTTAGAAGATGATGACAACATAGGTACAAATATGCTTGACCCCGTTGATGTGTGGAATGTTATAAGAGGTGTAAGAGCCCCCAGTAAAATTATTTTTAAAAAGAGGAGTTGTATAGTCATCACCACAATCAGTCTTAGAACATTTTCTTCATTCCTGTACTCATCATTAATATCTCCTCGTTCTCCCTCAACCCCTGTCTGCCCCCAAGGACCATTAATTTACGTATCCTAGAATTTATACAGAAAACATTAACAAAAATACAAACAAAAACTAACAAGGTTAACAAAGCAAAACAGATCAAATCAATAAGAAAAAAAACAGAAAATATTTAAAAAGGAGAACAAACAAATGGATCACAAGGGAGATCACATGATAGGGTGCTAAATTTTACCCTAACTGCATCTGTAACAATCCACTTTCCAGTGCATTCTTTTTTTTTAATCGGTACATTTATTATTATTTTTCCAACAGTTTTATTGGCACATGACTTTAATATCAAACAATTGAATAGTTCCCTCATTCAATCATATGAAGGAGGAATTGTACAATCACCACCACATCCATCTTAGAGCATTCCCTGCCTCCATGGTTGGTCCAATGCAGTCGTCAGTTGGCTTTATATCAACATTTTTCCATTTGAAGACATTAAGCCACAGAGAAGTTAAATATCTTCCAGAGTTCAAAGAGAATCAGTGGCAGAGCTGGAATTTGATCCTAGACACGTCTGATACTAAATATGCATGTCACAATGGATGGATGGATTGTGATAAGAGTTGTATGAGTCCCCAATAAAATGATTTTAAACAGAAGAAAAAAAAGACATAATGATATAGATACCTCCAAAATGGAGAATGTCATCAATGTTAACCTCTTCTTTGTTCTCAATAGAAAACAAATCATTAAAACTTAGTTAACTTGGCATGCAATGAGAGATGTAAAGAAAAACACCATTTTCTTAAAAGACCAAATAATATTTATTCCATCAACAGCAACAACACCAAAAAAGAAATGTCTGACACTAAACCCATACTCTCTACTTATCTCTATGGCTTTATCAAATTTAGAACCAAATCGTGACTTCTGGCACATTTAGGCAATGACAGTCTAGTTTTAGCCCTATGAATATTCATTTTGTAAGCTTGAGGTTATATATTTGAAAATAAGAAACTGCCTATTCAAAATGATGGCTAAAATAAATTCCTACCTATAGGTCCTCAGCATCTCAGTTGCTCTTAAACTTTCTATTAACATGAACTCATGGATACAGGACTGGAGGCATAACTTCACTCGCCTCCCTCTTAGGGGAAGCTGCTAATCAGATATCTTCTCTGATTTCAGTCTTCTATTAAAAAAACGTGTCTTCATTTTTCTGGCCCATGATAAAAACTTAAGTACATCGTCTACTGAGTAACATTTCTACTCAGTTACGTTTACAGATTCTATTGGAAATTATGCTTATGCATGTCAATGGGAGAACCAACTTCTTGGTCTGTATTTGATGTCAATCAAGATTGTATGATCCATCCACTTTAAATGGCATCTTGGATTGTGAGTGATAATTGAACAGACAATCTTCACTTTCAAAAGCATATACAGAAGAGTAAAGGACTAGTACCAGGTTTACAAATGAAGACGAAAGAGACACAAAGAAAAGGAGAGAAAATAAATCTCAAACATCTCCAACCCCAATCTTTTCCAAGACACATGGAATCTCTTAAATTACATTTGTATCAAATTAACTTGGGTGGTCTGAGCGTCATCGAGCATGCAGAAAGGGTTCCCATAAAAAGCTAATTTAAGAAAGTCGCCAGGGCATCGACAATAGAAGCAACCTGTTCTGTTGTTGTCAATATGTTTTCTTTTAGGGAACGTACTCGTTCCTGCCCATGCTGAAAATATCTGCAGCTCTCCAAGAGTGAGCCTTAACATCGTCATGGGTGGCTCCCAAAGGCCGCCATTTTTACCATGTGTGGCGCGATAGTGTCTCTTTATCCCTTTTCAAATAGTATAATGATTAAAATACTGTCAAGTCGACTCAGATGTGTACTTTACAATCAAGAAGCAATCAAGATGTATCAATTTTGTTTTGCAGGCAAATAGGATTTGAAGGAGTCAATACTCTGGGAAATGTAGTTTATTATTACACTGCTCTCTAAAATATCCCAGGGCTGGTGGTGTTCGAAGAAGAGATAAGCTTTGGAATGGTACCCTGTCTGAGGCCAGATGGGCGAGAGAGGAAGGAAAGCGAACGGTGGGGATGGATTGAAGTGTCTAGGTGCACAGGACAATCACCTCCTAGCAGCCCTAGTTTGCCTGTGTTTTTTTACAGTAACATATTTCCATACTTTATTTTTCATTAAACTCACCAGGTAAAGAGATTTACAGAAAAGAAACATCTTTTCATTGGTGAAGTCATCAGACTGCTAGTGTGGCAGCTGGTTGTTGGTTCAATTCGATGACACTTCACTTGAACCTCTGCCTCATCTTCCTCCTTTTTCGTTTTAGGCTCCCCATCTGCTTCTTCCACCACGACGCCCTCATCAGTTCAGGTATTGAAAGGTGAGCCGCACAGTCATGCACCCACAGCTGCAAGTGACGAAACAAGCCAAGCCAGGTAACACGAGAAAGCCCAAGTTTGCCTTTTGAAAGCCTAATAGTGCTGAGCTCAGTTAGAATGTCCATGAAGGCTTAAAACAAAACCACCAAATTCACAAAACAGTTTACTTCATCTTGGGACAAACTTTGAAGACTTTTCAAATTGGGTGCATTGCAAGACCAAAGTGTAGATTTTTTATTACTTCTGGTTTCATTTCTAAATTTCTCATCCGGGTAAAATGTTGGTCCTGGCACCATTTTATCATTCGATGAATATATTTGAATGCCAAATGTTTAATTTTGGATATTTCACAGGTGCTTGAAAACTCACCAGCTCAAGCTTCTCTATTGACTATTTATCAATCATGTATTTCAAAGAAAAGGAAAACATTTGCTTACTAATATCAAACACTCTTTCTACCATGATTATGCGAGACTCTTGTAAGTGCTTTGCTTTCATTCGCCTCATTGCCTGTCATTCACAACTCCAGATATGACAACTCATTCACAACTCTAAACATGACAATTCATTCACAACTGTAGACATAACAACTACTCTAGAATTATCCCCATTTTACACATGATAAGATCCGTAATACCCAGAGGTCAGGTGACTCACTCTCCTGTGGTCACTTTGTAAATGGTGGGATGGGGGTTTGAACTCAGGCAGTTTGTCTCCAGTGGCTCTAAAGCTTTGAAGGATAGGGAGCTGCCCACTGTTTACTTGTCGTTGTCATTAGGTACCATCTAGTCGGTTAAGGCCCATAGCGATCTTAGGCATACGACTGCTGGTTCAGGTTGCGTCCTCACAATTGTTCCTATGTTGGAGTCCACTGGTGTAGCTGCGGTCAATCCATCTTGTTGACTACTGGATTTAGAAGATTGGCAAATAGAACCCCAATGCCATCTTAATTCATTGGCTGCCCCAGAGAAGAATAGGTATGTCTCGAGGCCCTAAGCTCTCCCCTTCATTGGGGTATCTTAGGGGGTCCAGTGGAGTCCTTGTTTCACTGCAGTGTTCCTTAAGGAAACTTCTGTTCAGAAGGTGACTGGCTTTCATATTCTCTGTCTAGCCAGAGGTGGGTTAGAGTCCCTTGGGGCTGTCAGTTACAGTGCCAATTCTGCCTATTCCCCCTTTCTGATTCTATATATTGAGTGATGGCCTGGGAATGTCATTTGGGGTGAGAGGCTCTTCATGGCTGATGCAGGGAATCCACAGACCACACGGGAAAAACACGGTCAGCTGGGCCATTGCACAAGAGTCTTTAGGCACATGGTGCAGAGAGCAGGTCCTCTCTCTGAGTGCCAGCTCTGCATTCTCTTCTTTGTTTTGTTGCGATCATTTAACCGTGTGTTGTATTTGCAAACAAGGAAGCTAATACCTCTTTTGCCTCTCTCTGCAGAGTGCTGCGACAGCATTTTGAAAACATCAACGTGTTACAAATATGACATTAGTATTCGTTGTTTTTCTTGATGATCACAAGTACTGTCAACTTCACATATGCACTGCTAATAGCCCACTTCCAAGTGATGTTGACATTTAGGTGATTCATAATGGACTTGAGTGAATGTCATTTGGGGGGTTCTCTGTGGGGTGTGGTTGGACCTGTGGGCATAAGGAGGGAAGGATGGAAGAGAACTGGCAATGACTGAGGTCAGTGGAAGTCAGAGATTGGGGTGTCCAAATTGGATCATTGGTAGCAAATGTTCAGATCCACGACTGGGACTTGTGGCTCAGAGGACGAGTCCTGGAGCCTGGGGTGTCTGGGCGTCTGGTGCCCCTGCATAAGCAGGCACAACCGGAGCCACATGGAGGAGAGCGGATTCCTCCGGGACCAGGCGATGGTGTGTAAAGAGGCTGCATCTGCCTCTCCCACCTCCATGCAGCCCGACTGGCAGGCAATCCGGGTCCCCCTGTTCATGGAGGATCACTCAGAGGAAAAGCCAAATGAAGTCCTGCTTCGGCCTCCAGCATGGATGAAACCTGAAAACACACAACAACACACAGAACATCACTTGTGATGTAAGTGAAATGAGACTGTCACAAAAGGAAACCCTATGAAGGTATCATCCTACTACAGAAAAGATCTACAACAGGCAAGGGAGTGTAAAGAGACCAACGTTTGTGAGTAAGTGGTTACCAGGGTGGGCAAGGAGGAGGGGAAAGAGAAGCTCACTGAGTAGGGAAATCTGGCTCCTGGGAAGGGGGATGGAAAATCTTGAAACCGGTCATGGTGGCGGTTGGCCAGCATGATGAATATCATGAGTGACATTCAATTGTATGTGCGAAGCTTGCTGAACTAGTAAAGGCATATATATATATATATATATATATATATATATATATATATATATATACCACAATGAAAAGAATATTGTCTGCTTGCTTAAAAATAGCAGGAAGCAGTGCGATATAAGTGGAAGTTCCTGGGAGATAATCCCCCCAAAGACCAGAACGATTAACGTGGATCCTGTACGAGTAGAAAGTCACATCCTTCTGAATTGTGGTGAGGTATCTGAGGACATCACTACCTCCCCCAAGTATTTTGACCGTTTTCTCCTCGTTCTTTATATTGCCGCAGAATCAAGAAATGGGCCCTATTAGCAGAGACCACAGAGGAAATGTTCCAGGCTGTCTTAGTCCAATGTCTGACTTTGGGAATGGAGCTGAATTCTTATGACCCCTGGAAAGAGACTTTGCTCTGAGCAGCACCCATGGGCCCGGTAGTTAGGATGGCTGAAAAAATAAGCATCAACATCGACTTGAGGGTGGTTTAGAAGCGTGTGAATTTATACATAAATTATTTCATCAAAGCTTCGGCTCCCTCAGAGAAGCCAGAAACCTGTGTCGACGTGGATTCACGGGCGACAGTCTTCTCTGCAACTGACAGATCGTAGCTAGTTCAGTTCCTTGTCCAGGTCTCCGGGTCCGATCGAGGTCCAGAGGAAGGACTGCAGGTGTCGGACCTTCCCATGAGACGTCACACCCCAAGATTGGAGAGTAACCTCTCTTCAGAAAGGCAGAATGGTGAGGGCAGTGAGCCCCTCTCCCCAGAACCTTTTGCTGGGCAAATGACCACGGACTGGCGCTCAGTCACCCAACAGCTCCCCAGCTTCCACCCTGGCCACTATTTCCAGGAAGCAAAGACCCTTTGCTATGCTATGAGGTCAGTCAGTTGATTGGCAGTGGGAAATGCCTACACCATTATAGACATTTATGCAATTCAAATGAAAGCAACGTGTGCAAACCTGCTTCCAACGCAAGCCCTAGAGTTTGCAACCTCAGCCCTTCTGCCTGCTGGAAGGAGTTTCTCTCTGGAAAGCGGCAGGACACACTCCAGTTGGACTTGAGGAGGAAGTGCAACTCCTCTCTGCTTCCTGTCCTGAAGCCTCCTTGCTACCTTCTCTGCCAAGGCTGGGAGGCACCTTCCAACAACCCTCCTGCCTTGCTCGTCTTCCAGGGCTGGCCGGCACCTAGCATGAGCCTTCTCTTTGCCTGCCCAACCCTTTCTTTCCTCAGATTTCAATTCTCAGCAAGGTGTTACAAGGGCAAAGGCCATAAAGAATTCACTGGAAAGCCAGGAGAGCAACTAGAGGTTGAGGTTTTGTCTCCCTCCAGAAGTGTCTGTGGGTAGAAACAGTGGGCCAAATGCAGTGAATGTATCTCCAGTGGCCAGATTTCAGCCATTGGAAATTGTGTGTGTGTGTGTGTGTGTGTGTGTGTGTGTGTGTGTGTGTAAGAGAGAGAAAATATAAGAAGAAGGGTTCATTTTAAAGTTTCTCATGTAAGACTGGTTTTAATTGTACAACATTGTCTGTTAGTTAGTTGTACAATCTGTACCTTCATGTGGTTCTGGAGTGAAATCTGCGAGAACAGAAACTCAACCACCTTGGTTTTTCTGAGTCTCACACATTTTTCAGTGTTGATAGGATGTAGTTGCCACTTTTCTGTTGCTCTCTATTCATGGGAAATATTTACATTTTCCTTCTCTGACAGGTTCCCGCCTTTCCCAGGTGTTACTGTGCTTCCCCCGGATATAGTAACCCTGTGTGCTACAGGTATCCCAGTAGCCAGGACTCTAGGACCCAACTGGATCAATGGTTTGGCGCAAGAATACTGTGTCATCTCAGAGAGGTCACCCGTTTTTCTATCAATAATTGGTATGACTACCCTCCTCCAGGGATTATTTTGTGGTATAAATGGTTGTCATATATAGGGTCTAAACAGGACTATAAGTGTCCCATCACAACTCTAGGTGTAAAGAAGACCTTACTTACAACAAACAATCCAGACTCACTGCCATTGAGCCCATTTGGACTTACAGCGACCCTGTAGCGCTTTGCGGCTGTCAGGTGCTGTCAGGTTGGTTCTAGCTCAGTGACCCAATGCGCAATAGGATGGAACAGCGCCCCTCCTCACATTGTTATGTTTGAGCCCATGGCGCTTAGTACATGCTTTATCAGATGACGGAGAGGACTCCTGAGACAATTGTGCAGACTATTTTACGTGAAATAGGTATTATTTGGCAGGTGTACATGACAAGTTTGTAATAGCCAATATTTGAGATTTCCTAATCTATTGGGAAATCACTTTTATGACACCTAAACAGGTTAGGAGCACATGTTGAAATTCTTCATGGTTAAGAGATGGGCTGTGATCCACATGGTCATCGAAACCTCCAGCAGGTTCAAATGAGAAAGACTGGGCTTCCTACTCCTATAAGCAGTTACAGTCTTGGAAACCCCCTCCAGGGCTCACAATGAATCAGCATCAACTCAACGGCAGTGAGTTTGTTTTTTTAAAGAGGATTTTAATATTATGAATTTTGCATCAAATCTGTAAAATTCAGAACGGATTCTGGAGGTGGATGGCAACGAACTTTATGATTTTAGCTTGTGACTCTTTCATAGAAAGAAAGTAACTGACTTCTAAACCCAGTGAAAGCCATTGCCATCAAGTTGATTTGGCCTGGCAGCTCACAAATGGAGTCACATGCTTCATGCATCCCTCCAGTCTTTCAGGGGAAACAGAACCCCACACTACTGAGCCATGGATTCCAAGGCATGCCTGGTGTTAGGGTTCCCCAGGGGGGAGAGAAAGATTCATCAAACCCAGTGCCTCCCACTCATGTGCTAATCAACAGAAGGATGATGTCAGGTCATAATTAAAACAAACGAGTGGGGGTGGGGTGGGGAAGCCCAAATAAATGAGCAGTAAAGATCTGTGGAAAATGCTAGTAATTTCCCACAGAAATATTATAGAACGTAAGGGGTGGTCTATTTTATATCCATACGAGTGTGATGATTTATTTCAATTTTATTATGCTCCCCCCCTTTTTCATTACTTTTATGACCTTCCCAAACTCAAGATATTCTTAAGAGCAGAAGATTTCTTCACATGTTGAAACTCTTTGGTGATTCCCTTCCTTTGAATATTAATATTCAGATGAATATTAGAATGCCAAGTGAAAGAAAGGGATGGAGAAGTTATAGATGAGAGAATTATAGAGCTAAGGAAAGAGAGAAAGATGCCATTCCAGAATTCAATAGTCTCAACTCCAGTCAATTAAATGAACAGAGAAGCAGAATGAAGTGAAAACGAGATTGCTTCTACTACTCTCATCTGGTCGAATTCCTCCCAGAATTCCTGTGTCCATGAATATTTAACTTTCCCAGACTCAGGAATGATTCTGATATCTTTCTTGAGGAAACCTATCCCTTGTATGTCCTGAAAAACACAAATGTAAATTAAATGAACGCCCCCTCATATTGAACCCACTTATATTGAATCCCTGTGTATGGCAATCAAATTGGAAATCCAAGTCTATTACATGCATATGTAATATTTCTAGAGTATATCAAATTTCATCCTATATCAAATTTTTTTCCACAGGTCCCCAGAAATTTAATATAAGCAAGTTTCACTCTATTTGAAAAGGACATGATGCAATATAATGTGGTTTTCAATGAGTAGAAGTCTCGGTAATGCAATTTATGTTTCCAGAGCTTCTTAAAGGCAACTTGCTTCCTAGAGGCCTCAGATCTGAGTTCAATTCCAAGACTCTGACCCAGGGAACATCTCTTTTGGCTCCCAAAACTGGGGAAATCAGAGCTAATTCTAGTGATGTCATGTAAACGGATTTTTTAAAATAGCCATGCCACAACCCAGAAGGCAGGGTTTCAGGGGTCCAGGTGAACAAGGTGTGACCATCCTCCAGTGGTGGGCCTTGTGCCTTTCTACTCTTTGTCTCCCCATCACTGAACTCACACATAACAGGAGATGAGGGAGAAGTGGCTAAATTAGTAAATCAATGGTAGTCAGTGCACAGTCATCCAAAACCCCAAACCACACTCACTGTCATCCCTTCTAATCCATTCCCGCTCATGGTGAGTCTGTAGGACAGAGGAGAACAGCCCCTTTTGCATTTCCTAGACGTTACTTCTTCTTCTTCTTTAGACTTTTAAATCTTTATAAGAGTAAATATTGACAGCAGCTTTACATCAGCTATTATGGAAGAGCTGATGGGTTTGAACCACTGACCTTATGGTTTCTAGCTCAGCGTGTAGCCCACTATGCTTCCAGGGCCTCTTTGCCATGGTTGTAGATACAGAGTAAAATGCAAAATCCATCACCTACTGCTTTTATGAGGCCAGTGTTTCTTTTTTCATCTAGACCTCTGTAATTTGAATTTTTCTTCAATAATCCCAAATTAGTTTCTATTGTGCAGCTTTTTCTGCAATGCTCCTTAAGAATATATGTTTTTTAAATGACAAATCTCTGCTTCTAGTTGACTCTCATTTTTCTGTACACGTATCTATAGGGTGCATCATTCTGAGTATGGTGGTTGTTAAATAAAATGTGTGGTTGTAGCCTGTGTTCAGCATCCCCTGAGTGGTAAACCGGACCTGTGACAAATGAGATGCACTCATTTCAGAGATTCCATTTCAAATCTGGGAAAACGCCCATTAAGCATGCTTCCCCGGCCTGCTCTGTCAATCTCCCCTGCACCTGTTCGCACGTTTAGAAAATGGCTCTTTATGATTCCCTCGTCTTATTGCAAGTGGAAAAAAAATCACAAAAGTAATTCCAATTATTCAAGTTGTTTTGTAAAACATGAAATTAAGAACATATCCTATAATAAGCACTAATAAACTTAGCAATTCGATATAAATAAAATATAGGTTATTAAAGCATTCTGATGGGATGAGAAAGAGCTATAGTCGCATGTAATTATCCTTGCGCAATCTAAACAGTTTCTGAGATAGTTTTAGCTATTTTTAGAGCTTGGAATCTTGAGGCTTTTGTGGATCTACCAATAAAGTTGGTGTGGTTCCATCATTACCACTCTTGTTTTTTAACTCCCTGATGCATAATAAACCCATGAACTCCATTAACTGTAATCGCTATGCACACAAGAATGTAAAGGCCTTTCTTGGGCCCTCTCACAACCTCACATGAGTAGACAAAATGAGTATGACGCCAAGCGCCATGCAAATAATCAGGTACGTCATTTTCCATTTGGAAAAAAGTCCTTTCCAATAATAGAAATGCTGAGAGAGGTGATTACAATAACAAATGAGTTGGCAGGGTGATTTATGCTAGAAACAAATGTACCTTCTGATGGAGCTCTCTTTAATGCTTTGTAATTCCCGTCCATGGTGGACAGGGGCTGAGTCTGGGAATCAGTCAGCCGAATGCTTGCAGGTCTTTGAATTCACTGGGCTCATTTCTTGTGGACCAAACAGCTGTTTTTGATAGTCTTCCCGGCAGGTATCTGTTTGGGGATTAGTAATGCTTCACATGGTTGTACATCACAAGGAGTGGATGTGTAATTACATTAAATATGCTTCATCTCTTCGGACTCATCCCACATCACTAATAGTGGGGCCATTCCACAACTGCCCTCCATGAAAATGTTTACTTTTTTAAACACAGCAACAACATCTTATATTAATGCAGTGGATTTAACTCCTCAAGACGATCCTAAAAACATCCCTTTTTCGACCTGGTTGGTTAGTTTGTCTTTGAGTGTTCCCAAGTGTGTTTATCCAAACCTGCTATTCCTAAGCGAGAAGAGCCCTCCTGCGTCTGCCTGGAAAGGGGATCAGGTGGGAACATCACTAGGATCTGGATTACATTCTGAGGCGGATCTAAGACCTAGAAATGCAGGCTCAGGTGTGGCCAAGTGGCTGTGGGTGTAGTCAGAACTCATACGGTCCCTGAGAAAGAAACAGAAAACCCCACAGGAGACACCTTCATTCCTGCCTATTCATCCTGGTCATTTTTCACAAGAAAAGAGTTTGTTTTTGTTGCTGTTGGAACTATGCGCAGGAGTGCCTACACCAGCTGAGCATATTCTACATCTGCATTTAGGTGACAGCTTCCACTCTTCAATTTGTGTAACCATGTTTAGCCTTCACCAAATTGTTCCTCTCGCTCTCTTTCTGTTTTAATTAATCATTGGGGGAGGGGACTCTTCCCAATTTTATAACAATCCATCATTCAATAGTATTAAGCACACTTGGACATATGTTGCCACGACCATTCCCAAACAATGTCTTTCTACTCTAGCTCTTGTTATGAGCTCCTCTTTCTCTTGCTAACATCAGTTGACCGCTCCCTAAATTGCCGGCTCATCTTTTGGGAGGCTGTTTTCAGGTGGGATCCCACATCGACAGCTCTTTAAAGAGCACAATGTTTAAGGCAAACATTCTTCTTGAAGTTAACCTGTCATTTTAAAGAAGACCTCAGGGGATTTTTAATTTTTTTAGTTTAAGGTTTAACGATGACCTCAGGACATAGCCCGCAAGGAGCCAGAAAGTCTGGATTCCACAATGACTTGAGTTCACCTTCGGCATGGTTTCCTGTCACTTAGAACAGTTGTTTGTCAAGATCTGAGCATAGTGCTCTAGGTTTACTTCAAAAAGTCGGTCTAGACGCTCTCTCAGGAGGCATTGCTCTCAATGTCCTTATAAATTGTGTGCGGGCTTATATCCCTATACTAGAACTTCTAGTTAATTTAATTATCTGTCACATCATCCCTCTGTAGCCTCAGAAGACTCAACATGATTCGTTTTGTGTCAAGCTAATTTTTATATTCAAGAATTTCAATAATGAGCCCTCTGTTTTGGATAAAATACCAGTAATTCATTGGTGCATTTTGTTCACTCATTCAATGAATATCTATTGAGTGTGTGCTGTGTGCCCACCATTGTTCTGGGCACTGGGGAAGATAGTTGTGAACAGGCAGACAGAATGCCTACTCTCATCCTAGAGGGAAAAGATTGGATAAACAAGGAAACACATACATATAATAATTTCAGAGAATAACAAATGCAATGAAGCAAATGAAGCCAGAGAGTTGTAATCAAACACCCCTGGGCTAGAGAAGAGAGGGGCCTCTTTGGATTGACACTTAGTCTGAGACCTGCATCATGAGAAGTTGATTTTGGAACAAACAGGACGATCAGCATGATTGCCACAATGGGACCTGGGGAAGAAAGGTGGGAACGTGAGAGTGAAGTAGTAACAAGGGACCACAGAAAGTAAGATTTTTCTCAGCAAGTGTTTGGATTCTGTTCTCAGTGTGAGGACAAGCCTTTGGTGGGCATGAAGTAGGGAGGAGAGATGGACGAGTTAGATTTGGGGATGATCATCTTGGCTGATTGGTGGAGGACATTTCACAGAGGCACATGTCTTAGTTTCCTTGTGCCGCCATAACAAAAACACAACCAATACACGGCCTTAAAGAACAGAACATTGTTGTCTCATGGTTTTGGCAGCTAGAAGTTCAAATCAAGGCATCAGCTCCAAGGGAGAGCCCTTCTATGTCAGAACCTCTGGTGCTCCTTGGCTTGAGGTGCTTCACACCGTGGTCTCCTCTGGCTGGGTGCCTCTTTTTGTGTCTGTGTTCTCTTTTAATAAGACAATTAAGTTCAGGCCCACCGGAGTCCAGTAAGACCTCATTAAAACAGGGCCACATTCACAGATATGTATCTTTTTTAGAGAACAGTTTAGTCTGGAGGAAGGGAAGGATTGGACATTTAGTTAAGGGGCCAAAGTAGTAGTCTAGGGAGAGGTAGCTTTCTAGAAGGAGGTCTAGGAGAAGGCAGGACCACAAGTACCAGCCTTGGGGATGGGGCAGAGATGATGTGACAGGAGGGCAGGGAGAAGGTGTGAACATTTTACAAGGTGCTTCTGATAGCTGCTTTCTTAGATGATTAATTACTCTCATCAGCTGAGAGTGGGGAAGGGGGACTGGCATAGGTAGTTTGCGGAGAAAGTAGCAGTAGGAAACGGTTTACTGGGACAGTGGGATTGCAAATTTGCCAAAGTGTAGTGAGATTGTTTCAATTAATGACACGTGGAGTTGGCGACTCTATATGGTTTATTTTGAGGTCCACACATTTCGCGACTCTATATGGTTTATTTTGAGGTCCACACATTTGAACAGAGGTATTCAGAGAGTCCTATGTATGAAACTACATTGAAGAAAGGTCTGGAAAATATGGCAGAACCAGGTTGAAAGAACGTTTGTTTCAAGAACATCTTTAGAAGTGCAGTGGTTACGGACATGGGCTGTGGTACACTTGGGTTTGGCCTTCAGCTCTCTTCTTTTTGGCTGTGTGACCTTGAACAGGTTACCTGTCTTCTCTGAGCCTCAGCTCTTCCATTGGCAGGCAGTGTGACTAAACCTACCACACAGGGCTCTGTGCAGTTCCAATGAGACTAGACTTACAACCTTTATTGCAACGCCTGACACTCAGCTGGTATCCAGTGACCCTTGCTGTTAGAGGGCACGTGCACATGCTTGTCTACAATGGGTGTCCAGTTCAAGTCGTCCAAGGGCTGTCATGTGGACTAGAAGCGAAGCAGAAGCTGCGGGAGTCACCAGGGCCAGCCAACAGAGTTCTGGAACGTGGAAGGGTTTCCGTGGGAGCGGGTGGGCTTCCCACCGCTGGAACTGTTCCCACGGTGGTGGGGAAGCACCTGGGAGGGCTGGTGGAGCTGATTTCTCCTTGGTTAAATGGTTGGATGGCGATGTTATAAATCTGTAGCAAATGTATTTATATGCACGGGTATGCTCTGTATATTTGTATGTACAACTTCTCATTGTAAATAATTTGCATCGCAAGTTTGTTTGGGTGTGTGCAAACATTGTGGTTCTTGTGAAGCCTGAGATATCAACAGCCTTATATTTGTACACATGTTATCTTACGGGATCATTTAAAGAACCCTGTTAACCAGTTAACCAGTTCCTGTCCAGTCTACTCCAGTGCCTGGAAACTCCATGGCTGTCGGGGTAGGGTTGTCAGTGTCGGGTTTTCAGAAATAGATGGCCAGGCCTTTCTTCTGAGGCACCTCTGAGTGGACTGGAAACTCCAACCTTTTGGTGATTGCAGCTGGACCCATTAACTATTTACAGCACCCTGGGCTGCCAAGACTTCTATTAGGCAGATATTAATATTCTGTTTTATAGGCGAGGGCCTAAAAGTGAAGAGAGGTAGAGTTATTTTCCCAGCAGCTTAGAGGAGATTAATCGGAATCAACTCAGTCTTGTGGTTTGTCCAATAATTCCCACCCCGGGCCCTTCAAACTGAGTCTATTAGAGACAGTTTATACACTCTCAGTTGAGTCCCTGTTCAAAGTCAGCTCTCCAGTAATGTGGAGAGAGAGAGAGAGAGAGAGAGAGAGAGAATGATTTATTTGAAAGCATTTTTCCTCTGATTTTAATAATTCATTTTTATAATAGCCAATTATTTAAGCTAATTTATCTCATCAGTTCTCCTATGTTGATGAACAATCTCAGACTAAACAGGTAGAGAGCGATTGTAATTTGCTAGTATTGTAGTCTTTCCATAAACCAGCATGAAGGTGCAGAGGGTTATTACATCTAAATTTTACGATGAGCAGGGGAAATGGCTGGAGACATTCACGGGAGATATATGCAAACTTAAAAAAAAGAATTTCATATTATTAGCCAAACAGAAAGGCTTCAGCTAATAGAGTCACATAAATCCGAATGGATTAACGTTTTTGTTGGGAGAAAGACTGGTTCTTATAAGACTCCCTTCATAATTGAAGGCTTTTGCCAATTATGCTCAAATATTGTGTGAAAGGAAAAGATTTTTTTCCATCACTATTTCTGGATTTAGGGAGAAACTATTTCATTTTGGTGAGAAGCAGAGTAACATTGAGTTTAGTTAAAAAACATTTTTTGTGGCTAATGTCCTTTTCTAAATTGAAGAGGAAATATGACAAAGCTCACTTTCTTCGGGCAGGAAGATAACACCCTTCTTTAGAGGAAAATGAATACTTTGTTAAGCAGATCAACTTCTGAGTTTTCTGGAGCACTGTATAATCTCAGGGAAGTAGCCGGGGCTCCAGCCACAGCTATTAGGACCTGGAAAGCAGTCAACCTGGCTGGAGGGTGGAAGCGGGAGAGGAAGCGGGAGAACGCCACAGCGGGATGGCAGCTCAGTTGTGGAGGATTAGATGTGGTGGTAACCAGATCTTTTGTTGAGCAATCAGCCTGATACTAAATAGCTTTAGAGTATAACCACTTACAGAAGCACTTTCTCCCCTACCCACCCCCTGTCCCCTGCCCCACGACAAGTCTCTAAGAAGCCACCTTACGGTGGAGGCCAAGAATTAGCCTTGAGAGGCAAAAGCAAGATCTCTGGGTGTTGCTGAGGGCTTGCTCTTATCTACTCATCAAGAGGTTCGTGGTCCAAAGCCACCCAGGGGGGCGGTGGACTAAAGGCCCAGTGACTGCTCCTTTAAAGACCACAGCCAAGAAAAAGACCCCATAGGGCTCTTTCATGATCTGGGCACACCTGTGGCCTCTCTTCAACCACACTGTGATCCCCTGTGGCCAGGGACCATTTCATCCCCCACTCCCTTAGAGCCTGGCACACGAGGGTAGTTGGTGAATTGATCGTTGAAACAGCCCAATGCTACTTACCCACTTCCAAATGAGGATTCTCTCTGTGGTTTAGCCCTTCTGATTCATGTGCTTCATATCAGGGAGAGGAGACTCTTCAAGGGATAGTCCACATTCCCAGAGGATCTCATATTACAGCTGTCCATAGTAGCAAACGAATCCTTAGAACACTTGGGCCACCCAGAAAGGGGGCATGGTCTCTTCTCTGATTTTATGAAGGACAACATTTGGGGTCCTGGCTCCATGCCAAGCTTCCATAATTCTTTCGGAAATGTCAACTCAGAACCTTAGAAGATTTGGTCCTCGTGGAAACCAGTGGCAGAGCTGGGCTTTGTGTTCCGATTGGCTCAGGGTGAGAACAGAGCAGGACACGAGGGGAACTGGTGGCCCATTTGGAGAGGATCATCCCTGAGTTTGTGCTCATGGATCATCCATGAGGATCATCCATGAGAGGATCATCCATGAGAATGCAGCTGTGCATGGGATGCTCAAGGAGCATGCATTGGTCTGGGTTGGAGGTTTGAACCCACCCACCGGTTCTGTAGAAGAAAGGCCAGGTGATTTGCATTCATTAGCTTAGGAAATCCTATGGGAGCAGTTCCACTGGGTCACATGGGGTCACTGTGAGTTAAAAATAGATGGGATGGCTCCCAGTAACAATAAAATATAACCTTAAAGCTTGTTTCTGGGGTGAATGATTCATTTTGTCCTTCCCACAGAGGGAAGCTTTCTTCTGCTGCCCACCACCCTCCATTCCTCTTCGAATGTCTGCTTTCTTTTGTTCTCTTTCTGTGGTTAAACCCAGGAGCGCTTGGGTCAACCATTGTTGGACAACACTGGCTGGGCCACCATGCATTGAAGCTGAGTCACAGCCCGCGGGTCTACAGCTCTTGCTGGGGCCTGAGGGCTGGGTGGATTTTCACACCAGTCTGCTCTTCTTTTTGCATGGATGTACAATCACGTGGACAATGGCCACTGGGTTTTAGGACAGTGGACATCCACGTGGATTTCTGTAAGGGAAAAAGATTGATGCTTAAGAATCTGAATGACGTGGGTTGGAACCCTGCTTCTCACGCCAATTCCAGAAGAATCGAACTGTGTGAACTTGGTTCATTTCTTCAACTCTAACCAGTGAACTTGGGAGATGAATACCCACCATGTATGGATGGAGAGCAAAAGCCGACGCAGGACTCCACAGCTAATAAATCTTTATATAATAAATGCTTTCATCACTCTTACTAACCAAGTCAACACCACACTCACTGCCACTAAGTCAATTCCCGCTCCTGGGCACCCCGCATGTCTACGCTAGCAGTGTTTAACTGTCCCACAGCAGCACTGAAACAGCCCAGCAGCCTGTGTTGAAGACCAGGTCTCCAGCACAGCTGAATTATTCTAGAAGGCCCATTTCGATGGGCCTGGCATCACCGAGGAGAGGTAAAAATCCATTGTTGTGGCACAGCATTTCTGGAGCAGCGGTCCAGGTGGAGCCAACTTCTCTGTTGGAATGTCCAGGATTAGGTGTTTCTTGGATCCACATTTCCCTCTGGGATCCCCTGTCATTTCCAAAAGGAATTGGTGTATCGGGTGTGTGTGTGTTGTGGGGGAGGGGGGATACTTAGAAGTGTATGGCCAGACCCCTACTTATAGTAGAAATAAACTGGTACAGACCACACATATTGGCAGATTTGGGGTTTGGCAGCACCTCAAGGAGGCAGCTGGTAAGCAATTGGCAGGGGTGGCTACCAGGTGGGCTTCACTGCTTGTGCCTAAGGAGTCACTGCGGCCCCATGCTCTTGGGCCACTGAGGCGCGGCCCAGTTAGTTTTTCCTCCTTTCGTCCACCCCTCAGGCTGCCCAGGTGGTTTCCCTTTACTTTAAGCCTGCCTTTCATGACCCCTCTCACCCGGAGGGGTTAGGCTTGATGGGGAGTAGAGATCGAGTCCATCCAATTCCCCTCTCTCCTGCATGCTCATCTGTGCAACCATGGCTGCCTGGCCACCCGTAGGAAGGCTGCCTCTTGCTTCTGACTTGCTCGAAGGTCGCCAGCATGATTCTCTGGCTGGTGGTTGTTCACTCACTCACTCACTGCTCAGGCCAGATGTTGGAGTGCTCATCGTGTGCTGGGTTCAGTGTGCTCTGGAATATGGCAACACATGAAACAGATCAGGCCTCTGACTTCCCCGAGTCCACACTCCAATGTGGAGGCACAGAGCAAATACAGGAGCACACGTGCAAGAGAATGCCAGGTTGTGATTCCATCCTGGAAGCAAAGAAAGGCAGGATCAAGGTGTACTGCTACAATTCAGGAGTCCCCGGGGGCGGGGGTGCTGAGGAACTGGGTGATGCAGGGGGGTTACAATCAGCTGCTCACATGCACTGATGGTTCCAACCCAGCCAGACCCCTGCTCCATAGACGTAAAGTCTGGCGATTCACTTCCCCAAAGGTTATAGTCAAGAAGCTCCATGGAGCGGTTCTATTTTGCTTCTCCTGGGGTCCCCCACCACGAGTTGGAATCACCACAACCGGTTGCTTTGGTTTGGTTTTGTGTGGCGCCACCTGGTTAACACTCTAAGCTGCAAACCAAAAGGCTGAAGGTTCAGGCCCACCCTCCAGGCACCTCGGAAGAAAAACCTGGCCATCTCCTTCTGAGCAAACCAGCCATTTCAAGCACGACGGAGCACAGGTCCACTCTGACACACATGGGGTCACCGTGAGTCGTGATCAACATGGTTTTGCAACAAGCGATCCTCTTGACGAAGGGAGAGTGAAGCTAACATGAGTGAAATGAAGAAATTGTGAAGTGACACCCTGGAATAGGAGGCTCTCAGGCAGACATGCAAAGGCTTAGAGTGGGGAATAGTTGACGCTGGAGAGTGCTGGGCCAGAAGGGAGGGGAGAGAGGTGATCACAAAGTTCATAGGGGCCGGACCCTACAGGCCAGGTGCCTTATTGATTCTAAGTGAGCTGTGAAATCATTTAGGCAGAGGTGTGACATTCCATTTTAAACCCACCCCCTGAGAGTGAGTGAGCATGTAGACAGAGGACCTTGTTGGAAGGTGGCTGAAAGACCAGCAAGAAGGGGCCCTGCCGGAAGGACCTTGGGCCTCTACTCAAACACTCCCTCAATGCATGAATACCTTCTTTTATTAAATTGGAACTCTATGATGCTCATTCTCCCGACACAACGGCTGGAGCCAAAGTGTGTGAACAAGTAAATGTGGTGAAGAAAGCTGATGGTGCCCGGCTATCAAAAGAGATAGTGACTGGGGTCTTAAAGGCTTGAAGATAAACAAGCGGCCATCTAGCTCAGAAGCAACAAAGGCCACATGGAAGAACACACCAGCCTGAGTGAGCGAGTGGTCCCAAAGGGATCAGTTACCAGGCATCAAAGAACAAAAAATCATATCATTGACTGCACACCTCCATGATAGGATCGCTGAAGACAAATGGGTGCATAAGCAAATGTGGTGAAGAAAGCTGATGGTGCCCGGCTATCAAAAGAGATAGTGTCTGGGGTCTTAAAGGCTTGAAGGTGAACAAGCGGCCATCTAGCTCAGAAGCAAATAAGCCCACATGGAAGAAGCACACCGGCCAGTGCGATCACGAGGTGCCCAAGGGACCAGGTATAAGGCATCATGCAAAAAAAAAAAAGATATAAGTGTGTGTATGTATGTGTACATATGTGTATATATGTATGTATATATATGTATATATATATCATATTAAATGAAGGGGTAAGTGCAGAGTGGAGACCCAAGGCCCAAGTGTCGACCAATGGAGATCCCCTCATAGAGGGGTTTAGGAGAGGAGATGGGTTAATTAGGGTGTGAAGTAGTATCGATGAAAAACACAGCTTTCCCCCGGATCCTGGATGCTTCCTCCCCCCAACTACCATGATCCAAATTCTACCTTGCAGGGCTGGATAGGACAGAGGCTGTACACTGGTGCATATGAGGGTTGGAGGTACAGGGAATCCAGGGTGGATGATACCTTCAGGACCAAGGGTGTGAGGGACGATGCTGGGAGAGTGGAGGGTGAGTGGGTTGGAAAGGGGGAACTGATTACAAGGATCCACATGTGACCTCTTCCCTGGGAGAGGGACAGCAGAGAAGGGGGGAAGGGAGACTCCGGATAGGGCAAGATATGACAAAACAACGATGTATAAATTACCAAGGGCATATGAGGGAGGGGGGAAGGGGGAGGGAGGAGGGGAAAAAAAAAGAGGACCTGATGCAAGGGGCTTAAGTGGAGAGCAAATGCCTTGAGAATGATTGGGGCAGGGAATGTATGGATGTGCTTTATACAATTGATGTATGTATATGTATGGATTGTGGTAAGAGTTGTATGAGTCCCTAATAAAATGTAAAAGAAGAAAAGAGAAAAAAATGATTAAGGCAAAGACTGTACAGATGTGCTTTATACAATTGATGTATGTATATATATGAACTGTGAAAAGAATTGTATGAGCCCCAATAAATTGTTAAAATTAAAAAAAAAAAAAAGAAGAAGGGGCCCTGCGAGCTTGGGCTGCAGCGGTTGGGGGAAACGGAGAAGCAGTAGATTCTGAGTGGATGTCCACAGATGCTGAGATGTTGACCATGGGCTGTGTGAGGAATAGAGGAACCAAGGAGGCCCCCCAGGGTTTGTCTTAAGCAACGGAAGGAATGGTGGTGTCGTTTATTAACTATAAGATCGCTGCCTAGGTGGTTACACACATACACATCTGCTGAGGCACGAGACGCCATTGAAAGGCTTCGACTTCCTCAAGTGTGTCTGCCCCCGGACTAACAGAATTGGCCATTTTGACTTGACGGTTCCCAGGAAATAGAAATAATGGAATCGTCTGGTAGCCTATGAGTTGACCTCGTGCCTAGAGACTGAACCTAAA
Organism: Tenrec ecaudatus; assembly: GCF_050624435.1. NCBI lineage: Eukaryota > Metazoa > Chordata > Mammalia > Afrosoricida > Tenrecidae > Tenrec > Tenrec ecaudatus. Next base: position 20,150,552 of record NC_134544.1, read on the forward strand.
TGCTACCTTGAGAAATAAATTCTAATTCCTTGATTATACAGCCTTTTCCCAGAGCACGGCACCTTGCCATCTGTCTTTTTAATCTCTGCAAGGAAAGCCTCAGTCTGAGTCCACACTCCCGCTCTCCACCATGGTAAATCCCTCTGTGGTAGGCGAGCCTCAGTGAAAAACGCAGTCTCATCTTCATGCATTTATTCAATCTCTGGTTGCATAAAGGCCTCACTCCAAAGTAATGCTCAAAATAAATTGCTTCCATGATTGCACTGTTAGAATGCACACGTATGATTTCTCTCTCTCCGCATTCTAAGATGACAATGTATCTAGGGGCACGTTAATGATGCAAATTCAAACAAACAAGACAATCAACAACAGACAGATCAGAAAGTTGCAGCGATTGGTCTAACGACCCCCTTGGAGTTCTTCCGAGTGCCAGCAGGCCTTGGACGTCTAATGGAAGACATCCAATTTAGCACTCTTCTCCGCCCCACCCGTAGAGAAGGAGCCCTGGTAGCCTTGTGGTTATACTTTGGGCTGCGATCCCGAAAGGTCCCTAGTTTGAAACCACCAGCAGCTCCTTGGGAGAAAGACTGGACTTTCTACTTGCATAAACAAAGTCTTGGGAACTCTCAGGGGAAGTTCTACCTGTCTTACAGGGTTGCTATGAGTCAGTATTGACTCAATAGCCACAAAACAAAACAAACACAACAAACCTGTTGACATTCCTGTAAGTTTGGAAAGCGGATTCCTGCCCCGGCACGGCAGCTCTTTCCAGGTCTGCTCTTGAAGCACAGACAACAACGGTGGGTTTCTCCATGAGCGATTCGATGGGGCGACCCTTTTCATTCTTCCCCAGTGCACGAGTATGTGGGAGTATGGCTTCCAGAAACGATTCCCGTTCAGTTTGGTGATTGCAACGGCACCGCTCCCATCTCCTGAACATGCTCGCAGGGTGGAGCTGTGCTTCCGCGAAGTGCTTGCTGGGGAGAACTGTGAGCAGAGCAGGACACAGAAACACACTCTCCTGTGTGGTTAACATTTTCCGGCTGTTTATTAGTCAAGGACGGCAAGACTTCATCTCCCATACACTGAACCTGTTATCAGGAGGGCCAGTTGCTTGATAAAGTAGAGGGACGGTGAAAAAGAGGGAGATGCTCAAAGGAATGACTTGACACGGCGGCTGCAAACAGGAGCTCAAACATGGCAATTGTGACGATGACTCAGGCCTGGCCAACGGTCCGTATGGGTCAGCCAGAAACAACTGGATGGCACCTAACATCAGCAACAACAATAAATTATGACTCAGGCACCACTCAAGGGCTTTGCCTACACATTAAATTGAATTTTCTAAGGGAAGGACATAAGGAGCCCTGATGGTGTAGAGGTTATGAGTTAGTCTGCAATCCCCTAGGTCAGCAGTTTGAAACCACCAGGAGAAAAATGAGGCTTTCTATTCCCATAAGCAGTTATAGTCTCAAAAACTCACAGGGGCATTATTCCCTGTTGGATAAGGTCACTATGAGTCAGTCTTGACTTGACAGCAGTAAGAGAGAAGGGAAAGGCTCTTATTGCCTTCTTTTACAGACGTGGAAACTAAAGTTTAGCGAGTGTCTTAGTCTGAGTTCTTCTGAGGAGCAAAGCCAGTGAATTGCATATGTAAATATGTATCATAATTACAAAAGACATGGCTGCAGGGAAATGGCTCACACAGCTGTGGAGGCTGTCTAGGGTGGCAGGATGATGGACTTCGGGCAAGCAGAAATCTTCTGCTGGCTCATGTGGTTGCCATGTGCATGGAATGCCAACAGCGAAAGAAATAAACAGAGAAAGAAAGAAATTAAGGAAGAAAGGAAGGAAGGAAGAAAGAAAGAAAGACAGAAAGAAAGAAAGAAAAAGTTTGTCAGGACATTCATTTATACATTGGAGGTAGGTTCCACCCCCAAGGAAAATCTCCTTTCAATCGATTAATTGCTCACAGCAGCTCAGAGAGGGGAGGAAGACTCCATAGCATTTGCCAAACCACTGAGAATCATTTCCCAGCTAAGCGTACACATCAGCATCAGCCAACACTGTAGAACTGAGGATCCTGCACATGCTCCTTGTTGCTTGCCACTAAGAAGGCCTGGAGCCCTGGCAGTCCTATTTACAACATACTAAAACCCTGCCTGGTCCTGCACCATCTTCAGTGATTTTTTGTAGGTTTCAGTCCCTTGTTGTTGAGTTTCTTCCAAAGTAGGGAACTCATCGTCCAGTGCTATGTCCAAAAACACTCTGTTGGCTTCCTCATTGTGAATTGAAGCTAATAGTTTGTGGAGGAAGTTATAGGAGATAATGCTACACAATTATGCCTAGCACAGTGTCCAGCGCTTGATGTGTTCCATAAAGATTGCTATTTATTTATTATCACGGGCTATGGTCACTACATCCTGCAATTCAGTAATGTCCATGTCTAACTCTCCAATTTAAGGGTTATGCTGATGTTTTGTCTCATGGAGAACAGACAGTCCTTAGGGTGACTGTACGAAAGGAATTAAACGGGGAAATCTTAACTTCTTGAAATAAAGTGTTGCCTCCACATACTGATTGACCTTCGAGGATCACATGAAAGAGAAGTCACGATGATCTTGTTTAGGGAGGGCTTCTGCTCAACTTGGAGATTCCCATTATCAGACCTCTCAACAGAAGGACCAGGGGTGGGGGTGGAACTCAGCGTCCTGGTCTCAGAGCAAGGAGATCTGTTTTCTAGCACAATGAGCTGCCTTTCGTCATAGCTGGAACTCAGAGTTCTCATTCATAAACGGAGAGAACAAAGCTAGTTATTTTCTTTCGGTTTTCCAAGTCAGCTCTGACTCACGGTGACCCTCTCTATAACAGAATGAAAGGTTACTCAGCCCTGCATCCTTCTCACGATTGTCCCTGTGTTTGTACCTAACTAACATTGTATTGGATAAGGTTTTGTGTGATTCATAAAGTGATTGAAGTTTTTTCTTTTAGTTTTCTTTATTTTGTTGTTTTTGAGACTATACCGAGAAAAACATAGGCCAATTCAAAAGTTCCGTTTCTACATGTACACTTCAGTGACGTGGATGACATCCTTTGAGTTGTACAACCATGCTCCCCCTTCTTTACTGAGCCGCTACTCTCTCATTAACACATCTCGCTGCCCACGAAGGTTCCCGTTTCATCTTTTGTGTTGCTGTTTTCAATTTGACACTATATCATTTTTAAAAAGCAGAATGGTCAAAGCCACCTGCTTTTTTTTTTTAAGTGGTTGAGCTAAATTGTAAGATCAATTCAGAGGGCAGGTTCAATTTAAAGATGGTCTCAGAACAACATTTTCAGGGATTCATCACTATCAAGTCTACAGTCCACTGGAATTTACAATTCTGTCCACCATTTTCTCCCCTTTGATCAGAATTCTTCTGTGGATTCTTTGTTTAGTCATGGTGGTGGGCACCATTTTTTGCTGATCTCATGGCAAATGGGCCAGTTACTCATGGAGGCAATCAGTCACACAGTTGGTATTCTCCTCCAACCCCTGATTCTCTTTGTACTTCTAGGTGTACAGAGAGTAACTAAGAAGCCCTTGTGGGGGAGTGGTTGCATGCTGGACTGTGATGTGCATGGTCAGCAGTTCAAAACTGCCACCAACTCCATGGGAGAAAGACTGGGTTTTCTACCGTCATCCACAGGTACAGTCTTGGAAACCCACAGTAGGTCGCTATGGGTCAGCATTGACTCCATGGAAGTGAGTTCTTTTGAGTTGAGAGCTCAATCGTTGCACCTTGGATGGCCACTTGCAAGCTTTTAAAACCGTAGGCAGCACATATGCAATGAGCAAGGAGGTAGAACAGAAGCACTAAACACATTATTAGGCCAATTAATTGGAACATCCCATAAAATTATGACTTTAAAACTCTAAACAAAGGAACCAAAATCCCCTGAGGTGTTTGAACTGAAAAAAGCCTCTTTTTATTGTTTTTACAAATATATCTATCACACAAGTATTGCCAACTCACCTTTTCATGGGTGCTAAACTTATTTTTCTACAAAAAGTTGAGTGGCAGTTTGCAGAGCAAATTTGTTTTCCATTCAACAGTTTAACAGTTTGTGATTCAGGAGATATAGGCCCAATGCTGAGCTTAGTTTTTTGTCCACAAAACAAAATTAAGTATGGCCAAGGAATTTGAATAGATGGTTCATAAAAAGGAAATACAAATGTCTCACAAACATGAGAACAGATCCTCAATATCATTCATTAGTCCTTGTTATTGTTAGTCAGGGTGTTCAATGTACCGATAGCATGACATCAATCAGCGCTGTAAACCTATCCTCAATCAATACGCTTTACTCTTCATCATCAGTCCCTCTTCGCTCCTTCCTCTCACCTCTGGTAATCACTGATTTTAGTCTCTGTTCATTTGCCTTTTGTTGACTTTTTATATAAATGAAGTCATTATATCTGTCATTTAAAAATTATTTTATTGAAGGCTCGTACAACTCTTATCACAACCTATACATCAATTGAATCAGGCATGTTTGCACATATGTTGTCTTCATCCTTTTGTAGACATTTACTTTCTATTGAACCCTTGGTATCTGCTCTTCCCCCCTCCCCCCACCTCCCCTCCCCCATCCTCATACCCCCGACAGATTGTACATTGTTATTATTTTCATCTCTCATACCAACCACTGTCTCCCTTCCCCCATGTTTTCAGTTGTTCTTCCCCCTGTAGAGGGGTGTATGGTTATATGTTGATTATTGTGATCGGTTCCCTCTTTCTCCCTTCCTCTCCGTGTCTTCCCCCTACCCTTGTGGTATCACTATTCCATCTCCTGTTCCTGGATTCTGTGTGTCGTGAGCTTTCATTCCCTTTGTATGCCTGTGTGCATGTTCCGGTCTAGTCCGAATTGAGAAGCAGCACTGGGGTCATGGTAGTGGGGGGTGAGGAAGCCTCAAGGAACCAGAGGAATATAGTGTGTTTCATCGATGCTTTACTGCACCCTGGTGACTCATCCCTTTCCTGTGGCCCCTCTGTGGGGAGATTATTCCACTGTCTACAGATGGGCTTTGGATCTCTGCTCCACCACCCACCCCCCTTGTTCCCAGAAATATGTTTTTGTTTGTTATGTGTCTGCTGGTGCTTATTACCCAGTCCCTATGACTCCTTATGATTGCACCATCAGTGTGCTTCTTCCATGTGGACTTGTTGCTTCACTGCTGAATGGTGGCTTGTGTAACTTCAAGCCTTTAAGACCCCAGAAGCTATATCTTTTAGTAGCTGGGGACCATCCTCCTTCTTTACCACATTTGCTTGTGTCTGGATGTTGAACATCTCAGGCTGCCAATTGGTTAGAACAAAGTGTTCTTGTATTGAGGCGGGTATGAGCAGAGGCCCAAAGTCCATCCCCTACCTCAGTGGATTGCTGTATAAATATATGTACATGGGCCAATACCTTGTGTGATTGGTGTATTTTGTTCAGCATAAGGTCTTCAAGCCCCACCCATTTTTGTAGCATGTATGAAGACTTCTCTCTCTTCTGGTTGAACAATATTTCATTGAATGCATGTAGCATATTAGCATATTTTATTTATCTGTTGAGGGGCATTTAGGTGTTTTCTACCTTTTGATTATTTTGAGTAGTGATGCGTGAGCACTGATGTACATGTCTCTTTTTGAGTCTTTGTGTTAGGTCTTTTAAACATACATATAGGAATGAAATAGTTTGGTTATAGGACTGTTTTATTTTTAGGTTTTTGAGGAACCACCAAACTGTCTCCCATCGTCACTGTGCCATTTTGAAACAATGAATAGGCATTCCAATTTCTCCACATCTTTGCCAATATTTGTTTTGTTTAAATCTTAGACATCCTAGAAGCACAATGGTATCTCATTGTTTTGAATTGCATCTCTCAGTGGCTAATGAAGTGAAGCATTGTTTATGTGTTTGGAGCCAGTTGAATGTCCCTTTTGATGAAATGTCCAGTCAAATCCTTTGCCCATTTTATGAATGGATTATTTGTTACTGTTGTTAAATTGTCAAAGTTTTTAATCTTATTTTGATATGAGTGAAAGTTTACATAGTATATCATTGTTATACATTAAATAACTTATAAACATTTTGTTATATTTCATTCATTTCAATTCTCTTATTGTAACATCACTTATTCTACTTCTTCCCTGTGTTTCCTGTTTAAATTTCGATTGCTTTATTAACCTTTATGAAATTTGTTCTTGGGTAAATAATGCCCTTTTGATCTCAAATGGGTAATTATCATAAGGGAAGCATACCTAATTAGTATTATCATTCCCCTTAGAAGCCTGTCTATGATTTGGCTGAAATTGAGCCACAGGTGTGAGTTCAATTCCAGATCTAATGTATGACTAAGGGCAATCGTTTCAGGGGCTCCACGAATAAGAAATGAAATGGCAATTTTACAAAATAACGAAGGGTAATAAAAAATTCACTACTAGAGTAGTATGAAGAGTTGTACTCAATACATTTGAAAACCTGGAAGAAGAAATGGATGAATCTCTAGAAACACATAATTTACCTAGACTAACATTGACTGTAGTAGAAAATCTGCACAGATCTATCGCAAAAGAAGAAATTGATGAGGCCATTAGAAAATTCACAATAGCTAAAACGTCTGGGCCTAGGCAATTCCACTGGTGAATTCTACCAAATACTTAGAGAAGAGCTAACAGCAATTCCACTCAAACTATTTTGAAGTGTAGAAGAGAATTAAAAAATCTTCTGAATTCATATTATGAAATGAGCTTAACCCTTACTCCAAAATCAGGCAAAGACGTCACTAAAAAGAAAGTTGTAAACTATTGTTCCCTGATGATGGTAGATGCAAAAATTCTCTATGAAATCATAGAATTCGTGTGTGTGTGTGCTTGCGTGCGGGTGTGTGATTTATACAGGTATGCAAGAGTGGTTCAACAATTAGGGAAAAAATTCCATGTCATCTACCATATAAATAAAGCAAATGAAAAGAAACACAAGATTATATTGATTGATATAGAAAAAAACCTTTGACAAAATCCAATATCGATTTTTCATCAAAGACACTCAAGAAGTAGGAAGAGAAGGACAACTCGTTGGCATAATGAAGGACACATACAAAACCAATGGCCATTGTTACTCTCAATAGAGATAAATGGGAAGCGTTCTCTTGCAAAGGAAACCCAACAGGGATGCTCTTTATTCCCATTCCTATTCGATGTTGTGTGGGAAGTCTTAGCCAGAGCTTTTATGCAAGAAAACAAATGAAAAGAATACGAATTGGCAAAGGCCTAATAAAACTATTTCTATTTGCAGATGATAGGTTCTATGTATCGGAAATCCCAAAGACTAAGCAAGAAAATTATTGGAACTAATTGTAAATTGTCAAAGTTTTATATATATATATATATATATATATATATATATATATATATATATATAAAATTTGGTGGTTTCCAAAATATTCTGCTTGATTCTTATGAAGCTTTGTTTATTTATATTATCTTTTCCTTTTTGTATTTTTGTTACTAAATAATCCATTATTATTAACTAGATCTGGCAGCATTGTCCATGTATCTTTTAAGAATTTTATAGTTTTAGTTTGCACACGTAGATTCTTAATCAATTTTGATTTTTTGCGTGTGTTTTATGTGAGGAAGAATCCTGTTTAAGTTTTTTCTTTGTAGAAATTTAATTTTCCAAGCTCTGCTTATTAAAGAGAATATTTGTTTCCTATATAATTAACTTAACACCTATGCTAAAACTCATTTGTTGATAGATGTGTAATTTATTTCTTGACTCAATATAATTCCATTTTTGTTTATATCTGTGGTAGTTACATAATGTGGTGCCAACTTGAGGATATTAAGAGTGAAGGGGTGGAGTTTAGGCTGTCAATCAGGTCCAAGCTTGATGACCTCATTTGGAGGCATGACCAACTCTCTCTCTGCTTCAACTTCCTACTGAGAAACCACATGGAGCTATACTGATGGAGCCAGAGCTCTGGAGTTGTAGGAGCCACATGGAAACCCAAGCTAGTGCTGAGATGCTTCTACTGCCATGGAATCTACAAGTCTTTCCACCCATGAGCCTGTGATCTTCCTGCACTTAGGGTCATTGCGTGTGTTGCATGAGTCTGAAGAGGAATTTATAGACTGGTATTGGACATTTGGGCTCATATCAGACTTATGGACTTGATCTGGACTAGGCTGGGGTGTTTTCTTAATATATAATTGCTCTTTTATATAAAGCTCTTTCTTATACACATATCAGTGTCCCTGGATTTGTTTCTCTAGTCAACCCAGACTAACACAGTATCTATTTTTATACCAGTTCCAGGTTGCTCTGTTTACTGTAGCTATATATTATGTTTTAAAACCAGGAATTATGAGTGCCCTACTTCGTTCTTCCCCCACCCCCCCAGAATTATTTTTGTTATTGAGGGACTCTCTTCTCATATAAATTGAAACCTGGCTCTTTTTGTTCCTGAAAAGAGGATGTTGGAGTTTTTTAATTTTATGTTGAAGCATTGTTTGGGATTATGTTGAATAGATAGTGCACTTTGGACAATACTGGTAGCTCAACAATAATAAGTCTTCCAATCCATGAACATGGAAAAATCTTTCCATTTTATTGAGTCATCTTTAATCTCCTTTAACAGTGTTTTATAGTTTTCATTGTCATCCTTTTGTCCCTGGTTAGATTTATCCCTAAGTATTTCATTCCCTTATATTCTATTGCAAATGTGATTGCTTCCCTAATTTCCTTTTCAGATTTCTCAATACCAATGTACAGAAACCCAACTGATTTTTTTTTGTTTGTTGGCCTTGTATCCAGAAATTTTGCCAAATTCCTCTACAAGCTCTAGATGTTTTTATATGGGAATTTTCAAAAAAGCTAAGCATTTTCTAAAGTTCTTTATGTTCTTGATGGATATATAGTACATTCTATATCTTTATTAAGTGCCTTTTTCATGCTTGGATTTTGAGAAAGGAGTGGTAGAGATGAATTATGTAAGAAAATGAGGAGATTGATGATAATGTAGATATATGTGCAAGAGATGAGTGATCTGTGGCTCAGGCAGATGAGTAGAAGAAATTAAAGAAAGAAATATGAAAGAAAAAGGCCTAAGATAAGGAATACTTGTAAAATGAGCCCCCCCCCCAAAATCCTTGGAAAAATGGACTATATTTGAACAAAAGTAGTGTAATAGGATATCTATATATGAACTTGACTGAAGATGCCTCATATTTGTATCATGAACACTAATATGTTATAGGGTGCTGGAGTTGTTTTAATCAAAAGAAATACTCATGATTCAATGCATGTCAGAATTCTTCAATGACCCAATGTTCTTTGGAAATCAATCCAATGATTTGAGATGATTATTTGAAGAAGATGAATTAAAAATTTAGTCAGAATGAAGCCCTTAAAATCCATGTCTAGTCCTGTGCTCAGAGCTGCAGAGCTATGCACCAAGCTGACAGTCTTGCTAGGGCCTTTCCCAGCCAGCCTGCAGTGTCTCTAGCCATGAGCAGATGCCCACCCACCACTGAGTTTCATGTCCTGTGCCTGGGCAGCATTTACTTTTGGACCACGGTCTGTGCAGCTGCAGACAGCTTTTACAGCCATGAGCAGACTCCTATCAAAGTCCGAGTGGTGCTAGAATGTTACGCAGGCTGACCATGCAGCCTGAGACTGAGAGGGCCATCCAACCCGCCCTCCAAACAACAGAATCTCCATAGGACAGGGTGAGAAGGAAACCCCAGTCGGAAAAAGCTGTAGTGTCACTCCCCCAAGGGCAGTTGTCTACAGGTAACCTCCAGACGCATTCCTACCAACCTTTCAATGAGATTGCTCAGGGCTCTTTGACGCCATGGAAAATGGTGCTGAGTTCCTCCAAATGATATCTAGACAGCTAACTGCCTCAACAGCCTCAACGAGAAAACAGGGAAAATAAAATTCAATATTAGAGGATGTCCTGAATATAATGATCATAAAAGGCAAATGTTGATCTGCCACCAAAAGAAATCTTCAGAATGCTGCTTGAATTTATATAGGACATGAGGGAAGCAATACAGCAAAAGGATTAAATGATAGAGGAGATAAAGGTCATGCACAAAAGGGAAATACAATAGTTAAGGGATGAGATAGCAAAAGCAAGTAGCAAATTTACAGACTTCACCAACAGATGGGAAGAAGCAGAGAATCGTAACAGTGCCTTGGAGGATAACCAGGCAGACTTCTACAAGCAGGAAACACAGTCAAACACGATAATCAGAAAAGCTGGAGAAAACGTGAGAAGAATGTCTGATACTCTGAAGAGGAAGAAGATTAAAATAATTGAACTACCAGAACAAGACATAAAGAAAAAGTCAATGGCAAAAATAGTGAGGAATTCTTAGATGAAAACTCCCCCAGCTTAATGAGTGAAAATCAGACAATTCAGGAAGCTGAAAGGACAGCAGCTGGACTGAATTCTAAGAAGAAATCACCAAGGTATATCAGTTAAACTACCAACTTTGAGGAAAAGGAGAAAATCATAGGAACAGCTAGGGGAATAAAAGCAGTCACCCAAATATGAATATGCTCAGAACTATCAACAGACACTATCAAGAAGAGGAGAGAGTGGAGTAACAAAATCTGAAAGTTGAAAGATAATCCCACAACCCCCCCAAAATACCCGATCCCACTAAATTATCTATAAAGATAGATGGAGAAGTAAGAGTCTTCCCAGACAAGGAAATACTCAAAGAAAACATTTTTCAAAAAACCCCCAGAAACAGCCCTACAAAAATCCTTGCCAATCCAGTATGGGCAGAAGAATAATACTTAGTGAGCACAAATAAGAGACCATGACATAGAGTAACTCCAGCCAGAGGTCAGCAAATTGAAAATAGCCCCCAAGACAGCATTGGCTTAGCAGTGAAGATAAGGCAAGAATGAAACACACACACACATACACAACACACTGACAAGAAAGGAAGTAGGAAAATACTTCCTGACAGGTACAAGATGACACCACAGAGTCCACACAGATGGATGTAATAACTCTGAATATCAATGGACTGAAAAGGCAGAGGCTAACAGACTGGCTCAGAAAACACAAACCATTGATCTGCTGCCTATAGGAGACCCATTTAAAGGTAACAGACAAAAACAGATTGAGAACCAAAGGCTGGAGAAAAACATAGCAAGCAAATAGCAATTCAAAAAAAGCAGGGGTTGTAATCCTAATCTCTGACAAAACTGATCTCAAGGTTCAAGTCATAAGGAGGGGCACTCTATAAAACCCAAGGGGACAGTAGGCCAAGAACCAGAGAGCATAAATACAGTAGAACCTCCACACTAATCCATTCTAGAAGGAGTGTGGAGATATGATGCAGGTGAATTCCAAATCAATTTTTCCCATAAGAAATAACTGAAAACAGATCAATCCATTCTCAACCACCAAGTTTTTACAATAACCTTGCCTTTTTATATAAAACATTACACAGAAACTTCAAAGTAAATAAGTTCAGAGTTCAATAATATAATTAAAATAAGAAACACATTAAATAGTGTTTAAAAACTACAGTATGGCCCATACAGTGAGATTGATGAGAATCTAGATGTGTAGCCATGGATGTAGAGAGGAGGTATGAAGAGAGAGTCATTATTTGGAAGGGAATCCCCTTCCATAAAATTAACTGGTAGCTGATTTTCAGGAGTTTTTTTCCTCCCTCCTTTGCTTTTTTTCACTAGGACCTTGCTGGTTTTCTCTTTAAAAAATGTGGTCTGCTGTTGGTGTTTCCTTAACTGTTTTCTAAAAGGTTTACTAAATTATCATCAACAATATCGATAACATGGTTAACCAGTTCCTTCTCATGATGATTCTATTCAAAAAACTCCTTCTTAGGACCCATGTTTTTTATCTAACAGTACAAAAAGCCACAAAAACTAAGAAAAATTTAGCAAAACGCTTGGAACACAGCTGCAAAAAGTTTAAACAACACGTACTAACCATGCCAACTAATGCGGAGTGACCTAAACATGAACTGCTTTTGTTTAAAAAACTCATGCGTGTCGGGTCAGATTCCAATGCTTCTTTCAAGCTCTGATGCCAAATTTCCTCAACATTCCACATTGAAATCCGTTTATGCTGAGTACGGATGCAGTCGCGTACCAGGGCTCTACTATGCATTTATATGCACCCAATGAGACACCTGTGAAAGTCATCAATCAAATGATCCAAAGGATGATAAAAGAAATCACAGGCTCAACAATCACAGTAGGTGACTTTAACACTGCTCTATGAGAAAGATAGGTCTCAGGGAAAGAAGCTTAACAAGGAGGCTACAGAACTAAACTATAATCAGGCTACTCAACGTGATAGATATTTTCAGAGCTCTCCATTCAAATGCAAAAATATTCACATTCTTCTCAAACAAATTCAAGCACATAGAGATCACTCAGATGTCTATCTCTGATCATTATGCCATAAGGCTGGAAATCAACAAAAGGATGATTAAGAAAACAAGGACAAACAATTGGAGGATGAATCACTCTGTATTGCAAAAGGAGTGGGTACTGGCCCAGATCAGAGATAAAATTAGGAGGTCTCTAGAAACTAATGAGAATGAGAATACAATGTACCCAAACCTTTGGGGGCACAGCAAAAGCAGTTATCAGAAGTTTGATAGCAATAAATGCACACATAAAAAAGGGAGACTCATGATTGATATGCTGGCACAAAACCTCCAGCAATTGGAGCAGACTCAACAGGACAAGTCTACTAACAGCAAAAGAAAAGAAATAATAAGAATCAGCGCTGAGATACATGAGAGGAAAACTGGAAAACAATGGAAAAATAAATGCAGCTAAATGTTGGTTCTTTTAAAAGGTTAAGAGAATCAACAAACTATTGGCAAACCTAACCAAAGAAGGGAAGGAACAAATTTCAATAGCAAGGGCGAGGAATGAAGCAGGAGACATTACAATGGACCCTAATGAAATTAAAAGGCTAATTACACAGTACTATAAATACCTGTACTCTAATGAATTCAACAACTTGGAAGACAGGGACAAATACTTGAAAAAAACAATCCCTCCTTAGACTATCTCAGATGGATGTCAAGAATCTCAACAGACCCATAACAACGGAAGAAAAAGTCAGGGTTATCCCATGATTACCAACAAAAAAATTCCCCAGGCCAGACGGCTTCACAGGAGAAGTCTACGAAGCATTCAGGGAAGAACTGACACCAATCCTACACAAACTTTTCCAAAGCATAGAAAAAGACGGCAAACTCCTGAACTTTTTCTATGAAGCTAGCATAACTCTGATGCCTAAGGGAGACAAGGATCCCACAAGAATCTACAACTGCAGACCAACATTTCTAATGAACATCAATGCAAAAACCCTTAATAAAATACTGGCCAATAGAATACAAAAGTGTTTACAACGAATAATTCACCTTGACCAAGTGGGATTCATTCCAGGGATGCAGGGATGGTGCAACATACAAAAGTCCATCAGCATCCTTTGACACATTGACATGAACAATTATAAGAACCACATGATAATATCGCTAGATGCAGAAAAGCATTAGACAACATCCAACACCCATTCCTGTTTAAGACACTCAAGAAGATAGGAATGGAAGGAAAATCCCTTAATTTCGTACAAGCTCTCTATGAAAAACCAACAGTCAATGTGGCAGTCAAAGGAGAAAAGAAGAAAAAATCCTAATGAAAAGGGGACTGGGTAAGTATTCCCGTTGTCCCCACATTTATTTAACTTTGTACTGGAGGAACTAGCTATCAACACAAGGCAAAGGAAAGACATCAAAGGAATACATCTGGAGAAACAAGAGGTGAAACTATTGTTATTCATAGATGGTATGATTTATATATTGAAAAACCCCAAAGCTCCACAAGAGGAGTGCTGGAAGTCAGAGAGGAATATGGCAGAGTGGCAGAGTACAAGGTCAACAAATAGAAGTCTATCAGACTGCTGCATACATCAGACAAGACCATGTAAGAGGAGGTCAAAGAAGGTAATACCCTTCCTAACAGCCAAGCACAAATGGAAACATGTAGGGATATACTTAACAGAACCCCCCAAAAGATTTGTATGAAGAAAACTACTGAACACTATTATAAGAAACCAAGAGTGATCTTCACTAAAGGAAGAATATCCCATGCGCATGGTTCAGAAAACTCAATATGGTAAAGATGTCGGTCCTGCCCAAGATACTATATAAGTTTAATGCTACCCTGATACAAATGCCAACATCTTGGAACAATTGTAAAAACCGAGTACCAACTTTATATGTAGAGGAAAAAAGCCCAGAATTAGCAGAGAACCCCTCAAGAAGGACAAGGTTGGAGGGCTTGTTTTACCTATTAGATAGCCACAGAGGTCAAAACAGCGTGGTACTGGCAAAATGACACCTACATAGACCAATGGAAAAGAACTCAAAACCCAGAAATGAAATCATCAGCATACAGAAAACTGACTTTTGAGCAGGGCCCCAAAAATATCAAATGGGAAGTGGATGCCCTCTTTAACATGTGGTACTGGAAAAATTCATATCTATTTGCAGAAAAATGAAGCAAGACCCTTATCTCACTCCATGCACAAGAATAAACTCAAGGCGGAGCACAGATCTCGAGTTTAAACCCCAAAAAACTATTAGGTTCATTAATGAGGGAATTGGGACAAACCTGAGAATTTTGGCTGAGGGAATACATAGGCTATCAGAAATATGGAAGGACACAAACACAGAAGAAGCACAAATTGACAAGTGGGATATACTGAAAATAAAACACCTGTTTACATTGAGAGAATTTGCCAAGAGAGTAATAAGAAAACCCAAAGACTGGGAAAACATCTTAAGCAATGACACATCAGACAGGCCTTATTACTAAAATCCACAATACTCTGCTAGCCTACAATAAAAAATAACTAATAGCCCATTGAGGAGGTGAGCAAAGGACCTGAACAGAAGTTTCACAAGGGCAGAAATCTGAATGGCCAAAAAGCATATGAGAAAATGTTGCCAATCATTTTCCATAGAGAAATGCAAATTTAAACAACTATGAGATACCACCTAACATCCTCAAAGATAGCCCAATTCAGAACATCAGAAAGCAACAAGCGGTGGAGGGGATGTGATTCCCTACTGGTAGACCTGTAGGTATATGCAGCCATTATGGAAATTGATTCGGCAATACCTAAAACAAATGGAAATCAAGCTACCATTTGACTCAACAATCCCCTACTGGGCCTATACCCAGAAGAGATTAGAAATAGACTACGGCCAGACATCTCTGTTCCAGTATTCACTGAGGCACAGTTCATAATCACAAAGAGTTGGGAACAACCTAAATTTCCATCAGTGGATGAATGGATTAAAAATTCTGATATATACACACAATGGTGTACTACACAGCCATAAAAAGCAGTGATGGTTGCACATCCTCACCTGGGAAGAGTTGGAAAAAATTATGCTAAGCAAAGTAAGTACGAAAGGACAGGTACAACGTGAATCCACTGGAGTAATCTTAAAAAGCACAAGGGGCATAAAGGAAAAGCAAATAAATGCATACATTCCTAGGACGAGGTCCAGACACTCTGGTCAGGGATACATATGGCAGCCAACTAAAAAGGAGGCAGGAAACAAAAAAAGGACATGGATAGGAGGGAAATAGGGCACTAACCCATCCACAGGGAAGGTATTCTTTATGTCTCTGCAGGCAAGGGAGAGAGGGACCAGAACTCAAGCTGGTTCACCAAGACTTGGAGGCAATATACCAGCACAAAGCAGCAAACTAACAGAGAGGTCTGCAGGGCCAGACCCAATTCCAGCTATGTGGACCCTTTCCCCAGAAGAATGCACTACAGAGGACAGCACTGAAGCTACAGCTTGGGGAGGGGAGCAGACTAAGAGGGAAGAGAGAGAGAGAGAGAGAGAGAGAGAGAGAGAGAGAGAGAGAGAGAGAGAGAGAGAGAGAGAGAGAGAGAGAGTTTGAACCATATCCTGGCCCACCGAGCCAGAAAATTATATTCCTGCTTGGAGCAGCCAATGTACACAGAGGACTATAGGGCAAGCCCCATCATGAGGCATGGCATCCCGTCACTGACCCATAGAGCTACAAGGGGACAACACTGAAGACAGTGCAGCAATTGTGCCCCATCTGACACCCCCCCCACCAACAACACAAACACACAACCCGGGCAAAACACGAAGAAAGCGCAACAGAGCAGCAAGGGGAGCAAAGCAATGAAGTCCCTGAGAAATGCAGACTTTGGGGGCAGGGCTTCACACCTCATCAGACTTGATGAGAAAACATTAATAAAGTTCAACTGACAGACCAAGAACTATTTATAGGCCTCCCCCACCCCATGTCTATTCATATAAGATAGGTAGGATAAACAATCCCAAAGAGAAAACAATGGGAATGATGGCTCTGGGAGGACATAGGATAAGGGGGGGGTGGAGGAAAGGAAGGGGTGATCCAATAAACCTAGGGACAAGGGATCAACAAGTGATCTAAACTCAATGATGAAGAAGGTGTAGAATGTCTGGTGGGGTTTAATCAAGTGCAATGTAGCTGAGAGGAATTACTGAAAGTCAAATGAAGGTCAGACATGATAGTGGGACAAGAGGAAAGTAATAGGAAATAGAGAAAAGAAGTAGGAGGCAAAGGACATTTATAGAGGTATCCGTATAGGCATGTACATATGTAAATATACATAATGATAAGGACATAGGTCTAGGTAATATATTTATGTTAAGTATTAAGGAAGCATACAGACATTGGGCCTCTATGCAAATCCTCCCTCAATGCAAGAACACTTCATCCTAATAACCTGGAACTTCATGATACTCACCTTCTGGACACGATCACTGAAGATAAAATGGACGTATTAGAAAATGTGGTGAAGAAAACGGATGGTGCCCAGCTATTTCCAAGATATGGTCTCTGGGGTTTTAAAGGCTTGAAGATAAATAAATGGGTATCTATCAGGGAAGCAACAAAGCCCACATGGAAGAAGCACACCAGCCTGTGTGATCATTAGGTGTCGAAAGGATCAGGTATCAGGTACCAGAAGACCCCAAACAAACATTATATTGATGTGAACGAGGTGGGGCAGAGTGGAGACACAAAACCCATCTGTAGACAATTGGACATCCCTCACAGAAGGGTCACAAAGAAGGGACGAGACAGCCAGGGTGCAGCATAGCACTGACAAAACATACAACATTCCTCTAGTTCTTTAATGCTTCCCCCCACCCTCTGCTACTATTATGATCCAAGTTCTACCTACAAATCTAGATAAACCGGAGCATGTACACTTGTTCAGATAAGAGCTCTCAACACATGGAATCCAGGACAGATAAACCCCTCCGGAACAAATAATAGAAGTAGTGATACCCTGAAGGTAAGGGGAGAATGGGGGAGCCAATTGCAATGATCAACGTATAACAACCCCCTCCCCTTGCTGGTGATGAACAACAGAAATGGGGGTGAAAGGAGATAGTGGATTGTGTAAGATAATATAAGAATTTATCAAGGGTTCATGAGGGTGGGAGATTGGGAAGGTGGGGGAGGGAGGTAAAAAATGAGGAGCTGATATCAAGGGCTCAAGTAGAAAGGAAATATTTTGACAAGGATGAAGGTAACATATGTATAAATGTGCTTGACACAATGGATGTATGGATTGTTATAAGAGTTGTCAGAGCCCTCAATAAAATGGTTTATTAAAATTAAAAAATCTGTATTTAGTAAGATATTATAAATATTCCATTCATAGCTAAGAAAGACAGTATTTCAAATCAAAGAGGAAATAATGTTTTCAGTAAATAACATGGGGGGGGGAAGGCTAATTTTTAAAATAAAATAAATAGTTCACATATTTTACCCAAATTGAATTCTAGCTGAATTGAATAATTTCAATGTAAAGTAAAACGAAATAACTAGATTTAAGTTTATGAGAATAATTTTCTAATAATGTTGGAGGAGTACACCTTTCTACAACTGATACCCAGATCAGAAATAATAAAAGAAAGATTTATAAACTTGATCACATAAAGTCCAAACAAAGCAAGACAATAACAGAAGAAAGAAAATCTTTTTAAAAACTCATAAACCAAAAAAGACCTGAGATGGAAAACATAGCTAAAACATACATGTCAAAAGACTCTTAAACTTTAAATTACAATCAAATGGACAAGTAAATAAGAACGGGACAAAGGCTTCAATAAAAATAGGAAGATGGTACAAATGGAAGATCTACACATCATTTTAGACTAAAATCATCTCAAAATTAATCAAGAAATAAAATTAAAAGCTGATATATTTAAAAATAACTAGATTATTCAAACAAAACATAGATCAAGTCTACCACTGGTGAATTTATCAGAAAATCTGGAGGATGTAAATTGCACAGTAATTCTGAATGATACTTAAGCCAAGGTACTTTTTCATATATTAGCTTACATCAAAGTGGGAACATCAGACCCACAAGCCATATAAAGCCTGAGAAATCATCAGTACCAGCTAACATCACATGCCTCACCAAAAAGAAACACTACCAGGCAACACAGTAGGGGTGAGTTGATTAAATGTTTGACCAGTATGGCCCATGATGATGTTACAAACATTCAAATGGGCTTTAGCAGAAAAAAAGTTCCCACCACTGACTTACACTACAGATTTTTTCTATGAAAATCATCCTCACAATGCATAAAATGTTGACAATTATGCTTAATTTCAAGAAAAATGAGCCGGGTAAGGTCAAGAAGGACTTGGTAAAACACATTATGCAATATTTACAGAACAGAAGAGCTGCCTTCTCAAAACAGAGTCACCATAACAATGCAGATGGAGTCAAGCCTTCAGAAATAAGGTCTTTGTGACCTTCAGTAGCTACTGGGGGATGGCTTAAAAGGAAAAGAAACAGCTGCAAACATCAACTAATAATTGGAATTTGGGCTGTATGAAGTATGAATCTAGGAAAATTGGAAGTTATCAAAAATTAAATGTAAAGCCTACATGAATGCTCTAGGCATAAGTTAATTGAAATATACTGGTATTTCCCATTTTGAATCAGCAAATTGTATGGTTTACTATGTTGGGAATGATAGATTCAAAAGGAATAGTATTGTAGTCATCATCAAAAAAGACATTTCAAGAACTATCTTGAGGTACAATGCTGTTTGTAATAGGAAAATATCTCTCCATGTACAAAGAAATCCAGTCAATCCAACTATTATTCAATTTACGTGCCAACCATGACAGCAATGAGTGAAATTGAAGAATTCCACCAACATCTCCAGTCTGACATTGATAAACATGCAGTCGAGATGCGCTAATACTTCTTGGAAGTTGGAATGTAAAAGTTGAACAAGGAAGGAATTAGAAGAGGGAACTAATGATCTTGGAAAATATGGTCTTGGTGATAGAAATGAAGCTGGGGATCGTGTGATAGAATTTTCCAAGATCAATGGTTTGTTAATAGCAAATAGCTTTTTTAAAGCAACAACAAATGGTGACTTCGCAGATAGACTTCACTAGATGCTAAGCACAGAAATCAAATTGACTATTACCTTTGTGGGATGAGATGATGGAGAAGCTCAAAGCAACAGCTAAAAGCAGGCCGGGTGCCAACTGTGTGGCAGACCATCAAATGCTCAGTACGTTCAAGTTGAAGTTAAAGAAAATTAAAATAAGGGCCAAATACAAACTTAAGTATATCCCACCTTAATTTCTAGAACATCTTAATGGATTCAGTGCATTGGACACTAGTGACAGAAGACCCAATGAGCTGAGGGGTGACATCAAGAGCATCCTACATGGAGAAAGCAAAAGGCCATTAAAAAGACAGGATCTATATGCATACATTTATAAGTTTAATATTAAGGTCGCAGAAGGACATTGGGCCTCCCCTCATGTACTCCCTCAATGCAAGAATACTTTCTTCTATTAAATTGGCATTCTATGATGCTCACCTTCCCGACACAACTGCTGAAGACAAAGAGGGTGAACAACCAAATGTGATGAAGAAAGCTGATGGTGCCGGCTATCAAAAGACAGTGTCTGGGATCTTAAAGGCTTGAAGGTAAACAAGCGGCCATCTAGCTCAGAAGCAACAAAGCTCACATGGAAGAACCATACCAGCCTGTGCGATCACAAGGTGTCGAAGGGATCAAGTATCAGGGATCAAGTATCAGGCATCATCAGAACAAAAAATCTTGCCACAGTGAATGAGGGGGGGAGTGTGGTGTGGAGACACAAAGCCCATTTGTAGGCCACTGGACATCTCCTTACAGAAGGGTCTTGGGGAGGAGATGAGCCAGTCAGGGTTCGATGTAGCAACGATGAAAAATAAAACTTTCCTCTAGCTCCTAAATGTTTCCTCACACCCCTCCCCCCACCGTCATGATCTGAATCCTACCTTGCAAGTCTGGCTAGACCAGAGGATGTACACTGCTACAGATGGGAATTGGAAACACAGGAAATCCAGGGCAGATGATCCCCTCAGGACCAGTGGTGTGAGTGGCGATACTGGGAGGGTAGAGGGAGGGTGGGTTGGAAAGGGGGAACTGATACAAGGATCACATGTGACCTCCTCCCTGGGGGACAGAAAACAGAAAAGTGGGTGAAGGGAGATGTGGGACAGAGAAAGATATGACAAAATAATAATTTATAAATTATCCAGTGTTCATGAGGGAGGGGGCAGTGGGGACGGAGGGGGAAAATGAGGACAGGATGCCAGGGGCTTAAGTGGAGAGCAAATGTTTTGAGAATGATGAGGGTAATGAATGTACAAATGTGCTTTACACAATTGATGTGTATGGATTGCGATAAGAGTTGTATGAGCCCCTAATAAAATGATTGTTTTTAAAGACAGGAAAGAAATAAAAGATCAGAGCAGATATCAGAAAGACTAACAATTTGCACTCAATTGTGGAGTAGTTAGGGCAAATTGAGGAAATGATGTCAAAGAGTTGAACAGAAACTTTCAAAGGGTAGTTTGAGAAGACAAAGTAAAATAGTATAGTGTAGTGTGCCAAGACATAGAGTTAGAAAGCCAGAAACTGAAGAATATGCTCAGTATATCTTAAACAAAAAACTCAAGAAAAAAATCAAGCCTTGAGTTGCAATATTGAAAGATTCTATTGTCGAATACTGAGTGATGCAGGAAGCATCAAAAGAAAATGGAGAGAATACACAGAGTCGCCATATCAAAAGGAACTAGTGGACATTCAACCATTTCAAGAGGGAGTATAGGAGCAAGAACCAATGGTACTGAAGGAAGAAGTTCAAGTTGCACGGAAAGCTTTAGCCAAAAACAAGTCTCCAGGAATTGAATGAGCTAATGAAGCATTGGGATCACTCATTTGACAATAGTGTCAAGCCATCTGAATGGAAGAGATTTTAAAGCAAGTTGACTCAAGAGAACATGCAAATTATAGAACCATATCATTGATATCATATGCAAGTAAAAATTTACTGAAGCTCTTCCAACAATGGTCGTAGTAGTACATTGATAGGCAGCTGCCAGAGGTTCAGGCTGGATTCAGAAGAGGATATGAACCAGGGGTGTTATTGATGATATCTGATAGGTCTTGGTTCAAAGCAGAGCATACCAGAAAGGTGTTTACTTGTGTTTTATTGATTGGGCCAAGGCATTCAACTGTGTGGCTCATAACAAACTATGGCGTATCTTGGATCAAGTCTTTTGAGCTATAAAAGATCAAATAAGGAAACTCGGAGCAGAGATTGGGAAGCTTGTGCCGAGTCACATGGAGATCTCCAAGAACCAGGAAACAGGCACACGTGTTCCCACCCTCAGTGCTGCCAGGGTAAAAAGTCCTTCCTCAGGACTGAAGCCATCCTTCAAAATTTCCAAACTGTGAGAAGGTACATTTCTGTTTGAAACAGCCATCCACTTCTGTCACTACTGTTACAGTGGGGGCTGCAGCAGCAGGCAACCCGGCTATGCATTTTTTCTGAGGGTTTATTGTGAGCCACCTGCATCATTGAAGCCATCCGGAGAAATGGATAAAACATGTACTCCTCAGGTACTCTACCGTGACTATAGTTTCTCAAAACCAAGGTTTTGAAAGAAATTGGATGGCAATGGTGTCCTCCACCCCAATGTTTCCTGGAAAAAAATTGTGAATGCAGTGAGATTTCTTTTGTCTCACCAGTTATGGAAATATCCATTTACCTTGTCAATCAAACAAGTCAGTGGTTCGAGTGGACATTCTCTGAAGAAAATGAAGACCTGCAAGTAGGATAGGACATCTTTCTCTCTACGGAGAGCATTCTATCCTTTCTGTTGGGTAGCATTTAAACACTATCTGTATCCACAGTCTATAGCGTTAGTATTTCACCCTTCTAACCGAAGGGTTTGGGGTTTTTGTTTGTTTTGAGTTATTGTTATTTGGATATGGTGTTCCGAAGAGAAGTGCCTTGTAGTCAAAACTTGCTTATGATGAGAGCATTTTGATACCTTTTTAAAACCTGTGCAACGAATTGGCTTCCCAGCTTGGCATTTTCAGGGACTGTGTGAGCAAGCAAGTAGCTTCATTATTGATAAATATTTTAAAATACGTGGTATTTACCCAGAAGGTCCCAATGGCTCTGTGTGCCTCTTGCAGAAAAGGCATGCAATAAAAAACTTTAGACTGAAATTTCAGAAGAAAAAAGGACACTGCAGTTAAACAAAAATTCAATAAAAGAAATGTTAGGAAGCCCCCACAGCATTCCCACCCAGTTACGGATTAATTGCTTGGCACATTTCCTTTTTTAATTCCAAGTTGTCTTTTTGTTAGCCGAGTAAACAAAGCATCTAGAGTACGTCAACTTCAGCCAATGATGGCAGCCCATTAACCTCATGACTCATCATAACAATAATCCCGAAGGTCCCCACAGGAGCAGTACTAGACCAGCAGGGACCATGCTGGGAAAGGAGGAATAATCAGACTCCTCAGTTCTCATTTCCAACAAAAAAGGGCTGAGAGAGAGAGAAGGGCCCGTCTTCTAGCGAAATTTCCACAGTTAGTCCAGGGCCCCTTCTGTGAGGTCTAGGGAAGAGAATAATTCTTAATTTTTCAACACAGCCGACTTCACAGGGCTGCTAGAGGGGTGGGTTTGAGGGCTGGGAAGCAATTGATCACTACATCACAACATTGTTAGGTAGTACACTTGTTCATGCCTCAGGGAAATGGCTTTCTTTAGAGACCATTCTATTTACAAGATGTAGATCCTATCTCATCCTCTCCTTCCTTTATCCTCTCTGAGTTCCTAAAGAGCCAGGGCCTGACCTTACAAATGGTTTGCAAAAGATTGCAGCCTCGTCAATAGATTCCAACTCATAGCAGCCCTATAGGGCAGGCTCAAACTGCTCTGATAAGGTTTCCAGGGCTATAATTCTCCCTGGAAGCATATTGCCATACTTTTCTCCTGTGGCGAGGCTGGGTGGTTCAGACTGCTGACCTCTTGATTAGCCTCTGCGCCTTTAATTGCTGTCTCACCAGAGCTCCTTCTAGTGGGTGTACATGTATACAGTTCAATGCTATCCAGTTGGCTCTGATTCATAGCAACACTGTAGGTCAGGGTCAAACTTACCATGTGGCCTTCGAGGCTGTCAATCTTTATGGGAACAGAAAGCCTCATCCTTTTCCCATGGAGGCCCTGGGGGTTTTGAACCATCAACTTTGAGGTTAACAGTCCAATGCATAAGTACGAAGATAGTGAATATTAAATAAAATTCAATTACAAATAAGGGATCAGGTTAGTTAAAAACAAAAACCAGTGTGTTAGTCTGGGTACTTTAGAGAAACAAATCCACAGAAAATCATGCATAAGAGAGAGTTTTATGTAAAGGTTAAGTGCACATCAAGTAAACATCCCAACCCAGTGCTGCCCAAGCCTATAAATCCAAATTAACCCATTAATCCATATGTTCAACACCAATCCACAGAGTCCTCCTCCAGCTCACAAAATAGACACAATGACGCCGACTGCAGGAGGAAAGCCGAGTCAGTGAATATGTAAGCATCTCCGTGCTGGCAGGGGTCTCCACACGGGTGCCCCAGCACCCAGGGCTCATTGAAATAGGTCCATGTGGCTTCTCCTCAGGGATGTCTTGCAAGAAGTGAGCCTTGCAAGCTGAAGCTGGGAACTGGCTAAGGCAGCTACACCCTGGTGTGACCATCACAAAGCAAGAGCCCCGAGAACTAGAATGGGGAGGCTCATGGAGCCGTTTACCTCTCTGCCCTTCAATTAACCCCACATGTGTTTATTGGCCAGGTTGGCAGAATGAACTAACTACCTCAAACAGCAATCATGCAGCAATAGCTCCCTATGCCCCAACGACTCCTCTCCCTTTCTCCTAATAGAATTTCCAAGTGAAACATCACTGAGATTAGATATTCGTTATCACCTTTTGGTAATGCCCTGCTGTGTACATGATCATGCTCTATACACTCTGTATATACTTTATATGCACATGTGTAGACACCCTATAGACATATGGAGGGATCCATGTGGAAGAATTGGCCTTCGGTATTCTGCAAACCTTTCTAGAGAGAAACAATGTAAGAGGAACCAATTGATAATCAATGCAGAGTCTCCCCATGCTTCAAACTCTTGGCATTGAAACTCAACTCATATAGTTTAAAAATGAAAACTTTGCCTGGATCCATGCTACAGAGAAACAAGGGTTCTGACTACATTTTGTGAGCAAGATGGCTGGAGACAGTTGGTTGTGAATGCAGATGATCGCTTAACCCGGTGATAAATTTCAATGCCTATTTTCCTGTCTCCTCTCTTGAGAATTGCCATTTCCCTGAAGTACAGAAATCTTTTCAACCTCATATTTAAAAATCTGCCAAAAAATGCTCCCCCCAATAAGTGACTCAATTTTTCATACTGGGGGCACAGGGACCATAAACCAGCCCTTTCTTTAGTTCAATAAATAAATCGAGGGCCAAAGGGCTTTCGTATCTGACCCAAGGTCATGTAGGTTCTGCTTAATTGTAGATTTTAAACAACCACCTTCTTAAGACAGAACTCATTGAGGCAATTAGGCTGGGGTCTGGGGAAGCAACAACAAAACAAATAAGTATTATTTGGGGAGCACAGCTTACCTGTCTTGGTATCGTGGGCATGTGTGGAATCTCTGAGATGCAAACTCTGATGGGTTTGACTGTTCACCCGAAGCTTAGTGGTCAAGTTCACCCAGAAGTAAGGTGCATGGGATGCCTGGTGAGGTGCTTCTGAAAAATGGGCCAATGAAAATCCTACAGAGCACAGTTTCGCTCCCACCCATACGGGGTTGTCATGCGACTTTATAAGCCCAGAGAGACTTATAAAGCTGAACCTGCTAACATATCCGCTAACATATGCCCCACCAAAGCAACACAGTTCCAATCATCACAGTAGGGGTAAGTTCATGAAAGGTTGACCAGTATGAATTGCAGATTATGTTACAAATATGCTTTTGGCAGAAAAGTGGCCCCCCACCCTTACAGTCACTGCTGCCTACCCCTACAACCCCCGTTGTTTTGAGCTGAGATTTAGATTGAAGATAACCGTCTAGTTACTGCAAAAAATATTGTGGAAAGTTTTATGAAAACATAAAGTTCTATTTCCTGCACTTACAGATACTTGGATGCACTGTTTTCCTCACTTGGAGATAACAAAGTGAACTGTTACATAACACACCCCAAGACGTGTTTGCTATCCCCTATAGTCCTATAAAGCACACCATGGAGTTTGAATACAGTGATATAAAATAGTATAAGAAGGAAGTGGAGGAGGAAGAAGTGATTTTTGATTGAAAAAAATTAAGGATAAAATTCTTAGAAGATAGGGCTGTTGACTGGACATTGAATGGGGACCAGGATTTGACAAATGGTGTTGAGGAAAATCCTTCCAAAGGAAGAAGAAATAGGAGAAGCACAGGCGGGGATGCCAGGAAGAGCTGGGCATATCTGGTAAACTAAAAATAGTGACTAGGTCATAAATGGAGTGATGGGCCAGAACTTCCATATATTTAATATTTTAGAGCTCTTCTTGATTTCATATGACATGTGTTAGTCTGGTAGGTATGGTTCTACCTTTGTGAGTAAGTATTATTGAAAGTTTTTTCCTGTTGCCAGCTACCGTTGTTCATGTAAATAGTGTTCAGTCACATGAGATTAATTTGTACAAGTTAATAATTCATTTATTGTGCTCTGAAGCTAGCCTATACTTTATGTAATTTCCTTCTCTCAACAGTGTTTTAAATTCTATACCATTGGCTAAATTAATGACACTATCAGTAGAATTATCATATGCCCCAGGGGGATAATTTATAATGTTCTCTATCATAAAATGATAAGGTTATCTCTAAAATGAACCAGAGACATACATAAACCATAGATATATGAATGGATTTTGAGTTGCTGCTTAATTCTAGCCCCAATCTAAGACCAATTAGTTCCTATGACATGGCCCTCCTTGATGCTCACCCCCATGAAGAGATCACTAAAGATGTGGGTGCAATAGTAAAGGGTGGCGAAGAAACCAGATGAAGCCTGACTATTAGAAAGAATCGTGTCTGGGGTCTGAAAGGCTTGTCGCCAAACAAGCAGCCATATAAGTAAGGTGTCAATTAAGTCCTCCTGGAAGAAGTACACCAGCCTGTGTGATCCAAGGATTGTAAATTAAAAAAAAACAACAACCAAAATCCGAAGGAGGGAATGGTATCAAAAGTTAAATTGTGAACACCAGTCTGCAAAAGGATATGGAGGACAGTGGAAGCCCAAATTCCATTTTCAGGATCCACACAGTGGCTAAGCCTCCAGTGAGCTCGCTCTGACCACAGTCCAGGGATGTAAACAGCCTTGCTGTCAGACAGAGAGCATTGTAAAGTCAACTGTGGCAAAGGTAGTGAGGTTAAAATTTAATACCTGTCATTTGATCTCCTTTTTTTTTTAAGATTGTAACTAAAAAAAATCATTTTATTGGGGGCTCATACAACTCGTATCACAATCCATTCATCCACCCAATGTGTCAAGCACATTTGTACATTTGTTGCCATCATCATTTTCAAAACACTTGCTTTCTACTTCAGCTCTTGGCTTCAGCTCCTCATTTCCCCCCTCCCTCCCCAACACCCCTCCCCCATAAACCTTTGATAATTTATAAATTATTATTATTTTGTTATGTCTTACACTGTCCAACATCTCCCTTCACCACTTTTCTGTTGTCCGTCCCCAGGGAGAAGGTTATATGTAGATCCTTGTAATCGGTTCCCCCTTTCCACCCCACCTTCCCTCCACCATCCGGTATTGACACTCTCACCACAGATGGTCCTGCAGGGATAATCTGCCCTGGATTCCCTGTGTTTCCAGTTCCTATCTGTACCAGTGTGCATCCACTGATCCAGCCAGATTTGTAAGGTAGAATTGGGATCATGATAGTTGGGTGGGGAGGTAGGAAGCATTTAAGAACTAGAGGAAACTTGTATATTTTATCGTTGCTACATTGCACCCTGACTGGCTCATCTCCTCCCCGTGATCCTTCTGTAAGGGGATGTCCAGTTGCCTATAGATGGGCTTTGGGTCCCCACTCTGCACTCTCTCTCATTCACCATGATATGAGTTTTTGTTCTTTTACGCTTGATACCTGTTGATCTCTGTTTTTACTAATTTTAAACCTTGTTTCCATTTTCAGTAATTTTTTGATTGAAGTTTTCTTGTTCTGTTTGATGGAAGGTTTTCTTCGTTTAGTCATTGTTGTTTTTGTTTGCTTCCTGTATTTATTTTGTATGACTTTCTGTACATGCTCTCCAGGAGGGGCAAATCTACAGAGACAGTAATACATTAATAATTACCTAGGGGAAAAGTAGGAAAGGTTTGGGAGGAAACGAGGAGCTAGCAACCGTAAGTATAAGGAAATATGTTCTGAAATGGATTGTGGTGATGATTGCACATGTCTTATTAATATGACTGAATGATTAGACTTTATAGTATGTGAAATATATACCAACAAACTACTTAAGATAAAACAAAAAATAGACCAGTGCTACATTATGCTTACTATTTTTAAAAAGTCATAAATACAAACCCTCAAATGTATGAATGATGCCATGTGTAAGAGGGAGTACACCATCACGTGGTGGATCTCATGGTACCTATGGTCACGTGGTGGATCTCACGATACCTATGGTCACGTGGTGGATCTCATGGTACCTAAGGTCACGTGGCGGATCTCACGGTACCTATGGTCACGTGGTGGATCTCACGGTACCTATGGTCACATGGTGGATCTCACGGTACCTATTGTCACGTGGTGGATCTCACGGTACCTATGGTCACATGGTGGATCTCATGGTACCTATGATCTGGGAGGTTCTGAGAGAGCTTTCAGATGAGACCTGCTGGCAGGGGGAGTCATTGGCAACAGAGAAGAGTAGACAGTATTATTAGGCAGAGGAGATAGCAAACACGAAGACTGAGTCACGAGAACATGGAGTATTCAGAGAAGTAAAAGAACGACTGGCTGGAGCACCATGTGCAATGAAAGACGGGAGATGGTGTGTGTGTGTGCGTGTGTGTGTGTGTGCGTGCGTGCGTGTGTGCATGTGTGTGTGTGCGTGTGTGTACGTGTGTGTGTGCGTGTGTGTGTGTGCGTGCGTGTGTGTGTGCATGTGAGTGTGTGTGTGCGCGTGTGTGTGCGCGTGCGTGCGTGTGTGCATGTGTGTGTGCGCGTGTGTGTGTGCGTGTGTGTGTGATGAGCTTCAGAGCAGTGGAGGCCACATCATGAATCTCCTTATAAACCAGTTTAAGAAATTTGGACTGATCCTCACCTTCTCTCTGCCCTTTTAATTTTCCCTTCTTTCTGTCTGTCAACAATAATAATTCCAGGGTTTTAAAGTTCAGAGCTAGAAAGCCATATCTAAGTAGTTTCAAGGAAAAGCTGTGGTAAGTACTGTAATTTTGTTTTGAATTCTATTCTTTAATACAATAACCCCTAACCAAAAATGACGACCAAGCACTTGAAACATGATGAGCCTTAATTGAGATGTACAAGAATGAAAAATGCATTCTGGATTTCAAAGACTTAGGATGGCAGAAAGGCAAAATATCTTATGTAAGGTTTTTGTATGAATCACGTATGGGACTGACAGTATTTTGAATATTTTCAGTGAGATCAAATACAGTACTAAAATATGTTTTACCTGCTCTTTCCAATGTGTGTGTTAGAAAACTTAAAGAGCCTCGGTGGCATGATGGTTAAAGCGCTCAGTGACTGCCTCTAAAGTTCAGTGGTTAGAATCCACCAGTGTCCCTGAGGGAGAAAGATGAGACAGTCCATTTTCATAAAGCTACAGTGCTGGGAACCTGATGGGGAACTTTTCTTTCCTGTGGGGCCTTCATGAGCTGGGGTCAAGTCCATGGCCACAGGTTTGGCGTTTGTTATGAGAACACTGAAAATGACCTATGTGGTTTTCATTTTATTTCTGCTGGGCTATGCTTGTTTGAAATATCGTTGATACTTGTTTTATAGGGGAAGTGATGATGTCACTGGAACATCTTTCTAGGCTAAATCCAATCTGCTATGAAGGTGCATCTCTGTATTTAAATGAGCATCAGTCACTTAGACAGGGCACAAGTTGGACGTCCGTATTGCCTGATTGTTGGGAAGCGGGTTTGGTAGGCAATGAGCACTTACACTTGGTGCGACTAGATACTCTCCGCCCTGTTATGTATAGTCATGTGAAAACCATGTTGCGAGCCTCTCACTGGAACAACTAAAGGGAAAATGATGCAGCATGCAAGTGTGTATTGATTGTCAGAGGACCTTTACTTGAGAATGACTTTTTTACTTCTAAAAATCATGAAATCAGCAGTTAGGAATATAGTCAGTAGTTTGTGCTTTAGATATCTAAACAGTTCCGCCGTAACTCCCGTGCAGTGTAAATGAAGGCGGTTTGAGTTGATTTCACCTGGCTTCCGTCAGCCCCATCTTTCTTCAGAAAGCTGAGAAGGATGGGTGCCAAGGTGAGACCAAAGCAGCCAACAGCGTGTCTCCCAGTGGTAACGGGCTGGGCCACGCAGCTTCGATATGTCAGCAAGCCAGCCAGGCAGCAGAAATGGGCACACTGGCTCCTGGAAGGTGTGAGGGGTTGGAATCTGGGAATGGGTGGGAAGCAAGGATGATTTTTGTCATGAGCCAGTTGTTTCCATTTGATGACACCACATTTTGTAAAACCAGCAGTAGGCACTCCAATGAAAACACTCTCTCCAGGTCCAGATGGACAGAACCCTCCCCCACCCCCGCCCATCTCATTTCCCAGCAAAGGGGACACGGGCTTAGATGGTTGCCCACATTATCTCACAGTTCATCAGATTCCAGGTTAGCTTTCCACCTTAAAGGCTCATTTTAAAGAACCAACATTCACATTTAGAACAACGACTGTGACAAGAAAACACGTGTGTTTTCCACTTTCCTTGGGAGTCTAACAGAAAACTCATGATTGAGCCGTACCAAGACAGCCTCTCATGGCAATCCAAACTGGTGGACACTGGCATAAGTGTTTTAATATGGATGCCTTCTGTCTTCTGCCATGATCCACTCCATTTCCTCTTCTGGGGCCCCCTCTGGTCCCTCATAGTCCCACAGAAGGCTGCCATAATTATTTACGCTAGCTAGACCCAAACAGGACCTCCCTCAAATTCATTTTCAGGGCTGAGCATCTTTAATCGAATTATTGCTGTTTTATCTAAGCAGAGAAAATAAAACCAGAGCCTGTCCTAAGCTGCCACACAGAAGCTGAAGGAAATTGATTGCAGACTGTTCTAGTCATAGTCTTACAAGTTGGACCTCAGTGGGGTAAACGGATTCCTTTGGTGAGTACAAATTTAGTGCATGGAATAGGGTCGGTGATGGCCTATTCACTTATGAAATATGACATTTAGCAATGGAATCATCTCCAACTTTTAAACCTCAGATACAGCTCCATGCACGAGTGGTTAAGAACTCAAAAACAAGTAATTATCAATAGCATATGTATGCAATAAGAGAGAGATCAGCTGAAAAAAGTTATGCTTATGACATTGGCAAGAAGAGTACCTTAATTGCCTGCGGAAAGGAGCCAACATAATATTTACTCTGCATGTTCAAAAGGATATGAAGAAGATCCTAGACACTTGAATGCACCCAGCCTTATTTTGTGATGGAAAGCCAAGTGAAATCTCGTTAGAAGACAACTGAGGTTTATCAAGAGCATTGTGACTGCATGTTAGTCATCCAGATGGGACTGATGAGTGGACAGCCCCACCGCTCAATACACACAAGTGAACTTTTAAAACATGATCAAGGTAGCTGTGGTCTTCAAAGGGACGAAGAGGTCATAAAAGACCGTGGGATTAGAACTTTTGGTAATGCTGAGCATGATCCTATTTTTCCTCATGATCTTGTTGTTGTTTATTATGGGCCTTTCTTTATGGAATTAATTATCTTCGAAACTCTGCCTACCAAAGTTCCGTCTGTATCTTAATACTTGGTTCAAATACTTTCCAAGAAATCTCACACAGAATTCCAATTCTAGTTCTAATTCGAATCCTGGCCTTATCAAGGACCAGGAAGGTAAATGAAAATGTGTGGCTACAAAGTCATAGAGATATTTATTAAACAAAATATCGAAATGTGAAGCCACTGTTTCTCACTATAGACTCCATCTGTGTTTATGTACTTTGGAAGGTGGCATTTCTACCTTTATAACTCTTCCCTGAAGAAGAAGTCTGGAGGGGAAAGGTGAGGGATCGAGGGTGAACGGGGGAAGGTTTTTCAATGATATTCTCCTAGACCGCCCTTGATCTGAATGAGCAGGTGCTCACATGTCGTAACTTTCCTGCCTGTTTTTCTCTTCAAATCAGTTTAAATTTTATAAAAAACATATTCCTAATGGACCTCTGTCATCATCCTGTGTCCTTCAAGAAATTCTACCAAGGTCGCCGCTCGGGACTCCCCAAACACAGGTGTCACACATCCCTGCTTTGAAATGAACTGGTCCAACAGATCCCCTCAGGAACTACTCTTTTGATTAGAGACTTTAAAAGAAAACTTTATTTTTTATTATTCCATTTCAATTTTACCTTTCCCCCCGTTATAACCACTCAGACCAGTGTTTAGGTCTGATAGGTTAGAGATCAGGAGGATTTTTGAAGGTCACGATCTTTCTCTTTAGAAATTTATTAATTTTTATGATTGTTGATCTGTGGAACATTACAGAGGCAAATAAAAATGGACTATCTGTAGTTTCAGAGCCCATTTAACAAACCACGACAGTGTCCCAGTAAACTCCTCCTGTATGTGGCTCATCCTTCGCTTTCTCTATGCCTCCTCCTCCTCCTGCTTCTTCTTCTCCCACCCACCCTCTCTGCCTCATCCCTTCGCTCACCCCTCCCTCCACCCTCCACAGTCTTCAAAGTCTTTCCTTTGGTAGGAAAACGATTTTTATAATAATGGTGTCTTGAAATATTTATCTTTGTGAGGTTGACTCACTTTGCTGAATACAGTGTTCTTCCATTCGGTCCAGGTCGCGTCCATTGTTTCCAAGAGCGTTCCATTGTGTGCACATGCCATCTTGGTTTATTCATTCCTCCACAAGCGGGTGTATTCACAGCTTCCATCTTTCTGCCCTTATAGAAATTGTTGTGATGAACATGGGTATGTATATATCTGTAGGTGTTTTGCTCTTTATTTCTTTAGGGTATGTACTAGGTAGATGGATTCCAGGCTTATAGGGTATTTGTTTTCGCATTTGGCTAGGACTCTCCCCCCACCCCCACCCCCTGTTTTTAAGGCTCCCTGAGATGACTAAGATAAATATCTGTGCTGCTGAGGTTTTGATTTATCTTTATACGTCTCCTTTCCATCGATGTCATAGACATCTCTCTTTCTCTTTGTGCTTTATTTATTGACTATAGATCAGACTGAAGGCTGGAGGCCTGTACTGACTCACAAGTTTGTTGCGGTTGGGAAATCCCAATCTGCAGGTCAGGCATCAGGCCAGAGATTTCAGCAAGCTTACAAGAACTAGAAGTTAGGCGATGAGAAGAGAGCAGCGTTAAGAAATCGAGTAAGCGCTATCAGAATCACAGTCGAAGGACCTAGATAGTCAGCAACGTGCAGGAAAAATTCAAAACTATAAAAAGACCAGATCTGCTGGCCTGATGTCTTTCATGAAACCCCCGAGACTGTGGTCTTCAGACACCTTTCTTTAAAAAAAAAATCATTTTATTGGGGGCTCATAAGACACCCTTCAAACCTGAAATGAAACCCCCTCCCTGAGATCACTTTTCAGCCAAATAATAGGTCTATCAAGTCAACACTCACACCCACGAGGAAGCTATTTCTCGGAACAATCGGCAATATGACAGGAAAAGGGCAGATTCTCCCCGCCCCCCCCCAAAGGTCAGAAGACAGGAAGGAAAAATGGGAAAAGGGAAGTGAGGGAGGAAGTGGGCAGAGTGCTGTTATCTTGAGGGAATTGCAACTAATGCCACGAAACACCATGTGCATACAGCGCTGCGTGCAAAGCTAATTTGCTCTGCAGAGTTGGACTCAAACCACAATGACCAAAAGCAAGAAAGAGCAGACTTTGCCAGAATTCCACTAATGCCACACCCCCAAGGAAACCCCTCCCGCACCCAATTATCTGCTCACATCAGGTCCCTAAGTGGAAAGTGACTTTGCAGAGTCTACTGAGAATCAGATCGCAGCTGAGTTGATGCATAACATTAGCCATTACACACATTACTAGTTTGTACACCTCGGCAACTATCCTCCGAGATGATCAACCTTGTCTAAATCAGGTTAACCAAAGTAAAAAAAAAAAAGGTTTTTTCTTAGCTAGAAAATGGTCCCTTTGATCTCAGTGATGAGGAGTAACAGCATCCCATGGGCTGGCTTTTCCAATGACAGAATGTCCTCCATGGTCAAGGCCAGGCCCGTATTCAGTTCCTATCAAAGTACACGGTTTATTTGTCTTCCTCTAGGCTTGATCCAATACCTGCATACGTAGGCCATGAACGCAGGTATTGCCAAATGCAATTCCGTAACACCTCCAGACCATGTTTTCAGTTTCCCAACTGTTGTTATGTCTCAGTGTCATTATTATTTTCACCAGAAAATTCCAGTGCACGAGTATGGTGAGAAACAGCTCTCAGTGTGTGCTTGTTATTTAGGAGCACAGAGTGGTGATGGGCTCCATGGGCTGAGGCGCAGTGGTAAAAAAGCCAAGTTCATCGGGTCTCATCCCAGATGGGTAGATACGTGATTGGGTTTTGCTCTATTCGTGTATTTTTCTAAAAAAGCATTCTCATTGCCTCTGCCTTCTCAGTTATTCCACAAGGGTGTTTCAAAAGTTTGTGGAAAATTCCCACGATCCTTTAATCTCGTGTGTCCACAAACTTTATGAAACTCCCTCCCGTGTGACAGCACTGCTTGATAGCTCATGGGGTCGTTGTGAGGATTACACAAGGTAACATTTTTATAGTTCTCGGAGCAGGTGCGTGGTAAGTGCTCAAGAAATGACATCATTACTTTTAGGTGCCATTGTGTCAGCCCCTGCCTCTAGCGACTTTGTGCACACCAGAAAGAAACACTGCTCGGCCCGCGCCATCCAATCCTGAGCGGCTCTCTGCAGCTCTTGCTCCGTACCTTGCGTTGCGCCCCATCAGCAAATGACCATTCCGAAAGCTCCACTCCTGCAGGCACTTCCCCACGCATGTCACCATGGTGGACTCCACTCTGAGAACTCAGCACCTCCTCGGGTACAGCTGGGGGGCCCTCCCACCAGAGAGCATACTCT
Source organism: Tenrec ecaudatus (assembly GCF_050624435.1). Lineage (NCBI taxonomy): Eukaryota > Metazoa > Chordata > Mammalia > Afrosoricida > Tenrecidae > Tenrec > Tenrec ecaudatus. The sequence goes on from NC_134544.1 coordinate 20,185,431, forward strand.
GCCTCCTTTTATTAGGCCCTCGTGCAGAACCGGCCAATGTTTCGATTGGGAATACCAAATACCCATCTCACAGCAGCACACAGCCACCACAATGCATCCATCTGACAGACAAGTGCTGACCATACCTGTTAATGGCGTCTATAATGAGGGGTTCCTCGGTGACCCCCGGAGTTTGTGTTCATCTGCTAACATCAAGGTATGTGATTCAACTTGACCTAGCTCCATCTTGAAAAGTAGACCTGAGTGATCTGCTTCCACAAAGACCAGAGCCAAGAAAGCATGACGGAGCAGTTCTGCTCTGTCCGCTCGGGGGTCCCTCTGAAGTAGAGTCAACTCTGGCACTGAGTTCAGTTAGTAATGTTGTCATTATAATTATTTATGAATATCTCACGAAATACGCAGTTAGCATCACCGAGTCGTTCTCTGAGCGGAAGGCTATCATTTCCAGTGGATTGATATTTATTGCTGTGATGAGTATGATAAAGCTCCACAGAGACTCCCAGCTTAGTCTAGGAGACTAGGGAAGACCTGACTGGGGGGTGGAAGAGGTCAAGAGAAATGGGCGTGTGGCTAGGGCTTAACAAAGTTCACAGAGGAGGAGAAAACATTCATGAAAAGGTGACATGGAAGAAAGGCCTTCCTGTGGGAGAACAGTTGGAATCCGAAACCTTAAAGGAAGACCAGAGCAGAGAGTCAGAAAGCAGAGGGAGGGAGGAGTCATGTTTAGGAGGCTAGACTGAGAAGGCCATTCATTCTGGTTTGTCCATGTGGGATGGGCCTTCCTGGGATATGGGCTTTATTTTTTCTTTTTTTAACCAAAAGGTAGTTTATTATTTCATACAGTTAATACTTAAATAAGAACAAGAAAAGAGGTATGCAAAACTAGATTATATATGAGTTTTAAAATATTAATGAAAATATATGAAAAATAACACCTGACAAAAAGCAATAAAACTGTTACTTAAAGTATTTCCAGATTACTTTTAAAAATCCATTTTATTGGGGGCTCATACAACTCTTATCACAATCCACCCATCCATCCATTGTGTCAAGCACATTAGTACATTTGTTGCCATCATCATTCTCAGAACATTTGCTTTCTACTTGAAACCTTGGTATCAGCTCCTCATTTCTTCCCCTCCATCCCCACCCCTCCCTCACAAACCCTTGGTAATTTAGAAATTATTATTATTTTGTCATGTCTTATACTGTCTGATGTCTTCTGGGATGTGGCTTTTCTTTTCACTACTAAAACTCAGACAGTCCCAAGAAAACCATATCAGTCACCCTAGTCCTGTCTGTGCCCCGACTTTGGCTAGCTACCATGCAAACCGGAGGCCTTGGGCACAAAAAATGAGAATGATTCGCTGCCAATTGATCTAGGGACAACAAATGTTGATAATGGGTCATGAGCACTGACTTTGAGAGACAGCACAGAGGCACTGTAATACTTCAAACTTTGTTTGCATATTAAGAACCTGTTTTAGTCTGGGTAGACTACAGAAACAAATTCATAGACACTCATATGTGTATAAGAAAGAGCTTTATATACAAGAGCAACTGAATATTGAAAAAACTTCCCAGCCCAATCCATACCAAGTCCAAAGTCCAATACCAGTCTATAACATCCTCTTCAGACTCACGAAATACATGCAATGATGCCGAATGCAGGAGCATCACAGGCCAGTGGGTTTGAAGTCTTCTAGATCTAGAGGCGTTGTCAGCATCTCAGCGCTGGCAGGGGTCTCTACGTGGCTTCCCCAGCTCCAGGACTTCAGAGTTCTGGTTAAATCAGGGTAGATCTGTGTGGTTTCTCCAGCTCTCAGGGTGTAGTGCCAGGTATCTTGTCAGTAGAACATCGCTTCAGGGAGTAAGCAAAGAGCTACAAGAGTCTCCCGTCTCCAAGGAGGAAAATCCAGGGATTCCCAGAATCCTTAGGGGAAGGCCATGCCCACACAGAAACCTCATTGGCTATGATCCGATTGACAGACTAGACTTCACCTCTTCATTCTTAATCCTCTCAAGTCCCAAATTGACCCCAGATTATGTTAACTACCACAGAAGCATTGGCTCAACTCATTCAGGACACATACATCTGCCTTGCTTTCAGGTTTGGGACTAAGTAGGTGAAAGATGCCAAATTCAATGGGTTCTTATTCAGCTTTTCATTTAAGTATATTTCTTGACATATACTTAAGAAAGTGAATTTCCATAGGATGGGATTTCTGGCTAAATGATGCTTACACTTGTCTAGAATTCTTTTTTTTCTTTTTTTTAAAAAAACATTTTATAGGGGCTCATACAACTCTTATCACAATCCATACATATACATACATCAATTGTATAAAGCACATCTGTACATTCTCTGCCCTAATCATTTTTTTTGTCTTGAACTATTTTAAGAACAAAGTCAATACTATTGAGCCTTTTAATTATTTGTGAAGCCCTTTGTCTTGGAGATTCCAGTTCCCTCACAATGACTGGGATTTAATGATTCTTCCCTATAATTCAAGAACACATCAATTTTTTGAAGATGAGGGTAAGTAAAAAATAATCACTATAAAATAACTAAAATAAATCTTTACTCAACAACAAATAAAAATGGGAGGCAGCACAGGAGTGAGGAGAGGGAATTGTTAAATTTGGGGAGAACACGTGGGCATATCTGCTGAGGGGAGTGGTGGGATGGTGGACCTGTAGATGCGGGGAGGACAGGCTGGGGATGCCCTTGGGAGCAGGAGGCGGGAAGGGCTCTGGTGGTGTGCAGCAGGTGAGCAGAATAGACCTAAGGCTTTGGGGGGTGTCCCAGGAGCTCAGACAGGGTGTTATACAATGCTGGGACACGGGGTCCAGTCTCATGGAGACACGGGGAATGCTGCTGAGGCAGTACTGGGAAGACCCCATGCAGGAATCCCACTGGGTGAAGTGGACTTTACCTCAAACACCCTTGTGACCTGAGGACTTAAGCCAGGAAGCACATGGTGTCTGAGGAGGCAGAAGACACTTGTGCTGGGAGTGGTGTCTTTGGTTGGTAGGCAAACAAGCCATGCTACATCAGGGTCAAGGATGCCACACTGAGATGCATACTATTCAGGCAATCCTGTGGTGGCCCTTCTGCTATGTTTGCTTATGTTTGTGTAGGTTGTGGGGCATGTCAGAGGTGTGCCGCCATTGTGGGGTGCCATCTTGAAGCTGTGTTATATGTTTCTCTTTTTTTTTTTTTGGTAAATGAAACCCAGGGGCGTGGAACCTATAGGGAAAGAAAACATAACAAGGGTGGGGGTGATAAGAAGGAAAGGGTATCAAGAAGCCTAAGAAGGAAAAATATGTTTGGAGAGTGATTATGGAAGCAATGGAATAATTTTGTTTGATATGATTGACCTGTGGAATGCTATGACATGTGTATTAAGGCCCAAGCTATGGCAAAAATAAAAAAAGCATAGACCTCCACGATGGAGTTCTGGACTTGAATTAAATCCTAGCTCCAACATAAGAACATTTCATTCTTCCATCATGGCTCTGCTCATGAAATGATCACTGAAGATAAGGGTGTTACAGCCAAGTGTGGTGAAGAAAGTAGGTGGCGCCCTGCTATCAATAGTGACTGGGGTCCTAAAGGCTTGTATTCAAACAAGCAGACATAAGTGAGGAATCAATTAAGTCCACACAGAAGAAGCACACCAGCTAGTGTGATCTGAGAAACAATAACAAAATTAAAATGTGGTGAAGGGAAAAATGCCAGAGCTAACATTATGAATACCCAACTTGTAGACGGCTGTGGAGGACAGTGGGAGCCCCAAACCAATCCACATAGTATCTAGTCAGATGGAGCTGCTGGCGGATCCACTCTAGCCAGAGGCAAGAGTCCTGAACAGCGCCACTAACAGGCAGAGATCAGTGTAACATTGAATTTGCTGGATAGAACTTGATACTTGGCCAGTTGACCTCCCCATAGACACGACCCGAATTTGTTCTGGGGCCAAGCATCTCTCAGATGTTCCATGACAAGAACATCTTCCCTGACTTCTTGAATGTTGATGGGGGTCTTCTACCTCTCAAATAAATGGATCATTTGTATTTTTGCCTTTATACTCATGTGATCTTATCTTTGCCACTTTAGTGCGATTTGTTCTCCATTGTTTTCTGTGGTGGTTCCCAGCTGAAGCGCAGGGGGAATGGATGTACAATGATTATAATTGATGCAAGGTGTTTCAGGGAATGGAAGGGAGCAGGGTGGGCTATAGGGGGAGGAAGGGGAGTTCGGGAGTAAATGATAAAGGCAGGAGTAGGGAGGGAGCAATGGAGCTGATCATGATTGAACAGCTAACTCACTTTGGGGGTGAATCAACCCTGGGGGAGGGGGAGGGAATGCTCTAGGATGACGGTGGTGGTGATTCTACAACTTCCCTTGACACGTCTGAATGATTGAAATATTCAAATCTATGATATGCAAGCTATGTGCCAATAAAACTGTTGAAAAAATGTGAAACTGTGATTTCTTTACATATCCTTCCCCTAGGTCTATAAATTTCCATGTTTCCCTCCTTTAACCAAAGAATTTTGCAATCTTTGGTTTACACCCGATCAAAACAGCAGTTTTACCATCCTGTCAGCAATGAAACTCTGATCCTTTTTAGGTTTTTTTTTGGTGGGGAGGAGGTGACAAAAAGAAGTCTGAAGGGTGAGATTGGGGCTTACAGGGCAAATGGGTGGAGGTTTCCCAGTGACATTCCCATAGGACAGCCTCACTATGTCAGTGGATGAGTAGGCACATCGTCATGGTGGAGGAAGCACCTCTGTGTATTTTTCCTGGCAGTTTTCTCACCAAGGCAGTCTTTGACTTCCTTCAACTTCTTCATGTTAATTCCTCAGGCTGGTTCTGTGTCCGTCAAGAACATCGAACAGGATTGTTGTTTGAAGCCCCCCTGTGTGTGGTACTTTGTCAAAGCAACCCCAGGGAGCGAAGAGTCCCACATGGGATGAAGGCTGAACGTGAGCTGAGATCTTGAGAAGTCAGTTCTCTTGCTTCCCCTTTCCTCTCACACGCTACTTGGATGCACCACATATCTCCCCAGCAAATGTTTTCCATTTCTATGTAGCAACAGTGCAGGTAACTACAAATGTGGGCAAAATGATACATCTTGAAGAGTAAGGAATGGGCTATGTACCAGGGAAAAAGAACTCGAGATAAAGTGAATAATATCACAGTAAAGAAGATAACGAACAAGTAACACATTCTCTCCTGAAAAGTATAACCCAAGGATCAGGCTTCTTCCTGCTGTCTTAATGGTAACCTTTATTTTTTATTAGCACTTTTAGATATAATTTTAATACAACTGTTTCCCAATTATAAGTGTACAATTCAATGTGTTTTGACCCAAATACCACTCACTCACTTCCATTAGTTGGTTCCAACTCATATCGACCCTACAGGACAGGGAAGAACTGCTCCTGTGGGTTTCTGAACCTGTCATTCTTTTTTTTTTTTTAATTTTAACAATTTATTGGGGCTCATACAATTCTTATCACAGTTCATACATATACATACATCAATTGTATAAAGCACATCTGTACAGTCTTTTCCCTAATCATTTTTTTCTCCTCTTTTCTTTTTTTACATTTTATTAGGGACTCATACAACTCTTATCACCATCCCAAACCTGTCATTCTTTATGGGACTAGAAAGTTCTGTCTTTCTCCTGAGGAGTGGCTGGTGGTTTCTAATGGCTAACCTTGTGGTTAGGAACCCTGTGTATAACCAACAATGCCAGCAGGGCTCCTGAAAAAATATTTAATATAATAGATATAATAATAAATAAATAAAATATATAATATGAAGTTTTCTGCTGCTTCTATGTAACATAATGCTTTTGAGATTCCTTTCTTGCTAGGGGTAGGATGTATCATTTTATTTTATCTTCTGGAATTTTCCATATTTTACTCTCACACCTATGTATTGATAGAAACAACACAACAATAGGTGTGTGCTTACGTGTGGACATCATGAACTTAAATTGTATCATATAGTCATGGTTGCTCACTAGTTTGTGTTGGAGATGATTTTACTTCGTTATTGGAAAGTTGACCCCGGCCCTTTCATTGTGGGCTAATATTCTGCTGTCCAATTAATTGTGTCCATTGTCACAAAAACATGGTGGTCACAAAGACATCGTGGTCACAAACATCTTTGTAGCTGTCTCCTCTCCTGTAGAAACTGTGAACTAGGATATCAGGTTAAATCAGAAATATACTTTTAGTGATGGTTGAGATCACCAAATGGAACGACTTTATTAGAAGCTTTGCTAATATGTCATTAATTTTCGGTTAGTTGGGTGGAAATCTACAAGGTCAGCAGTTCAAAGCCACGAGCCTCTCTGTGGGAGAAAGACAAAGCTTTCTACTTCCATGAATAATTACAGTCTCAGAAAGTCACAGGACCATTTCTACCCTGTTTTATATAGTCACTAGGACTCATTATTGATTCAGTGACAGTAATTGAAAAAAAAAGATGGGTGGTTCTGTAGACTTAAGTTTTACATTTGTACCAGTTATTTAGTGTTGCTACCATAGAAATGCCCCAAGTGAATGGCTTTAACCATCAAAAATCTGTTCTCTCACAGTTTAGGAGGCTAGAGGGCTGGATCCAGGGAAGTCTTCCTCTTTCAGGAAGCTCTGGGGCAAGGTCTTTCTTTGTCTCCAGTCTTTCCCTGCAGATAGGAGTTTCCCAGCACAGTGATTCTCCATCTATCCAAAGGACCAGTTCCACTCCGGGCTCTTTTACTTGGTGGGATAGAGCCTTCTGATCTCTGTTTGTTTAATCTCTTTTAATATCTCAGAAAAGATTGACTCAATAAAATCTAATCCTGTCGATTTTATCATGCTTCATTATCATAATCACCTCTAGTCCTGCCTCATTTACATGTCAAAGGCTAGGGTTTATACAATAGGATGATTACATTGGATCACAAAATGGAGGATAAGCTGATACCAAGGGCTCAAGTAGGAAGCAAATATTTTGAGAATGATGATGGCAACATATGTACAAATGTGCTTGACACAATGGATGTATGTATGGATTGTGATAAGAATTGTACGAGCCCCAATAAAATGATAAAAAAAAACCCAAATGGAGGAAAAGAACATAATGCTGAGAATTATGGCCTAACCAAGTGGGCATGTATATACACACACACACACACACACACACACACACACACACTCACACGCACGCGCGCGCGCGCACGCGCACGCACACGCACACACACACACACGCACACACACACACGCGCGCGCACACACACACACTCACACGCACACGCACACACACACTCACACACACGCACGCACACACACGCACGCACGCACACGCGCACGCACGCACACACGCACGCACACACACACATAAGGTCTATCCAGCACACTTTAATCATCATGGCATTCATTCCATAAACTCTTTGGAACATGAGTGTGTGCTAAGACCTGGGGTCCATTGATCTATGCTTAGATTCTACTTTCTGATGCAGGTCTCCCACAGAACACTTGGTCACAGCTGGCTGCTTCTTATCTCCATCCTCTTACCATCTGAATAAATGGAATGTTTTCACAACTATTCTTTGTCATTACCACTTGTTTATCACGCAGCCTTTATCCTTCTGTCCCTGTGCTGCGGTTGTGTATGTCACTCAGTGTTGCTCAATCATTCCAATGTTTGTTGTGACCCATGTACAGCAGGGAACCCCTGGCAGCATCGCGGGGTGCTACAAAGTCAGACGTTGGAACCCCCAACCTCTCTGAGGGAGAAAGAGGAGGATTTCAGTTCCAGGAAGGATTTGCAGCCTCACAAACCCACAGGGGCAGTTCTATCTTGTCCATAGGATCACTCTGAGTCAGAATTGAGTCAATGGCAGTGAATTTGATTTTAGATGCACAATAGAGGTAAAAAAAAAAACCCTGCCTGGTCCCGTGACAGCCTGATAATCATTGCTTGAGCCCATTGTTGCAGCCGCTGTGTTCATCCATCTTGTTGAGGGCCTTCCTCGTATTTTGCTGACCCTCTATTTCGCCAAACATGTTGTTTTTCTCCAGGGACTTGTCCCTCCTAATAACATATCCAAAATACGTGAGACAAAGCCTTGTCATCCTCGTTTCCAAGGAATGTTCTGGCTGTACTGCTTCCAAGACAGATTTGTTCATTCTTCTGGCAGTCCGCGGTATATTCAATATCCGTTGCCAACACTAGAATTCAAAGACATCAATTCATTGGTCTTCTTTATTCACTGGCCAGCTTCTGCATGCATCTGAGGCAACTGTACCGTGAGTTATATTGTTATATTTCTAACAGGATTGTGAGGGGCGAGGTTGCTTGGGCAGTCCTTCTAGGAGCTCTATCAAAGTTTGGGGTTTTGTGGGGAGCTGCTAATGACTTTGACAGCCTTGTTTTCTTGTGTGGAGGCTAGGAGCAAGGCAGACCCTGAACCTCATAGAATATACCTTTCTTTTGGACGGTCCTGCTGGGGTGTCCAAGTGGAGGACTACCTGTAGTCGAAGTTTAATTCTCGGGTAGTTGCTTTCCACACATTACTTCAGCGGAACCTTTTAAAGTCTTAGAAAACAGGTGTGAAGATCAATGTTTTCCAGAGGAAGACAAAAACCCCAGAAAGATGGCACCATCTGATTGCTGGTCACACAGCTAGACGGAAGTGATGGAAATGAAGTAATCAGGCCTCGCTCACTTTGCATCCATGTTCAAAGCATTGTCCTCATGTTGCTTCTCTGGGGCGGACCAGGGATTCCAATCGTGAGCTATGAGATCTGGAGCTGGCATGGTTTCCAAATTCAGTCTTTAGATGTGCCATTGAAAGTAAATATGCTGCTTTCCGCACTGCTCTTTCTCCTGCAGTGTGTAGGGTTGTGATATCATCCTTGTTATTCACCCCAGGGGCCCGAGAGTAATATTTCACTTTTCTCTTTCTCCCCTCGACAGACATCCACTTCATATCTATTTGTTTCTAAGGACAACTGTAACCAAGTACACAAAATGGGTGCTTTTAAAGAGTATCCTTCTATTTTCTCACAAACTGGAGGCTAGGAGGTTAGATTCGGTTCATCGGTGGAACCATCCTCTCTCAGTCCTCTCTACAGGAAGAGCATACCTGCTCTCTTCCAGCTTCTGGTAGCTCTAGACTGTTTCTTGGCAATTTCTGGATTATACTTGCTTCTTTATAGGACCTACTTCGTCCTGTGGGTGTCTCTGTGTCTCTTCTGCTCTCTTTAAGCACAGCTCCGCTCATAGTCAGGAGGACTGCCTTTACTCCAGGACAGCCTTGTTTGAACCGAACTAATCACCTCCTCCCAGACTCAATTTCCGAACAAGGTCACACTCAAGTGTACCAGGGATTAGGATTTCAACATGTCTCTGGTTGGGGGGACACAATTCAATCCACAACACCGTCTCCGAACCCAGCAAGAGTCATCACGCTCTTTTGACAAGCTGCGTTAATGTTGATGATAGATTTTGTGTGCCTCCTAACGATCCATCTCAGCTTTTTAAGTGAGAACCCACTGGAGTCAAGTCGCAAGGAAAGAAAGCAAGTTTTTCCCAGAACCATCACCCACACCCCATCCCTCCTCTCCTCCCACCCACTCCCCTTCCACCTTCCCGTCTGTCTTTCCTGTAGAGCCGCTACGCTTTCAGGAGGATGAGCGAGCCCTCAGCGATGGTCCTTGCAACAGGTCAAGGGGAAGTGCTCAGCCTCTGGCACCCAAGCCACAACACACGTGGAGGTTCGTTAACGGCACCTTTTTATTTCTTTGGGCTGCCTTCCATTGAGCACTGTATTATTCCATCAGCATCTGAAGCAGACTCTGGCAGCCCTCATGTCGTCAAATATACGATGGGGCCATTCATTTAGCATATTGTCGTTTTCAGACTGTGTGTCTTGTCAAAGAAAGGCACTCAAAGAGATAAAACAAAAGAACAGAAGTCTCCAACTGAATGGGCTTGCTTTGTGGAGGAGAAAGTTGAAGGATTAAAATCACTCATCAGATGTTCTGAAAAAATCATTTCAGCTGCTCGGAGAGAGGGGGAGGGAGGGAGGGAGAGAAAGAAACGAAATTTTATTTTGAAGGATGTGTTCCAAGAACTTCCCCTTTGATTTTTTTCAAAAACCATCTGTCATGTTTGTTTCCTTCCAGCCTTGAAGTAAGGAGACGGAGAGAATGTGCGGCGGCCATTGCAACCTTCCCGACGGGCACAGAAAGAGCCTGCCCTGCCGGTGCCCTGCTGCTGTACTCGAAGCAAAAGGCTTTAAAAAAAATCCTTAGACATTGTACTGCAGTTGGAATATGGTGTGGGGGACACAGAATGTTATTTTGACCTATTTTTGACTGGCTCCAAACTTTCACTTTTGCTTTGGGCCAGCCAGGGGATGCTGACTACGGAGTGACAAGTCAATGGACACCCGGACACATATTTCTACATTTCTTGCCTCGGTTGAATCCCTGATTACTACAATCCCCGGCTTCATCTCTCCACCACCCCGCTCCCTCCTCTAATAGAGATGAGTCTGGAATGAAGAATAAGAAGTTCGTGTTTTCCATTGATCTTGTCTATTTGGCATCGGCAATTGTCACTCAGTGACTTATTCCTGATAATGCCGTTCGAATTGGTTGGTTTTGTTCCATCAATGTTACATGTCAAAGATTCACAAGCTGGCCGTACCCTCTTGCTTCCACAAGACAGTCGAAATCATTCCCTGGTGTGATGAGACTTTCACAGATCAATACCTGCCTCCGAACAGGAATGAAAACAAGAAAGCGAGAAACTCATTATAATATAAAAATATTCCAAATAAATAAATGGCAAGTACTAACATGCTCAAAATAATAGTGTGGAAGTGACTGACAAAGTGTGAGCTTGTAAACTCAGATTCATAGCTATGCACAAGCAGTGATTAAAAATGATGATGCTTATAGACTATTTCAGTGACAATTTGTTTAAAATAGATGGGCCAACTCTACCATTTAGATGTGTCGATAGGATGAAATTTAGCATATGTTGTGGGATGGGAAGTAGCCTGGTGAATACCTAAAAATACCAGGGATTCATGAAAACATAAAGGAAATGTAAAAATCACTTGGATAGCTGAAATATTTACGGGTGAAATGATCGATGTTTGGAATTAGCTGCAGAATCATCGAGCCTGTGGGAAAAGGGTGGATGGCGCTTCAGATAAAACAAGAGTGAGGAAGGGCTGTTCTAGGTACTGAAATTGAGCGAAGGGAACACGGGGTGCAGTGTACACTCTTCCTGCTTCCCTACAGAGTTGAGAAACTATTTATGAAAGAAAAAAAATAAGTTAAAACAGACCAGGAGAAAACATTGATGCGGCCCATTGAGGGGTCTGGCGAGGGGAACGGTTTATCAGAGAGGCTGAGCTAGGAAGGGAGAGTTTGTCGGTGGCTATCAGGAAAAGCCGGACAGTGCAAGCCTGCCCAGTGGATCTCTACAAGAAAAACCTGACCATCTGCTTCTCTAAAACGACCGCAGGACAGCTCTCCTCTGTGACATGCGTGTCAAAGAGGAGGACCCTTGGGATCAGCTCTGTGGCACCCTGCAACTGTGACGATGTAGTTCTGTGGACAAGTTTCCCCGGAACAGGGATAAATGACAGAGTGGAGACATGCTGAGTAATCCAGGCCACCACTCTCTCATGGTTCTCCGACTGGGCTCAAATGGACAGAACTCAGAAAGAAAAGGGGGGAAAAAAATGAGCCCGGCATGTCATTTAGAAAAAAAAAAAAGAATGCTCTCTGATCGTTCAGCTATTTGCCTGATTTGTTTTCTCCCTGAATAGAAAACAAATGCTGTAACATTGTCGCTGCACTTCCTGAAAGCCTTTGTCTAGTTAACAGGACAGAGTCTTAGCCAGACCCCATGCTGGTACTAAATACTTAGTGTACATTTGGGTGTGAGGTGAAGCATCACTTTAAAAAATGCACACGTGATCTCACCTTTCACATTCACAACTATGTCACAATACCTTCCTCACCAACCAGCGTGTCCCAAACCGTGTGAACAGCAGAGAGACTTATTATTTTCCTGGTAAATTACAAGAGCACAATGGACAACTATCTTTGTGCCCGCTCCCCACCTGCCTCTCCACCTTAAAAGAAATTATTTATTGGCCCTTGACGTGCCCTGTGTGTGGGGAGAGTCTGTAAATATATGTGATTTACCGTTGTTTGACATGCAAGTTCGAGTTTTCAAGATAAACTGAAGGAGGTGGCTTATATCGCCGACAGACCTGCTAGGGTTGGCTTTTCCAAAACAGTGTGTTGCGAAGGCTTCGTATTTTTCAAAATGCTTTCAATCAGATGTGATCTTGTTGGAGAAATATTTGCTTCCAAATCAGTGTGCAGCGTAAAGCAGAAGGGCCCGGCCTCACTGCTTTGCACGAGCAGGAATGAGGAGGATCATTGCAGCGGAAGAAAGCTGAGCAATTGGGTGAAAAACCTTTCCTCCTGTCCTTTGACAATACCAAGTCTTGAGTTGTTGATACGGGAACGCTGATACTGAAAACTCTGGAATACTTTGACGATCTGGTTGATAATATTCAGGTCATGTCTCAGGTGAGAATCGACACTGAAATGTGTCTGTTTTATTATGATTCTATTGCTGTCGAAGCACATAGTACCTTTATCCCAACAACTGGCCTGGTATTATTGTTTCTGTGAGATCTCAGGCACCAGCCAATACTTTTGGAAGCCTTTGGAGCTTGGCACCCAACTGAAGCCAACAACAATCTGTTTATTTATTTTCTTTACTGAGAAGGAATATTCTGGAAGAACCAGATGGGAAGAACTTTTATGGGCAATTAGCTTCTTAGTGGCTTTCAGAATACTACTTAAAGCCGGTGGCTTTCACTTCAACCTTATCATTTTTCCATGGTAGCCTTCCCTGACAAGCTATATCCCGATGCTCAGCCCCAGAGCAGACCCCTCAGGGCAGAGTCTAGAGGGAAGCTACAATAGGACAGGACCGCCCTCCTGGGCACCTGGAACCCTCCAGCTAGGTCTCAGCCTAGGCTTCCTTTGGGCAACTGTGTTCACAGGTAACCTTTATGTCACCTTCAGGATAAAGGACCCCTGGTGGCCCAGTGGTTATGCATTGGGCTGCAATCCCCAGTGAGCAGTGGGGAACTACGAGGCAGTCCTTGGCAGAAAGAAGGGTCTTTCTTCGCCCATAAAGAGTCACAGTATTGGAAACTCACAGGGCCAGTTCTGCCCTGTCCTATCAGGTCGCTATGAGTTGGCATCCACTCAGTGGTACTGAATTTGGGTTTGTTTGCTTTTTTGGGAGGGGGTGGTGGTGTAGGGGGAATTCTGGTGGCATAGTGGTTGTGTATTGGGCTACTAACCACAAGATCAGCAGTTTGAAACCACCCATTGCTCTGTGGGAGAAAGATAAGATGAGGGTTTCTACTCCTGAAGAGGTACGACCCTAGAGACCCACAGGGACAGTTCTGCTCTGTCCTTTAGGGTCACTCTTGGGTCGATGGCAGTGAGTCCTGAGTCAGAACAAAATGCTATCAAAGCAGGATTGATGACGTTGGTGCCACTGAATTGTGCTTGTGAACACTGCTTCTCAGGCTAATGTTAGGTCTACTTTTACCACAATTAAATAGAAAGAATAAAGTGGCAACTTTATTAAAAAATAGAGGAATAACTCAACAGTTTCACTTAAATTATATTTCAAAGGAGCCAACGGCATCTAGACTTCCTCTCTGGAAACAAATAGAGTCCTGCCATCATTCCAGCTACCCGGCGACACTTCACTGTCTGAACCTTGTTCCTGAGACCACATCCAGGATTTTGTCATCTAGACAATTTGCAGGCAAACTAAATGTCTGGGGGCGGAGGTCGAAAGGGCTGTCCGGTTCTCTGAGAAGTGGATGCGACCTTTCTCTTATGCTTTCAGAATGTCTTCTTTGCAGACACCAGAGTCCCCTTTCCCTTCATCTCCACACTCCAAGGGCCCGTTTCTTGAATTTAGCTGCTTTTTCTGAGTCCTGCCCCTGCGTCCCTTGCCGAGTCCCTACCTCATCCAGGGGGCCCTTTCCTTCAGACAAAGCCCACCCCGGAAATAGAGCTGAGAACATGCCAGGCGGTTAACCCCCTCCCTTATACACTAATATCCCGAGTGACTTGAAAAGCAATTCTATGTTTAAAAAATAAATAAAGGAAAGGATAAAAAAGGAAACAAAGTTTTAGACATCAGAAATGATAGGTGGGGTAGGCCTTTTTAGGGGGTGGGGTGGGGGTGAGGTGCAGCTGAAGCATCTTCCAAGAATCACTGAAATTGTACTCGGGGCAACTAACTGCCTACTTAGAGGTCCGGCCACTTCCTGGTGTTAAACTGCTGCTACAGGCCTCTCTAAGCCAGGTGATGGGTGAACCTCTCAGGAGAAATGCCAGATCTAAGAGTAAAGAACCAGAAAGGGTTGGTAAGAAAATGTCTCTAAATGCCTGGAAAATCTTTAACATTTAATGTTGTTGTTGTTTAAGGAAGCAAGTTACCACCAAAGAGCAAAGAGTCGGTGAAGTTTGATTCCAAGCAGCGGAACATCTCTTCCAGGTCTCCACTGTGTTCGGCTGGGCTCTTGGGGCTCTTCTGAAGATGTGTCGGCAATTTTGGACCTGTTGACAGATGCACCTTTGGGCCTGGTTAACACGTCTGTCGGGCCTGTAATTTGGGAGGCATAATTAGTGTTATTTACGAAGAGCCAAGTGCACAGTTGGCATTCTGAAAAACACAGATGAAAGAGCCAGAGTTCCTTCCTTGGTAGGTTGGGGTGTTGACAGTCCCTGATTTTCTGGTTGGCAGAACCTCACCTTTGACCTGGTCCAGAAATCAGAAGGTTCCTTCACCTAGATGAAGCAGGGACCCCTGCTCGTTCAGAGCTACACCCAGGTTCACCCTTGGGCTGGACTTTGGGATCCCCTTTCTGCTCATCCAGAGAAAACTGTTCAGAATTTGGAAACTGAAGGAGAATGAGGAGGTGGTCACCCTTATGTCAACTTTACTATCTCTCTAGAGCAGTGGTTCTCAACCTTCCTAATGCTGCGACCCTTTCATACCATTCCTCATGTTGCGGTGACCGCCCCCCCCCCAACCATAACATGATTTTGGTTGCTACTTCATAGCTGTCATTTTGCTACCGTGGCCTTTCTCCATGTTTAGCAAGCAGAAATCTAAGCTTTCTTCATGGGAGTATCTTGACCTCAGATTTTATTCAGGCTGGGCTGAAAGCTAGATCGATAAAGTGCAGAAAATGACAGACAGGTAGACACACAGGAGGTAGAACGGTGAGCCACCAAGAATTGCGAGGCAATAGAGTTGTAGAAGATTTGAAAGATGAACCAAGAGCTACAAACATCAAAATTGAAACAATGTCTTCCTGTAAAAACCACACAGAACTAGCTTCTGCAGACACAGTTTAGTATGACGGAGGCAGGAAGGTCACTTGGTGGGAGTGCTGAGCGGCTCCCCTGAGCATCCCCGGACTACTTTTGAATGCAGAAGGTTTCAGAAGCAGTACAGATGAGGCTTAGAATAAACAAGAAGGAGGAGGAGGAGGAGGGGGAGAAGGAGAGGATGAAAATAAGGAGGAGGAAATAGAAGTGAAGACAGGAGAGGAGGAGAGAAGAAAAGCTACACCAATCCCTGACGTTTGCTTATTGGAAGCAATCTCTGCTCTGAGAGACACTTGTAACGACTTCAGAGGTCTGTGGAGTGAGCTGGTCTTCCAGAAATTTCATGAAACTTGTTCTGCAGGTAAAGGGCAATCTTTATAAAGTTCTGGGTGTGAATGAATTGCCATCCTTTTTAGGAACCACATTTAGCCCAAGGGCCTGGGATGAGCATAATTTTCAATAAAATATTTTTTCCTGTTTTCCGTTCTCCTTCTATATAACTTGTGTTGAGACACCTACATTCTGCCTCAGGAGGATTCTTTTTTATGTACTTTTGAAAATCCAACCTATTTTTCTTAAGGAGGCAGCTCCGGGTCTTCATGCACTTGTAGGAAATGTGCCCCAAACCTAGGGGTGCCCTGATTAAGCTTCCAGAATGCATGTCACACAAGAGAGTTTTAGATTCTCCATCCAAGACAGATAGAACTGGTGTTTGACTTTATTACAAAAGAATTTATGTTTAAAGGCTACGTGTCCTGATAGTTCTGTTTTCCTTTCATCTTGATGCATTGTGATCCAGGTAATCAGTGATTGCTAATGTGGAATCCCAAACCTGGGATGGAGCAACTTCCCCCCTCTGATCCCCGACGTTATTGCCCGTCTCAGCTCCTCATGCCATCGGTGGTATTCTACAAAAAAGCCATTGAAGCAGCAGGGAGCAGGAGAGAACTTCCACCAGGGTGGCACATGAAGCCATCTATGTACACGCTGGAGCAGAGTTATTTTCAACAATACTGCTTTTCCTTTGAAGCAGAATTCTCTACGAAGGACGGACTTTGGGGTGGGGGCAGGGGAGAGCGAGGAGAAGGAGAGCAAAGCCATCCATAGCAGCATTTGCATAGATTGACCACATCCGTGAGTTCCTGCTACTAAGTCAAAAGGCTCAATGTCTAGGATACGTTGCCCAGAAAGAAGCCTGCATTCCAGGTGATGCGCAATGGGAGCCTGCATTCCGGTTAAGGCAATGGGAGCCAAAGCTCCTTTAGACTGTGATCAGGGTCTGTGGTAAATGAAAGAGTTAAAACATGTTAGTGGTGTTGGCTCAATAATTCTTTTGGGAGACAAACCTTTCTGGAAACAGGGTCAATAGAAAAAAACGCAACTTAAAGAGGAAAATGTGATTTTCCATCTTCTAATTGACTATTTCTCCTTCAGCATTTGCAGTTCCCTGATTCTTAAATCGAAATACAAACACTAATATAAAATTAGCTTCTCCAATTAAAGAATTAAGATGGGTATCTTATGACATTTGGAAGGCAACTCAACCAACTGGTTTACCTGGCAGTCCAGCAAGATTGCCCTGTATGCAAATCTGAAACAGCACTCTAAAGACTTACGCAAAATTTTAGGTTCAGAAATGAAAATCATGTGAATTCCCAGAACAATGAAAGAGCATTCATGTCTGATCGCACAATTTCAAAGATGGAGGTGGAATGAATTATGAACTATGCTATCCCACTGACAGGGAGTAGCTCCAGTGAGCTTGTCTGCAAAACTGACCATTCTCTTTACCACGACCTTGTGTATGGCCCACTGGGTTCCTCTGAGCAATCCCGATAATGACTGCACCATCGTTTTAGTACTCAGCATTTCTATAATCTACCGTCTCTTGCCTACAACAGTGACTCACTCAGAGTTGGTGCCCAATAAATACTGGCAAACGAGCGAATAAATTATAATTTTCTTGATGTCCTACAAGAATATTATTCTAGCCTCCATTAAATAATGATATTGGTGCTAGTCTCAAAACAGATCAGAAAAATGAACAATTTTGGAAGTGAAGTTTGATATAATAAACACTTATTATCATGCATCGCTTATTCTAACACTTTTGGGACCTGTGGGGCATACATCACCCCCCAATGCTGTCAGTCTCTCATTTTTCTTGGGAAGCTGCCTTCCCAGTTATAGTAGATGCTGCTGCCTGGTGGGAACCTGCATAATTGCAGGAATCTGGAGAATTGGACCTTTCCCACCAATCCTATCATAGACAGAGTCCACTGGGACATAGGAGTCACACATGATTGTATCAAATCCCATTTTACTTAAAACAAAACCAACCCACCACCCAACCAAACAACAACAACAAAACCAACAGCCCTCAAACAAAAACATTTTCCCTCTGGTTTCAGTATGCCTTCCATTACTGAAAACACAAAGTTTAAACAAAAAATTTAAAGCTGAAAATAATTCAGTCATGAAAGATTTAATGTCTGTGTGTGTGAGAGAGACAGAAAAAAAGAAAGAGAGAGAGCGAGAGAGCGAGAGAGCGAGAGAGCGAGAGAGAGAGAGAGAGAGAGAGAGAGAGAGAGAGAGAGAGAGGTGGGGTGGGGACACGGCTTTATAAAATGAGTCTCAAAGCAAAAAGAAGGTACAATGATTGTATCTTAGATTTTTGTACATTTCACATTTATTCTTATGAAAAAATCTTGACAAATGGACCTTTGACTCTGTGAGGTCTTCAACTGCACATTCTTTTCATCAAATGCATTTGTCTGGCATACAACATTGTTTAGAAGAGACGTCTCTACCCAGGAGCGGATGATTGGAACAGATGTTCCCTCCTCTCTTGAAATTCAGGAAGTTCACCCCTCCCTCTTCTGCCCCTTGCATCTTTAAACTAATGCGGGCTTTTGAGCGGACTGCTGACGTGCACCCCAATTTCAATTTTAGGGTACCTGTTGATGGTTTGGTGTTTACTTCTTTCTTGATCGTCTTCTCTAGGGCACAGCCAGGTGAGGGAAAGAGAACAGGAAATGTAGCAACTTCCAAAATTCAGCTTTATGAGTTTGAAGCGTTTTGTAGCCAAGAGGAGAAGGAGGTGAGGCTGATCAAAAAAGATTTTTGTGTTTTGTTTTTTTCGTGATGCGGTCATTGAGCTCACCAAGGGTGCTGAAACAATGTCTGCTTCTACTTAAAATGAAACCCTGACGCTCGAGTAGGAGCTATTGAGACGACAAACATCATTATTAAAAATAAGAAGGCAGAGCACGCGCTCTCTTCATTGTGGAAATGAAAATTCACAATTCTGCCCTTCCGTTGGTGCCTGCTTTTCCCTGACGAGGGAGGGCACACTGTGCGGGCCATTTTCCCACCCCATTTTCTGCTCCCCACCTTTTTTTTTTTTAACTTAAAAGAATTCCACAGTGACTTTTACTTTGGGAATTCGGATCCCCAGGAGTGGTAGGGCTGCAACCTCCACTCCACTCACTGCATGGAGTGAATTCCCGAGAGCTAGCAAGCGATTCTGCAGGACACTGCAGAGAGGCCCCGTGGGTTTCCCTGGCTGTGAATCCCCAGCAGAGAAGACAGGCTCTCTTCTTCCAACTGCTGACCTGGTGCTTAGCAGCCCAACGTGTAACCTACCATATGACTGTGTTTAGTAGAGCCTGTGAATGTCTTCATGGACATTAGCATAGATGAACAAAAGGATCGATTCTAATTGGGTCAGATATTAGATGATGCCTCCATTGCATAGATTCTCAAACTTACGTTGGGTTACCATGTCCCCCTTTTCAGAAGGGACACTTACGCAGCGGCAATGAAAAACTCCTGTGCTCTAGCCCTAGTCTGGGATAAAGGATCAACCTCCCTGGGTCATTGCCCCAGGGGTGCAGCATCACCCACTTTGGGAAACCCTCATCTATTGGATCGATGGTCCTCATTATTGATACATTTGAGAGCTCTTCTATGAGCCCAGTCTACCTTAATAATTAAAGTTCATCTCTTTATTATGTCATTATTTCATTTATAAATGTTTCAACATACTTCATTGGAAAGATTAATATTTACGCAGTACACATAAGGATGTGCTGTAAAATGAGCGAATATCCATAGCTTAGATTTTTTTAACTTAATTCAATTGC
This sequence comes from Tenrec ecaudatus, assembly GCF_050624435.1. Classification (NCBI taxonomy): domain Eukaryota; kingdom Metazoa; phylum Chordata; class Mammalia; order Afrosoricida; family Tenrecidae; genus Tenrec; species Tenrec ecaudatus. The sequence continues at coordinate 20,205,050 of NC_134544.1, forward strand.
TCCCCTCTTCAAGAGTCCAATAAGATGGGCCTATAAATCTACTTAGTAAGCCATGGCTGTGTGTATTTATTTAAATTCAACATTGAAAATAGATTTAATAACCGCCACACTATTTTTTTTGCTGTGAGAAAGATGGTCAATTTTAATAATCCACAATTCAAATCATTAGCGATCTGCTTTCTGTACTTGGCTATTTTGACTTAGTCTCATGCTGACTTGGTTGGCATCCGTGTTTTTGGATGATCATCAAATTTGCAGAGCTTAATTCTTCAAGATAAAATCCTCTTCCTTCTGCCCTGCGTCGTGAAATGGAACAATCTGCCAGCACTGATGAGCGGCCTATCAGCTATACATGGGGCGCCACAAAAAGACCATAGAGAAGATGATAAACATCTACAGTGTTTGTTACAGAGACATTATCCATAAAGCATGTAATCCTATCCAAGCCTTCCTACAACACTTTCACAGTGCGCCAGAATTTTTAGGATATTTTCTATTTTCAACCCGTGATCCCGTGTAATACATAGTCTTGGCATTTCTTATCACTACCAACCATGCATTTCTCATTTTTTAAAAATGTTTGTTCCAAATTTCAATACTGTGCATCCTTTTTGCCTTAGACCAAATGCCTATCACACATTCTCATCATTTTAATTAAACTTGGGCCAATCCAGGGCAAATGTTTTGATTTTGATTCAAAAGGGGCATGCAAATCATAAATTCTGTGCAAGCCAGGATGGAAAGACTTCCTGCAGCCTCCTTTCAGTAGGTGGAATGAAACAGTCTGCCAGAATTGGGATTGCGCGTCGTGAGAGAAGGGACCTGCTGATATAAAAATAGAAAAGTAAACCCATGTCCACCCAATAAATAAGTGCCGGGCCTTTGTAGTTTTCAGATCCTCCGTCTAAAGAAACAAAAGGCTGGGCCTGGGGTAAGGCAGCCCCTGGTTTTATCCCAGCATCAAGTGGACCAGGAGCTAACTGGATCCAGATGTTGGAACCACTGGGCCCGAGGATATCACACGTGGGACCAGCAATCAAGAACGCTGAGTTCCTTGGCCTCTTCTGGCCCTTTCCTTCTGCATGGCCTTAAGCAAGGAAATTATTCCTTTCATGACCTATAAAATGGAGGAAATGCTAAGGAAACATGTCTGTTACACATTTTTTACAGCTTGTATCGCCAATTAGAGCCTTCAAGGAGGCCGTGCAATCATTTCTGCATGCATCTTCTTGAATCAAGGTTTTCTGTAAGCACTGATGACTGAGAAATGATTGGAGGATCTCTGTAATGAAGAGCACCATCCGTATGAGCTCCCCAAAGCCCCCTTTTAGCCTGCTGGTTGCTTTTGGTGACGTATGACGAGGTTGGGGAAAGACTCTGTGGGAGTAAACAATTTCTGCTCAAAGCGGTTTGAGATGTGCTCCTAGGAGCATCCTAGAGTTCCATGACCTTACAGGCAAAGCAAGTTAGCTTTTGAGATTTTATCACACTGCCCTGGAAGAAGAACAGGGTGGGCTTGCAAGGTGAGTTAGTTAAAGTTTCTTGTGCCAACCTGGCCGATAAACACATGTGGGGTTAATTGAAGGATGGAGAGATAAATAGCTCAGTGAGCCTTGCCTTTCTAGTTCTCATGCCTCTTGCTTTGTGATGGTCTGACCAGGGTGCAACTGCCTTAGGCAGTTCCCTGCTTCACCTGGCAAGGCTCACTTCCTGCAAGACATCCCCAAGGAGAAGCCGCATGGACCTACTCTGATGCAACCCTGGGTGCTGGAGCAGCCAAGTGGAGACTCCTGCCAGTGCTGAGATGCTTATATGTTCACTGATTCGGCTTTCCTCCTGAAGTCAACATCATAGTGGGGGCTTGTACAACTCTTATCACAATCCATAAATACATCCATTGTGTCAAACACATTGGTACATTTGTTACCATCATCATTCTCAAAACATTTTCTTTCTACTTGAGCCTTTGGTATCAACTCCTCATTTTTCCCCTCCCTCCCAGCCTTTCCCTTCCCGCCCCTCCCTTCCCTCATGAACCCTTGATCATTTATAAATTATTTTTATTTTGTCATGTATTATACTGTCTGACATCTCTTTTTACCCACTTTTATGTTGTCTGTCCCTCAGGGAGGAGGTAATATGTAGACCCTTATGATTAGCTCCCTCTTTCTACCCCACCTTCCCTCCCCCTTCCTGGTATCACCACTCTCCCCACTGGTCCTGAACTGTTCATCTGTCCTGGACTCCCTGTGTTTCCAGTTCTTATCTGTACCAGTGTACATCCTCTTGTGTAGATGGATTTGTAAAATAGAATTGGTATCATGATAGTTGGGGGTGGGGTTGGGGAGGCGGGGGTTGGGGCGGGGAGGAAGCATTAAAGAACTAGAGGCAAATTGTATGTTTCATCGATGCTATACTGTACCCTGACTGGCTTGTCTCCTCCCCGTGAACTTTCTGTAAAGGGATGTCCAGTTGCCTATAGATGGGTTTTAGATCTCCACTCTTCACTCCCCATCATTCACAATTATATGATTTTTGGTTCTTTGATGCCTGATACCTGATCCCATCGACACCTCGTGATCACAGAGGCTGGTGTGCTTCTTCCATGTAGGCTTAGTTGCTTCTCAGCTAGATGGCAATTTGTTTATCTTCAAGCCTTTAAGACCCCAGATGCTGTATCTGTTGATAGCTGGGCTCTGCTTTATAATACGTATTGAAATCAGTTATTGTTGTTCCTGTAGCCCCATTTTGTACTTCTGTAATGAGTGGCAGTCTTAGAAACTCACAATTTTAATTCTTCCCTGTCCCATAGAGTCACTATGAGTTGCCATCAACTCGATGGTAGCTAATGAGTGAGTGAGTGATATATACGAAACCCTCACTGTCAGCTAGTTGATGCCAACTCAGTGACTGTGCAGGATTGGGTAGAACTGCTCCTGTGAGTTTCTGAGCTTGTAGATCTGTATGGAAGTAGAAATTCCCTTCTTTGTCCCACAGAGTGCCTGGGTATTTTGATCTGTTGATCTTGAAGGTAACAGACTAACTCATAAACACTATGTCACCATGGCGTACACACATACACAATGTACATATATATTTTCCCCTCCAAAGTTGTGACTTTTTTATGTCTTTTGAAGTTTTAGAGTAAATTTTGACCAAAAATATCTTTCTATGATGTAGATTAGGATTGCATTCAATCTAGAGTTTCATTCGGGAGAGAATTGACATCTACACTAGTGAGTTTTCCAACCTGTGACACAAATATTTCTTCATTTGCTTAGAGGTTCTTGAATTTCCTTCAACCATTTTTTGTGGCTTTCAGTGCACAAATCTTTCACATTTTGTCAGTTTCACCTGTACATATTTCACACGTTTGGCATTATTGTAGATCATACGTTTTTATTCTTTCATGACTTGTGGTACATACACGTACCATTTACATTTTATGCTTTGGAGGTTTCTTGGGAGATTTCCCCCCCACCCCCCAGATACCGCCTTAAGATGGGGAATTTCCTTATTGAGAAGCTATTGTGTGGTGCATCCTGGAGAATTGATTGTGTAAAACTTTAACCACTTTGGGCTTCCATACAATGAAATGAAGTCATAAGTATATTTACTATATCCTGAGTATTATTAGGACAGGGTAGTGCTTGAAATTAGGTAATATTCCAGTGAATTTTTTTTCACGCAGCATCCCACCACAGTCCATATGTGTTTCATGTAATACTGATCAAAATCCACACATCATATTTAACAAAGATTAAAAGATACTCAATAATTCAGCTTGCACCCCATTAGTGAAAGCACATTCTATCAACACAGCTTACAACAAACAAGCAGCACATTCAAAATCTAAAGGGTTAAAATTCAGTGTTTGATTATTTCCGTGCTGGAAATTCAAGAGATTTTGTACTTGAGTTTTCTGTCATGCAACCTTTCAGGATTGATCTAATTGGTCTAGGATCCGTGGTATTTCCTATGTAGACTATCCTGCCATCCGCAAATAAATAGGTTCACATTTAGCTTTGCCTTCTGGATTTCTTTCATTTCGTTGCCTTTCCTTATTGCACTGGCTACAATTCTCAGTCCAAGATTGATGAGGCAAAGTAAAAGACGATATTCTTGCCTTGTGTGTGATATTTTTATGTCAGCTGCCTTTCTTGTTTCATATTCCACAGGGACAGAGATCAGTCTTTTGTCTTTATATTCTCAATTGCCACTGGGCTCAGGAAACCGCAGATATTCAGGAGAGAAAGATTCTTTTAAAAGCTGGTGGAAGAAATAGAGTCCTCTTTGTGCCCACAAATCAGTGGAGAGACACAGTCCTTGGAACACAGGCTTCAGGTACCGCGTCTGAATGGAGGGGAGCTTGGGCATGCAGAGAACAAGGATGTCCGGTCCTGGGCTTGTGGCAGGAGGAGAGAAAGGGAGAAGGAACTGCCCCATGGTTTTCCGGAGAAGGTGATGCCGCGCGGGAGCGGGAGGAACTGACAGGCAAAAGGATGTGGGGACGGCACTTACAGAGAAGCAGCCACGAAAATAGATCACAGAGGACTTGGGAAATAGTAGAAATGCAGTGTGAAATACTTTCAAAAACTTGAAAATGTAGCTTTCGGATTCCCGACTCTGCCTGCCCTCTTTTTCTCTAGATCACAGACTGGGTTACCCACCCTCACTTCCCATGAAAGCAACACTCACCACTCCTGTTCCCGTTCTTCAGTTTTTCTAGTTTGCACCCACCTCCTCCGCCAGAATCTCCCTCCACCACCCCCTACCCCGAGATGCACATGCCTAGGTCTAGGTGTGGCTCAGCAACAGAGTGCTCTTGGTCTGAGCCGTATACTCACAGGCTGCAAATGCCCACGGCCCACCTGCCGATATCTTCTTCCTCCAAATACGTGCTCTATCTTTTAAGAAAACTAAACATGGCAACAAACGATATGCCACTTTCGAGTGCATTTTACGCAGCACCCCAAAGATCATGTTTGTTGGCCAATATCTCTCACAATGTAAGGTGGACGGCGTCTAAGCCTATATTGCTTCTCTCACAAGGCACTGCTTTGGTTATCTGGGGTAAAGTCACTTGGCGCTGTGGAAATTTTCTAGGAGACACGCCAACGAAGAGGTGCTCTCGGATCCAGGGATCAGTTGCATCAGCCTGCTGCTCTTGACCAACACTATGAAGGGGGCCTTGGAGGAAGCCTAGTGGAGCACCTAGCGACTTTCTCTATAAATGGGGATTGAAAGCACACAAATTCTTTTAGAAGAAAATAATTATAAGAGCTTTGGATCTAATGCTTGTCTTAATAATGGATCTTGTCTTAAGGATGGACTATCCACCCTGAAAATTGTTCTTGGCAAACCTTGTTTTCAACCTCTCCTCGTGCCGCAGTAGGGTGGATGATCAGGGCCTCCATTAACATCCTTCGTTATTTCTTATTTACTTTGATTTCCCCAGGAAGCTCACAGCCCAGCAAGCAGTCTTTTAAATCAATTAAACACACACACACACACACACACACACACACACACTTTATCCATTAGTATAGGCTAGTGTGTTTTCAGATAGGCTATGTCTCGCCAGATATCAAGGTGGATTCTGGGAAAGGATGAGGTCCTCCGAAGGATCTCTGCAGTCACATCTCAGTGGGATTTCTTCATTTTGTTTGAAGTGCGGCAAATTCACCCCAAACATCAAACATATCTTTGCTCGCATCAAGCTAAAAAACCCGCACGTGTTAAACTTAACTGCAGTGGGGAATAGTAGAGAAGACTCTTTAGCGGAGTAGCTGAAAGGTTACACGTGACAACGCCTGCAGCCCCTTCCAATGCCTCACTGAGGTACCATGTCAACCATGCGTTTCCCGCCCTGTTGGGACCTAGGAAGGAAGCAGAAGACCGAGTGTAGTTTGACTGACCTTTCAGTGAGGACCAGCGATCCCCGTAGGAGAAACCCGGTATCTGAGGGCGCACTTTGTCTGTGAGAAGCAGCACTGCCCACGTGGTCCTCTTCTTTACCGAAACAGTGAATGTGTCTCTGTGTGAAATAGTCTCTGCCTTCAGTTCTCACGAGCATTAGTAAGCCTCTTAGTAGCCACATCACTGTATAGAAAAGCAAGTTATTTGTTTAATCTGGAATGTCTGTTTCTACTCTTTCTCAATCCTCATTCCAACAATTATATTACATTGCCTCAAATCAAATTGTCAGCTAGTCTCTAGCCAACCTTTCTTTCCTTTATCTTGCTGCAAGCTTAGTGGATCCTGTGGAATTAAGGGTTTTTTGGGCCACCACCACCTCATTTCTTCCATGATTCCTTTGGAATAATGGTTGATTCACAGCCCATCCTGTGAATGACTCAAGACATGGCTGTGTTTTTTCTGTTGAACATGAGGTCATCATCCATCGAGTCAATTCAATAGCAACTCACAACCATCACGGAGTGAATCATCTGGGACTTGCAGACTAGGAATGATATGAAGGGAGGTGGGAGAGGGAGCTGGGGAGAAGAAGGAGACACAATCTCTCTCTGACTAGCTCCAAGCATCTTCATATTGCTTTCCTTGGAAGGTCCCAAGATGGCCACCACCAAGAGACAAACCCACTTCACTCCACGTGGGCATTTCGGGAATACATGTGATTGATGTACAAGGATGTTTATGGACCAAACCTGGAGAGAAGCTGTTGGTTGACAATAGCCCCCTTCAGTGAGTTTTCCTAGAGTCATGCAGTTCTGGATGCCCGTGCCGCACTGTTGACTTGTCTTGACCTCCCTGTTGCTCGAAGCTCCGAGAATGCACAGACACACCCACTCACCTCTTGGTGGATTGAAGACGCACATCTAGCCTGGTCCACAAAGGCAATGCCCTGCTTTACAAATGAAGGAGTCTGCCCTATTTCTAATGGAACAATTTTGGATTAACGAAGAACATATAAGAATAAAGAAGACTTCACTGAGTTGTGACGGTGTCTTTGTTACATGCCCATAGACTGCCCTGCCACACATGAGTCCTCTCTCCCATGCCAGTAATCAAGAGGTGAGGAGATGTTTGTGAGTCTGAAGATAAATCCCTCAACTCCCTAAAAGGAAAATACCTAAATTCGCTAGGACAATGATGTAAACAGATGACAAGTGGCAATTTCCACGAACCTTGGCCAATCACAGCTGCATCAATGACCCAACAAGTCTGGTATTTTGTTATCATATAGGATACAATCCAACATCAACACTCTGAAGGAAAAACATGTGTGAGAGAAACAAACTAGTTTATCCCAAACATTGGGGTAAAGGCTCAGCAAGCAGCTGGTGATTTAAGACAGAGATACAGAGCACACAAGACCCACGGTTCCTGACTATGTCTTTCTCTGCAGGGAAAGTCTCTCAGCCCAGAGAATCGCTCCAGCAGGTCCCTTTCCCATCAAATTAAAGAACCGTGCACTTTGCAACCAACAGAGCCGAAGGTCCTTGACGGAAGACACGGTAGCTAGTCTTTGGGTACATTTCCCCATAATCTGGCTAAAACCTAAAACTAAACGTACTGACATCAAGTCAAATCCGACTACCGGCGATCCTATAGGACAGGATAGAACTGCCCCCTGGGTTTCTAACGACAACGTTTGACAGGAGTAGGAAATCGCATATGGCCCTCCAGGAGCCCCTGGTGGTTTGGAACTACTAACCTTGCAGTTTGATCCGATAAACATACTTGGCAGCTCTACTGGGGACTAGACTATATACTATGAAGGGTATAGAGGTGACTAAGTTTCTACTCTCAAAGAAGAGAGCATCTGTTAGGGGATGTCTTAGGGAAACAGAGGAGCTTGGTGGCATAGTAGTTACACACTGGGCTGTGATTTGAAACTCCCAGGCGCTCCGTGGGCGTAAGGTGGGCTTTCTACTTCCATGAGGAGTGACAGTCTCGGAAACCCAAGGGGCAGTTCTACTCTGTCCTGTAGGGTTGCTGTGAGCCAGAATTGACTCAATGGCAGGGAGGTTTTTTGTTCTTTTAATTCGTTTGTTTTGTTTTTTTAAGGGAAACAAGAGATAGAAGCATCTAATTAGGAAGCATGAGCTGCAATGAAGGCCCTCTGAAGGAAATACATCCAGAGGAGATTTAGTGGCTCAGTGGAAAAGAGGAGCCTTCTCCCAAGGGAATTGGCAGGTGGTTAGGGAAGGGTGATGATGGTGGTTTGGGAGTGAATAAAGAGTCTGAAAGAAGCCTGGGGTGATGACATTTCCATGCATGATTGAGCAACAATGATTACACAATTTATTGGGGGAGACACTACAAATATTGATTGGGGCTGGATTGTAAAGGTGTTTGATTGGCAGGCCAATGAATTTAGGCTTTCTGGTGGAGACATTCCTTCATTCAAAAGGCATAAATTGAGCACCTGCCATGTGCTCCATCCCCCCTTTGCCAGTTTGTCTTACGGTGATGGCTTGTAAGTTGTTATGGAGCTAGAAGACATGTCATCAGTCTTTCAAATACCAGCAGGATCACCTAGGATGGCCAAGTTTCCAAGGAGTTTCCAGACAAAGACAGACTAGAAATGGCTGATATTCTACATTACAAAATCTTGTAAATCATGGTTGTTGTCCACTAGAGTACTGAAAGGTGAGCCTCGGCGCTCAGAACACACAGTGGCCACAACCACAGGCGCTGACATACCAGCAGCGTGTCAGCCTCTCATGCCATGTGTAGCCAGATTTGATTTCATGGCTACTCCGAACAACCAGAAAGGTTATCTGTTTGTCTAACCCTACAGCATTTTTTTTCATTTAAAAACTCAATTTGCTTTCATGGTCTCTGAATTCCTAATTGTGAGGCTACTGAGTTTGTGTGGGGGGAAAAATGATTGAGGACTCCTCCCAGGATGGCTTGGCTCAGGGAGAAAGACACTAGAGCCCGGAGCTTCTGTAAGGCCGGGCATTGCAGGAATGCTTCATCCATGCTCACTAACAGTGACAAGAACAATAACTAACTTTCTCAGCAGAAATTGACTGCCCCTTCCATCTCCATGAGAAATCTTTCCAAGGAAGCTTTATTCAGCTGAAAAGCTCTCTTGCGTGATGTGCAAATGAGGATGAAATAAAGCCTAAGAGTGTGGTCAGGGAGACTGAGATGGAGTCAGCAGACCCCCCAAAATAGTGAACTGAAATGCAATGCATGAGCTGAAGTACATCTGGTGAGTGTGCATGCCGTTTCTCTATGCTAGAAACCATTACAAACCATTTGGGGTGATCAAAAAATTGCTGCCCAGGTGCAGCAGTTTCTATTTTGAAAATGAAATCAATCTAGCGGATACCGTAGACTAAGAACTTACAAAATCTTATTAGAAAAATAAATCTGTTTTGAGTTATAGGAGTGAAAAATCCTAACAAATTACAGGAGTAGAAGTGTTGCAAAACTCAATACATTCATGTTTATTCAATCATCACACACATGTTCCATTAAGAAATGCAGGGGAAAAAAGTGCAATAAATATTGACTTTCACAGCAAAATGGAGACGTGTATGTGCTAAGAATAAAGAATCCCGTTCCTGACAGTTCGAGGGAAATCAAAACTTGGAGCCACTTACACAGGTTGGAAAATCCAAATGCTGTCCTCTTGAGAAGGAACAAAAGCCTATCAAGTCGGCGGGGTAGAGGTGATGCCTTGGACTTGATTCTTTCTATGCAGTGAAGTCAGCTTGTGTTTTCGTCTCTATTGAATGGGGGGCATCACAAGGCAACACCCTGTGGGGTGGGGGGAGTCAAAGCTGCTTGGGTTTGGGAGCAGAGAAGGAGATGAGCCAACTTGAGTCTCCTCCAGCTACCTCCATGGAGAAAGAACTCGCACTCAGTGTCACTTGCCCTACAGAGTTTGGGGCTTGGTAGAAATCAAATTGTGTCTTAAATACTTCGTTCCACTCTCCTGGTGACAATATTTCTCTCCAGGAAAGCTCGCGTTAAAATGAAAATTGAGTGGGGGAAAATTACAATTGGGCATTTTGGGAAGTCTCAAGCTATGATGATCTGAGTATTAATTGGTAAGTAGGAAATGTATAAAAATTTCTTTAATCTATCTAAAACACAGACTTTAATCTATCAATCCTATGGACTCCTAAGAAAACAAGCAGCCATCCAAGCACAAGGGTGATTAAAAACTTCCTGGAAAAAGGGAATGAAAGGTAATTCCATTTTCCATAAACTTTTTGAAGCTCCTTGTCTATAACAAATTTCATGCAAATAATTGTAACAGCGTTATTTATAATGGTGAAAACTTGAAACTGGCCTACATTTAAATGGTAAAACCATGTAATGCATTAAGGTATAACTACTCTGGGACCTTTAGATATCATAAAAGAATATTTACTTCTTAGAAAACTATTTGACGATTAGTAAAAGCCAAAACAATATAAGCAACATATGGTCTGAGTTCCATTATGCGCTCTCTATCTATATTCACGTGTTTACATGTCATCTCTATAGAAAAAACCTAGAAGGAAATATATTAAAAACACTAGCTGCTTATTTCTGGGTAGCAGGATGGTGGTTATTTAAAAGTTCCTATCTTTGTAGAAGGACACCAAAAAGGAGGAAGACCCTTGATGAGATGGATGGACACAGTGGCTTCAACAAGGTGCTCCAATGTAACACTTGTGAGCATGGCACAGGGCCTCGCCATGTTTCCTTCTGTGTGTGGTCTGTAGGGAGGCTGTGAGTTAGGACCTACACGACACACCTACCAACACCAGCCACAAGACCTGGGAGGCTAACTGCCAGGTCAGCAGTTTGAAACCACCAGCAGCTCTGGATGGGAAAGAGGAGCTGTTCTGCTTCTGGTAGCCTCAGGAACCCAAAGGAGGGAGTTCTATTCTGTCCCATAGTGTTGCTACGAATTGAGATCAACACGGTGGCAGTGAGTTTGTTTGTGTTTTATCTCTGAAATTTTGTATATTAATTTTTAATGCCAGTCATTCCTTTTGTGAGCAAAGAGGGAAATATCATTATTTAAGAGCAAGAGAACTGGAGAGGTGTCTGTGGGAAGTGGAAGGTAAGTGAGTGGGAGAAGGAGACAGCATCTCATTTCGTTCTTTTGCATCAGCTCACTCCCTGGCAGTGGTGTGTCCAAATGAACAGGACATTGGTCCATAATTCCAAGATGCCTGTCATTGGTAGGACCTAAAAAGATACCTATTTGTTCAACCAGAAGGAGTTAATCGCTGGAAGTAACCAATCTGCTGTGGGATTCCTGGTGGGATAACTGAGCGGCAGGCACACCCTCCAGAAACTCACTTAACCTCCAGCCCCCTGCGGTGCCAGTTTCCATGGCTTGCCACTGATTTCTCAAGAGTTCCCAGGGCTGTCGTCAGCTTGGCGAGGCAGAACACAGTAAGAGCAATGGGCCTTGGGTTTTGCAGTTCCACGTGCAAATGCGGACACAATCGCTTGCCCCCAACTTTTTAAGATCATATAATGATGCTTGGTAAATTGCTTTGAGATCCACAGGCAAGTATGCAATTCCATTACCAGACTGCAGTCGGCAGTTCTATTTACTCATGGAGGAACCATTGAAAGTCATTGATCCTGAACTTTATAAAGTTGTCAGCAAGTGAGACTGAGAAAGTTTAGGTGGCGAGACCTTAGCAAATGAACAGGAGAAGCAAGAGGCTGGTAGATTGGATGAAAACCAGTGTTAATATGAAATGAAAAGTAACTGATGACGGACGTAGTCTCCAGAAAAATAATGTTCTCTGAGAACAAACAGGAATGAGTGAGGAGATCCACTACTGATTAGGATGGTCATGGCACTACCTTCTATCAGAACAGGCATCAGCGAGTTGATTTAAACATACTTTTATCGTGTGCAGCGATTTCCCCACTTGTGAGTTTGGGACCACAAGGCTCCATATTATGCAAGGATTTTGACTCCCAATTGCTAAGAGGAATTCCTGCAACACTTTTTGTTTTCACACCTATATTTAAGTAGTAGTGATTCTACGGAAGTACAACCAGAATGCTCCTTAGGAGCAGGCTGGAAGGACATTATCTCAAATACTTTGGACATGTCAGGAGAGACCAGCCCCTGGAAAAGGACATGATGCTTGGTAGAGGGGAACAGAAAAAGGGGAAGACCCTCAACCAGGTAGATCAACACAGTGACTACGACCCTTGGACTCAAACCTAACAATTGTGAGGATGGCGCAAGACCAGGCGATGCTTGCTTTCTTGTACAAGGGTTTCTATGAGTTGGCTTCTACTCGACGGGGCCTAACATGGACAGTCCTACAGATGTCACTGGTGTCCCATTGCTCAGTGCAGTGCCAAAGCGAGTCACTTGGGATCTTGGAGGGGCTTTGTTGCAATGCATGGTGTCCTCCAGTTCATGTGTGGTTGTTGACTCCTGAGACTTTTCCCCACAAATGTTATGTACCATGTCCATTAAAATTATAACACTAGAACTGAACTAGAGACCCATCCATTCAGCAATTCACCTTTCCTCTGGCTTGTGTCTGAGCCTCTCTCAAAGTGCCTTACCAACGATAAGACACAATAAAAGGACATGGTTGAGAAAAGCTGGACCCAAGGAGAATGGTAATAACCCAAGAATGGGTTTTATAAGTTAGAAGTCCTTCGTGTTTTCTAGACGTGAGCCCAAGATTCTTGTGTTTGATGCAGAGAGTTTGGGTCATCAAATCTGGACCCATGAAGACCTTACTTTCCCTTAGGCGCTCAGTGCCAGCGATGGCGGGTCGACCTGGGCTGAGGCGGGGCTCCAGCTTCTTCTCACCAGCCTGCGAAGCCTATGGATTTATGACATTATTTATCGTGTGTAATGGAGACTTCTTTGTAACATTAAATTAAAAAAAACCCCAAAAAATGTATCCTCCTGTGGGTGTGTGTGGGTGGAGGGGGCGGGGAAAGCATGCTGAAAAGCCATATGATTCACCTTGGCACGAAGAGTAAAGCTAACCCAGGCACAGGGAGAGCATAGCCATTCTTGGTGTTTAGATCTCACTCCCTAGTGACGTCACGGATGACATGCTAGTGTTAGAGCAAGCAATGTCATCAACCATATTCTTGCAGAGAACTGTGGAAGGTAAATGGGCATTCCTAGCTGAAGGTGCAATATCTTATTCATTCATTCATTCATTCATTCACCTAAGTAGTTATAATATACCTAGTGTGAAGTTTTTTGTGACTTAGAGGTAGGAGGTGGGTGGGATAGTACCAAATATAAACCTTAATATTTTCTAGCAACGTATTCTTTAGATTAGTTTTATATGAAAAAAATAAAGAAGAGTACAGAGCATTAACGCCACACAGAAATTTGTAAATTATCAAAATGATAGGCAATGCCTATCAGGAGAGGCCAGCCCCTGGCAAAGGACATCTGCAGTAATCCAGCCTACAATGTACTCTATCTGATAACAAAGCCATTGCCATCCCTGGTCCATGGTCAGAGGGGATTTACCAGAGGCTTAATCCTTGTGAGGTCTCTGCAGACAGATTTCTGAGCTTTTACTGTCATCCACAGCCTTCTGAAAAACCAGCTTCCAGAATCTAGACTCTAATACTGTTCCCTCTTCCAGATTTGGATTTTATTATTTACGATCCCTGGATCACACAGGCTGATGGGCTTCTCTGTGGATTTAGCTGATGCCTCACTTAGATGGCTGCTTGCTTTAAGATAAGCCTTTTAAAATCCAGATACTATTCTGATAGCTAGATACCATGTTCCCTTCATCAACTTTGCTATATCACCCATTTCTTAAGTGATCTCTTCATGAGTGCAATATTCACTAGGACCATGTGATAAAAACTAATTGTTCTTAGATTAGGTCTAGGATTAGTCATATACTTGTGGTTTTTCTATACCACTGGTTCATTTTAGAAACTTCATTATTATTTTATTGGCAAACATTATGAATCAACCCCATAGGGCATAATGTTTTATTGAAAGATTTCCATGCCCCTTCAAGGGCGTGGCTGAGTAGTTGCAAGACAGACGAGAGACAGTGTATCTGCTCTCTGTCTGTTGCCATGCTCCAAGCTCCACCCTCATTCCCATACATTGCCTACCCAATCTTCTGGATTGAATTATGTCCCCCATAAAATATGTGTTGTAAATGCTAACTCCTATATAGAGGGAGACCAGTCCCTGGAGGACATCATGCAGGGTAAAGTAGAAGGACAGCGGAAACATCTCATCCCCAATGAGATGGATTGACACAGAAGCTTCCACAATGAGTTTGAATATAATAACAATTGGAGGATGCACAGAACTGGGCAGTGTCTCCTGTTGTGTACAGAGTGGGTCTGGCCGGAGTTACATACCAGGTTGCTACAATGTCAACAGTTCAAACCCACCAGCCACTCCTTGGGGTCATCTGTCCTGCTACAGATTTATATGTTGGGAGCCTGGAGTAGTGCTCTTCCTTGGTCCTGTAGGGTAGGGCATCAGTTGGAGTCTGCTCGATGGCAGGGGGTTGATACAAACGCCCCGAGGAAGAAAGATGTGGCTATTTGCGAACGAGGGATTCCGCCGGTTGGCACTGGCTCAGCAGAACCAATACCTAAATTTTGCTTTTTGAGTTCGGTCAACAGGTTGTTAAAATGACACCTGTAACCAAGGGCTCTTTTTAAGGGGGTGGGGATGGCTGAGTCACTGTCTAATGCGGAAACCACACATTTGAATTCCTAACCCTTTTGAAGGTTCACCTGCACAGCAATGTACTCTAAGCATCGGGAGTTATGTTCATTTTGTCCATAGGTATGAAAAATTAGAAGGAACCATGCTTGTATTATTTATTGATTCACTTCATAAAACTCATTACGCTTTTGGTGAAATACTCCATGTTTTATTCCCTTGCATTTGTTACTTCAGAAAACAAACAAATCATGTAAAGAGAACGGGTGCCGAACAACCGAAGGGCGGCACGCTGTCATAGGTTTTAGCTTTGTGTTATGCCTCAAATTCCCATGAGATCTGATGAGTGAATTATTCAATTCCTGAAAATGTTCAACGAGCTAAAAAAGATGATCAGCACCACTGCAGTAGCAGTAAAGGATCTTTCACAGACGAACATAATATGTTCATAGCACGGAAGTAGCCTGTTTCTAACATATCAAACCCCATGCCGATAATCTCACTGGCAAAAGAATAAGATCTTCCTCCTACAGTGCAAAGATGGTTAAGGATAAGAGAAGAAGATTGCAAGTAAGGAAACCAATCGGGAAGCAAGATAGAAATATCTTAAATACCTATTTTATTGCTTTAGCTAGTTATGACTTAATATTTTTCATTACTATTTAAAAACTTTTATAACATAATCTAGTTTTGCACACCTCTTTTATTGTTCTTATTTAAGTATTAACTGTGAAATAATAGACTACCTTCCCGTATGTCATTTTATTTTTCATACTTAAAGTGGTCATTAGGTCAGTGACTCAGTTGTTCAATGACTTGACTCCTACCACTGCTTCTGTAAAAATGGACTGTTCTGGAAACCCTAAAGAGCAGTTCTACTTGTTCTTATAGCGTCGATGTGCATCAGAATCGGCTGGATTGCAGTAGGTCATACGTGTGGACGTAATCTCAGAATTAATGAGGCCACTATCAGTTTAGAGTGTATTTTAAACCATCACCTTGAGAAATGAAAAGGAATAAGTTAGGCATAAAAGAAAGAAAAACAAGCTGGCGAAAACTGATGCTGAACCAAGGAACCAGGTACCAACAGCTGAAAAGAGATTAAGACCATCCCTGGAAGTAGACAGAGACAGACAGCCTTCCCCTAGAGCCGTCACCTTGAATTTGGACTTCCAGCCTGCTAGCTGTGATGGCTGTAGACAAGTTCTTTCAATGAGTCTCATTACAGTGCCTTCAGCTGAAATAACAATAACAAAAGAAAGTTATAATCAGAACAGGGGCTGCTGAGGGGATCTGCTGGGTCTGTTAAATTCAAGGCCAAGTGATCAATCAACTCAGAAGGAATTAGGGCCTGTTTGAGGGATTTCCAAGGGGGGAATTCTTAATATATGAGGGACACGTGACTATCATGAGGACTTCTTAGGAAGAAGTTATAAGAAAATTGAAAACTTCATTGGTGAGAAAAAGGGCAAGACACTGCACCTAATAATTTTTCCCCATCACAACCATGCACTTGGTCACCCTTTGAGGGTACAAGGGCAATCTCACTAGAAATTCGTGATGAATCCTAAGCCCACACAGCCCTGTTCTTGCCCTTTCACATATTTTGTTCCTAAAACTCAAAGAAAACTTCAAAGGAATAGGTCCCTTGAGGATGTCAAAACTACCATTTTGACATAGCTTAATTTGGAGAGCATAGACGTTCCCTGATGTATGGCTAGAAAGATGGACATAGCAACCACAGAAGTGGATGGACTTAGATGGAGGACAGGTAGAGAAACAAGAACTTCCCATTTAAAAAAAATCTGTTGAATACACATTCCTATGGTTTCATAACAATGCTTTCTCACCTAGCCTTGTATTTCTGTGTAGGTCATTCTAAGACACTGAGTCCATAGCAAGACTTTTTGTAGGTGAGGAGCCAGGTGATAGAATTTGGCTGCTCCCATTTCACCAGGTGCTCCCAAATAACAGGGACTGAACCATCATCTGAAAATCTCTTCATTGGACCTTCTAGTTCTTCATATACAACAGTTTAATGTTCAGCTTTGTTAACTCTTCAAAGGTGACAGCTTCAGGGGGATGTTCAACGTATGGACAATCAAGGTTATACTGAAAGACATGCTAATAATTTATTCGATGGTGTACAATTTAACCATAACATTCCATAAAACAAATGGTAGGAAGAAGTCCATGCAGCAGAACTGGTTTGGGGAAGGTAGACTTCGGAGACTCACTGAAGTTTGGTGGGTTTTACTTATTTCCCCTTCCTTCGGATTACAAACAAGATCTTCGATAAATGGAAAGTTCATCAAAATTTTAATTTATTCCTTTTCTCCCTTGCCTACAAATTGGAGACGGTAATATTTCCTGTTGACACACCACTTGGGGAATTGGAAGAAGGTTATATTCATCATCCTCATCATCATTAAAACCATAATCAACCTCAGTCAGTACTGAATGTTCCTGATTGTGGGTATCAGACCTTAATGCATAAACATGAACAAAGAGAGTTATCCAGGAAATTATAATCCTTCACTTCTATCATTTTTCTCTCTCACTCTCTCTTTTTAAATCTCTAAGAAACTATCCCATTCTCAGTGTTACTGTGGACAATCATTTTGTAGAATGCACTCATTCAAAGCATTTGGTACATTCTTGATGCACTGCTGTGCTTAATAAGTGGTAGATATTGTGTTCTTAGCATTTACAGCTCATGAAATACCAATACTGTATTTCCTCTCAAATAATGAATTCACATTCCACAGTAGAATCCTTAAGTTGTCTTTCCAATCATTTAAGTCTTCATTGAAATCATTTAAGCCAATTTTTAAAATGCAGCTAATTATATGTCCAGTGTCACTGAAATAAGACTATCAGATGTAATGTTTCTTATCCCATATATGAAAGGGAAAATTAAGAATTAAGAATTTAATTATAGCTTTAATAATCAAACGAACATTACCACTACTCACGGAAAATATATGACTTTCATGGGCTTTGTACACCAGGATTTTGTTCTCTTATTTCTCTATTCTACTCAGAGCATTAATTATTGGGGTGTGATAAGGCAAAATTATGGTATGGACAAAGGAATCCTCTGGAACTTTAGAAACAAACAAACCCCCAACTATCCACATCATCTTGAAGTTAGCATTATCAACGTAAGCCAACACAGTCCTCTCGTTCTGCCAAGTTGCCTTTGAAACACCTAATACTTTTCTTGGTGTATTGGTATGAGATTAGGGTTTGTGTGTGTGCTTTTGTTATGGTTTTTAGTTTGCTTGGCTGTTTTTGTGTCTAAATCTACATTGGTTCAGTGGTAGAGTTCTCACCTTCCATGGGGAAGACCCAGGGTTTCAATTCCCTGCCAATGCACCTCATGCACAGCCACCAACTACCTCTCTGTCCATGGAAGCCTGCGTGTTGCTATGATGCTGAGCAGAGTTTAGCAAAGCTTTTGGAAGATGTGCAACAGGGAAGAAAGACCTGGTGATCTTTTGACAGTCCAAAAACTCTATGGATCACAACTAGCTACTTTGCCACCCATTTGGGGGATTATACAAGATGGAGCACTGTTTCACTGTGTTGTGCATGGGTTTGCCATGAGTTGACTTCATAGCAGATAATGTACAATGAAGACTAATCTCATTCATTAAAAATAACTATTCTCACAATTCTTTGTGTCATGATATTCCTCTGGTAGGAGTGATATCTAAAGAGAGGTATTCTAATTGAACATGTTATCATCTATCACATGTGTTACACTCCTATCACCACAAAGGTCTTCAGTATAGTGATAAACAGATAGTTAGAGATAGAGAAAGACAGACAGCTAAATATTGCTCAACAGAAAAGTAGTAAAGTGGGATATTGGGTTGATTGCATGCTGTATGTTTTCACAGTGATGTGCTGTCTTGGTTCTTTAAAAATAAGCGCACAACAGAAGTAACAAAGCCCACATGGAAGAAGCACACCAGCCTGTGTGATCATGAGGTGCCAAAGGGATCAGTTATCAGGTATCAAAGAACAAAAATTCATATCATTGTGTACTCACCTTCATGATAGTTGCTGAAGATAAATGGGTGCATAAGTAAATGTGGTGAAGAAAACTATCAAAAGAGATGGTGTCTGGCGTCTTAAAGGTTTGAAGGTAAACAAGCGGCCATCTAGCTCAGAAGCAACAAAGCCCACATGGAAGAAGCACACTAGCCTGTGCGATCATGAAGTGTCGAAGGGACCGGGTGTCAGGCATCATCAGAACAAAAAACCTTACCATAGTGAATGAGGGGGGGAGTGCAAAGTGGAGACCCCAAGCCCATTTGTAGGCCACTGGACATCCCCTTACAGAAGGGTCTTGGGGAGGAGATGAGCCAGTCAGAGTGTGATGTAGCACCGATGAAAAATACAACTTTCCTCTAGTTCCTAAATGGTTCCTCCCCGACCACTATCATGATCCCAATTCTACCTTGCAAGTCTGGCTAGACCAGAGGTTGTGCACTATTACAGATAGGAACTGGAAACACAGAGAATCCAGGGCGGATGATCCCTTCAGGATCAGTTGTGTGAGTGGCGATACTGGGAGGGTAGAAGGTGGGTGTGTTGGAAAGGGGGAACTGATTACAAGGAGCTACATGTGACCTCCTCCCTGGAGGATGGACAACAGAAAAGTGGGTGAAGGGAGATGTTGAACAGGGAAAGATATGACAAAATAAATAATTTATAAATTATCAAGGGTTCATGAGGGAGGAGGGAGCAGAGAGGGAGGGGAAAAATGAGTAGCTGATGTCAGGGCCTTAGGTGGAGAGCAAAAGTTTCGAGAATGATGAGGGAAATGAATGTACAAAGGTGCTTTACAGAATTGATGTATGTATGGATTATGATAAGGGTTGAATGAGCCCCTAATAAAATAATTTAAAAAATAAGTGCACAAAGCATTTTCCACTCATATACAGAATCATCAAGGAGGACAGAATAAAACTGAGTTGGTTGACTCCCATGATGTCCTTTGTATATTTATATTTTAATGACAAACTTAGGCTCTTGTGGGAGTCAATAAAAGCATAACTTTAAATAATGTAATTTCCCTTCTGGGCATTCTCTCTATACCTGGCTGGTGAGAATGGCAACTGGAGGATGCATCCTAAGACATGCCTGGGATTTGTGGTCCTTACTTTTTGTCCCATTTGACTTCACACACTCTTAGCTTCCTTACCAAAACAACGCGATTTCTTGTAATGATGTCCTGGCGTGTCCATTCAGCCTGATGCACGTTCCAGTCTCTTCTTTCCACCTGAATTGCTTCTCTTTCCATTTTATTGACCCAGGACCTTTTTCAGTTACTGCTCCTGACCCAACACTCTTTCTGTTTCATCTGTTTCCTAGGGAATTCCTTTCCTACATGCGGCTTCATCTACACAGCCATTGGCCGGACCTCACTTCTTCCTTGAGATGATGCCAATTGTATCTGAAAGCGGCAGTACGGCAGTCTTTGTGGTTTCATGGTGGTAAAAAAATTTAAAAAGGCAACCATCTTGAAAAAGTTGTGTCCATTCTTATGGGTCTGAACAGGTTGGTTGAATCAAAGGGAGCAAAGCTGCCAAAAACATATGGGCCATTCCAAAGTAAAGTGGGTGAGCGTGACCAAAAATGCTTTCATTTGTCAGGTAATAGTGGGTCATCACTCACAGTGCTCAAAGACATTATTTCAACATTTTCTTTTTAATTAAAATCTTTAAAAAACTATGAGCTATTACTTTGCTTTTTTAACTTTGATTGCTGATAGCTCTAATTCACCTATATTAGGTTCATCTCATCTTTTTTTTTTTTTTGGAGTCCATGTAAGCTCAGGCACCTAGAGATTTAATTACAGAGCTCAACTCTTCCCTATTATTTTCATAGACCGGCCTCTGTAATCAAGCCAATCCTTGGCAGTTTTCACTAGAAATTCCTTTGACACTCATCAGTCACTTTCTTCATTAATGCCTTAATAAGTCTTCAGAATCAAAGACTATCTTAAAAATAAACACAACTTCAGAGGCCGAGCCAAAACATGCCTTAGTTAAAGAATGTTTGATAGGTCCCAAGTGACAGGGAAAGGATTGATTAGAGGACTATTAAGGGATAGTAAACCCCAAGTGATAATAGGTAGAGTGGTAATGGCATTCAGAGTTTGGAATCTTTACTTAAAGCTTTGGGATTTAGGAGATTTGTGTTAGTTTGGAGGTTAACCTCTGGATTACCTGGAAGCATTTTTGGCCAAAACATTTTTGGCTACAGCTAGAGTGTGAGCTTTTTGGAACAGCTTTAGATCTGCGGTTTTCACCCTGTGATCGACCAATTCATAGCAGTTATGAAGTAGCAACGAAAATAATTTTATGGTGGGGGGGTCACCACAACATGAGGAACTATATTAAAGGGTCACAGCATTAGGAAGGTTGAGAACCACTGCTTTAGATAATGTTGAGAGGTTGCCTTCTAGACTAGCTTAGAATCTGAGATATAGCTGAAATTGTGTCGATAAATAACTGAAAAATAGTTGGGCATTGCAGCGCCTCTTCACAAGGTTCTAGAACTGTACCTGGAAAAGACGAGTTAAGAAAGAAAGAATCAGTGGCTAACATACTTTCACTCATTGCTCCTGATAATGAGATCTGAGGTTGTAACTATCTGGGAAAACTACATTATTTTCATAAAGAGCAACAGCAATAAAATGCCATTTAGATCCAAACCAAAGTGAATTCAGTGAAGCAAACCATTAAATGTTACTTGATACTAAAATAGAGTCATTAAATTACTTTTCACTTTGTTGCTAAGGTCATGAGACTCTACGTTCTTTATTCATGAGCTCACAGATAAGGTTTTCTAAGGAAGAACTCATCTCCTCTCCCATTTGTCCTCTTTGGATTTCCAAAGGGAAATAAAAGTCAATCCAAAATGTCCAGGGTTAAAACCTACCAGTTGTTTTGCAAGAGAAAGGTGTGGCTGGCTGCTTCCATCAAGATTTACTGCCTTAATGTAATACAGGGCAGTTCTACTCTATTTGATAGAGCCCCTGTGAGTTGGAATTAATTCCAGGGTGGTTTTGTTTGTTTGATTGGTTGGTAGGTTGGTTTGGTTGACCTAATAGACATCAAATTTAGTTGATCAAGCCTAAAAAACTGCTTAGGAGCTCCAGTGGCTTAGTAGTTATGCGTTGGACTGTGATCCGCCAGCCAGCTCCAAGAAAGACCGCACTTTGTACTTCCACAAACCATCACAGTCTTGGAAAGTCCCAGGGGGCAGGTGTACCCTGTCCTAGAGAGTTGCTGTGAGTCAGGATTGAACTCGATGACAGTGAGCTTGGTTTTGGATAAAGCTGCCTAAATCTGTGTCTGTCATCTTTGCTCAGTCTCCTGTCGGAATGAGAATGCATTCTTCCCCCATCAAAGACTCCTCTCCCTCGTATGCCGGGATCCCATCTACTCTTAAATTCTCAGCGTCATTTATCAGTAAAACCTCTCTTCTCTGCCTTCAAGATTTTCCTGCCCAATGATTTATCTCCACCACTCTCCTCAACTATATCCTATTTTCCAATGATCTCGCCCATCCTCTTATTTTCCTACAGTTTTATTGGCATATAATTCACATATCATACAATTCAGTAGCTCATTTACATTAAGAAGAGTTGTCCAATCATCACCACAGTCATAGAGCAGTTTCTTCAGTTTTGTAGCTCTCCGCTCTCCCCACCCCCACCCCCCTGTCCTATCCCCACGGAACCATTAATCCAGTTACTGTCTCTATAGATTTACTTATCCTGGATTTCATAAACAGGAAAACATTAAAAAACAAACAAACAAGCAAGCAAAGTCTAACAAGAACAACCAGGTAAAATGGATAAAAACAAGGTAAAATGGATAAAAATTTAAATGGATTATAAGTCTTTCATCTTTGTATATCTAAACCACGCCTCCTTTCTTCTCATCATCCGCTCACTCTTGAATTCATTGCAATCGCAATTTGATCTCCCTCACTTCATTGACATGACACTCTCTAAAGATAAATACGTCACCAAATATAAGAGAAGTTATTTTTAATCTTCCCACATGGGATCTTTCCTCCATGCTGACAATTATCTATTTGATACATTTGCATCCATACTCCCTCTGGGATTTTGTGTTATATCTCTGGTTGGTGTAGTGGTTGCAAGTTGGGCTGTGATCCCTAAGGTCAGCAGTTTGAAACTACTAGTCACTCTTAGAGAGAAAATGAGACTTCCTACTCTTGTGAAGAGTTACAGTCTTGGAAACCCACAGGGGCGATCCTTCTCTGTCCTATACGGTCACTATGAGTCAGGATCGACTTGATAGCAGTGAGTTGAGTGGGTCTTCTATATGGGATCATACTCTTATACTTGCCCAACAAATACAGAGGCCCCTCAAGACGTAGTCTGCTAGTTTATTCTCATGCTGTATCTTTTCCCTGGAATGGTGATCACAGCGGTGTCTTCAGTTACCGTAGATGGGTAAAGAACTCCTGAAAGGAAGTTCTTTGTTCTGAAATATTTGCTGTGTCTTACAATATGCAATTGTTATCCTGTCACCTCCAATTGAAAGCCTCAAAGAAACTTCAGTTCTACATAGTCGATCCTATACTTTAACCCCACCTTGGGATCCTGCCTCTTCTCTGGCTTAATACAACTCATTGCTGTCCACCTAGTTTTGCAGCCTAAACACCTAGGAGCTCTCCTCCCTAACTTCTGCAGAACTCACTGGCACATCCTGCTAATTGCAACTTCTAAATAGCTCTGGATATGGCCCTCTCTTTCCCTGTCCACTGTCCAGACCTTCATCTACTATCCTTCCTGCTGGATCTACTGAATACTCTCCTCACATGGTAAATTTTGGAACAGCTCGCTCCAGAGCACAACTCCAATGGCTCCTTGCTGTCCTCCAAACTTCCGTCAAGTCAATGCTGATGCATCATGGCCCCGTAGGACAGAGTTGAGCGAGTCTCGTTGGTTTCTAATGCTTATATCACCACAGAAGCAGACTGCTGTGTTTTTCTTCTGTGGAGCAGCTAGTGGGCTCAAAACTGTGACGTTTGGTTACCTGTCTGCGGAAATGAAGCGGGGACTACCTCTGACCTCTCAGGCTTCACCACGGAGGAGCCTGCAACTCCAGGGAGGATTCCTGCGAGGCAGAGGAGTCAGACATGCGTTCCCCCTCCAGCCGCCTTCTTTGGCCGATACCAACCATCGCTCCCACAGCCCCCTCCTCTGCCGGCTGGATTATTCATCACAGTGACCACACAGAACTCACAGGCAAGATGTAGGCTTCTTAGAGAAGTGAACAGGTTGCCACAGTCAGAATCAGAAAACATTAAGGAGACAGTCCTTTGTCCAGAGCCCTACCTCTTCTCAGCCTTGCCAGCAGCTGCATCTCTCTCTGGCCTTCCACCTCTCAGCCACATAACCCTTTGACCACTGTCTGCCTTGTTCCATGGGCTGGAAAGCCCACTACTCCATCTCCTGGTCTTGGCACTGCTCCTGTGCTCGGTCTCAGGGTCTCAATGCTGTGGGCTCCAGCTTCTCTGCTGCTCTTGCACGTTAGGCAGGGATCTGTCTCACCTGTGCCCCACGTGAGCCTCCTCTTTCTTGATATCTGTAGGATTATCTGTTCCTACTTCTGAAATGCCCCATTTTTATCCGCAGTGGAATGGACAAACTGACCAATCCCCAAATAAAGTCCTTCACACTTTATGTGCATGCTCCCACCTAGTCACTTGGTGAGAGTTAGAAAGACAAGGGCTAGAAGAGGCATACCAAGTAATCTCACAGCGCCACACAGTCCAATGCTGAGGCCACGGGACCACCAGGGCTCCTTCTCCACACGTTAGCAGGAGTGATCTAACCTGCAAATCTGATCACACTATGGTTCACTTTAGACCTCTTCGATGGCTTCTCTAGACTGAAGGATCTTCAGAATCTGGATTTGCCCTTTGCCCTAGCCTCATCCTACAGCATTCTTTCCCTGTTCTTTGCCAGCAGGTATCCTGTGTCCATCCAACCTTTTCTGGCTCACTCCAGGTTGTCCATCCTTTGGACCACAGCTCAGTCATCATTTCCTCAGTTATGCGTTCCCTAGACTACATTATATCTCTCTCTCCTCTGCATGCTTCCACCTTGCCTTTTGCCCTTCTTTAAAGGAATTGTTGCAGTTTTTCATGAAGTCTGTCTATGCTTACTATTGATAAACTCTCCCCTCCAAAGTATTTACTCCACTAATACCTAATGACGAAAGATTATTGAGGTATGCTTACCCAGTCTTCTATGTGGCAGGAAGAAGTTCTCTTTCCCGGGTGGTGGGGGACATGACCTATACTCTGCAGCGTAGGGCAGTTGTGAGCTAAGTCCTAGTTTTAATTGAAGGTTGAGGGCGACATAGACAAGCAGTCTTAATTACACAGTCAGAAAATATGCCAGGACCCTCAGTGGGGAAGGTCTCTGAGAGAATGCACAAGTGAAAGTGGTGAACAGAATGGGCCCCTGAAGGGCGAGTCCTTCCCTCGCAGCTGGGTTTCTCCCTCTGCTTTGCAGTCAGCAGAGCAGCTCTTGTTGGGCCCCACAGAACTATTTTGCAATCAGTTTCTATCTCAGCGCTGGGCCTGTTCTCTTGACACTCATCCTGAAGTGACTGATTGCAAATTACAAGCCCCCAAAGGCCTTTCAAATTTAGGCTAAAACAATTGGGCATAATTCAAGATGATTGAATGGAAAGGAAAGTATGTGTTCACAGCCTGTTAGAACGGAGAGCATAGTTAGTCCAATGTTACCATTTGGAAAACCAGTAAACTGAGGCCCAGAAAAGTTCCCTAATTAGTCCTAGGTCGCACACAGAAAGTTTTGGGAACAGCCAGGTCTAGGACACAAGGCTAATGGCTTTGCTCACTCACCTTGCTGACCTTCAGAGCCATTTGCATAAGAAACAAGCTTCATTCAGGTTTTTACCAGCTTATGAAATATGGTTAAAGTCTAGGATCAGGTCTAGGAGGGGGGCTCCGAGAAAATGTATTAAATCAGCTTGATTTAATGTCTGTATTCAGTTATAATTACTTGTCAGCTTAAAATATACAGCCTCGTTTTCTTTGGCATCCCTGTCGGCAGTGCTGCCCACGGATTCCACGAGAGTCACCTTCAGCCGGCTCCTCCTCACATTCGAAAGGAGAGCGCACGCTTGGTAAAGGTCTGTCTTTTCTAGCGAGTGCGTGGGTTTTTTAACCTGAGCTCACAAATATTTACCCTGCCGAGCGGAAGTGAAACCTAGTCCGTAAATCAGGAACTTGCTGATTGCTGGATTCTGCTTGGAGGTGAGCCCACACTGAGCAGGTGGCAGTCCGTTTGGAAACACACACGCAGCCGTGCCAATTAGAGTTGCTCCTTACTGACCTCGCTGGACCAGCAGGGTGACCGCCAACTCCTAGCCTAGCCTCAAGCTGCCAGTAGATGAACACTTTTCTTTTCCTTTGCTTCTTTTGGCAGGAAGTCTCTAAGATGGTTCCCAGCAGTCCCCTCGTGCTGGCAGACAAGTCCTTTATGTAATTAATTCCCTCTCTTTGAGAGTGGCTAAGACCTTGGATTTGATTCTAGCTAGCAGAATCCACCAAAGGTGAGAGGATGCCACAGCCACGATTAATATCATGTCGGTGTGGCTCTAGCAGCTGCGTTCTCTCCCCAGCTCGGATGAAGCAAGCCGCCGAGTTGCGAACGATGGAGTTAGTCGTGTAGCACGGAATATGAGGGTGTCCTCTGTCCAGCACCCCCCAAGGGACAAGGACCGTCATTCTAACATCCCTTCAGGAAGTGAACTCTACCAACAACTGCACGGTCATCGGTATATCCCTCTCCGGTCAAGCCTTCACATGAGACTTCATCGCCGGCTGACACCTGGATCATGACCTTTCAGAGACTGAAGCAGAGAGCTCTCTTAGCCTGTACCTGGGTTCCTGGCCACAGAAAGTATGATTATAAATGTATGCTTGTTTCAGCTGCTAGTTTATGGTAATATTCTGTGCAGCAATAGAAAAAGAATATATATTTTTCATACTTGCTGTACATTCTGGTGCTTTTATAAATATGCAATGATAGTAATAGGAGCTGTTTATGCCATTCATAGGGCTAAAGGATCTCAGTTGATTGCCTGCTGTCTTGTGATACAATTTGTAATTAGTCAGTGACTTGCTTTTCCACATTCCTCCCCTCTTATTCTTTCGTTTTTCTCTTTACTCTTTCCATTTATTTATTTTTTCTCCATTCCCTTTAAATATACCTTTGTACAATTCTTTGCTTTCTCCTTATTGTTCCCTGGATGCCTCCCGACTTAGGGCCTATGTACACGATGCTCCCTCTCCCTGGGGTGCCATCTGTATGACCGTATCGACTCCTTATCTTTTGAGATGCAGATCAATTATCACCTCGTACGTAGGCAACTCATTCTTAACTGTTACTGTTGTTGTTGTCAGTAGGTGTCTCTGAGTCGGTTCCCACTCATAGAACCTGTGCACAACAGAAAGAAACACTGCCCAGTACTGCACCATCTGCGCAATTGTTCTTATGTTTGAGCTCATTGTTGCAGCCACTGTGTCAATACACCGCATCTAGTGTGTTACTGTTTTCTGCTGCCCCTAGACCCTGCCAGGGGAGCCCTTGGGGTGTAGCAGTAGGAGGTGGGCTGCTAGTCACAAGGTCAGTAGTTTGAATTCACAGACTGCTCTTCGAGAAAAGGAAGAAACTTTGTACTTTGGTAAAGAATGACCATCTCAGAAACTCCCAGGGCACCGTTTTACCCTGACCTATAGGGTCCCTATGAATTGGCATCAACTCGATGGCATTGATGTTGGAGTTTGGATACATGACCAAGCATGATGTCCTTTTCCAGAGACTGCTAACACGCCCAAACCACCTGAGAAGAAAGCTCACCATCCTCACCTCTAAGAAGCAGTCCGTCTGTACTTCTTCCAAGACATGGTTGTTTGTTCTTGTGGCAGGCTATGGTACTTTCAGTATTCTTCACCAGGGCATCATTCCCAACCATCCAATTTCCTCTTCAGTCTTCCTTCTTCATTGTGCAAACCCCACATGCTTACCGAGTGATTGGAAATATCATGGCTTGGTTCAGGCGCGTCTTAGCATTCAAAGGAGCATCCTTCCCCTTCAGCACTTTATGCTGCTTTCATGACATTGATGGTGGATCCAAGTCAGATGAAATCGTGAAAACCTTAGTCATTTCTCCTTTTCCAGGATGTTACCTATTGGTCCAGTTGTGAGTTTTTGCTTTCCCTACCTTAAGTTGTCACCACACTCAAGACCAGTGCTTTCAGTCATCCCCACTTTCCTAAAGAAAGGTTGTGCCATTTCCAAATTGTTAATAAAACTTTCTTTCAGTGCTGATGCCAAGTTGTTCTTCATATAAATGAGCTTCCAGGATTGTTTGCTCACCATAAGGTTGAATAAGTGTAATGAAAAGATTCAACCCTGAAAAAAAGAAGAAGAAAGAATACAATCCTGACACACACCTTTCTTGATGTTAAGCCATGTAGTCTTCCTTTGTTCTGTTCTCAGATCTGGCCCCTGATTGGTAGACAGGTTCTTCATGAGCACAATGAAGTATTCTGGAATTCCTGTTTTGTTAGGATCCATCCAGTTGAATGCCTTGGCATCATCAATAAAACACAAGTAAATGTCTTTCTGGTATTCTTTGATTTCAGCCAAGATCCACCTGACATCAGTTATGATATCCCTTCTTGCATGTCCTTTCTGAATTTAGCCTGAACTTCTGGCAGCTCTCTGTCAAGGCACTTCAGCAAATTTTACTTGCATGTGATATTTATGTTATTGTTTTGTGCTTTGCTCTTTCTCTTGAGTGGCCTTTCTTTGGAATGGGCATATTATAAAATACAGATCGCTTTTAGTCTGTTGGCTATGTACCCATCTTCCAAATTTCTTAGCATAAACAAGTGAGTGCTTCCAGGACTTTGTTAGTTGTTGAGCCCTGTTTTTCACTAAAGCTTTCAGCTTTTCAGTAGTTTGGACTTCTCCCTTCAATACCATTGGTTCTTGCTCATGTGCTACCTCTTGACATGGCTGAAGGTCTACGTGTTCTTTTTGGTACAGTGACTGTGTTCTTTCCACCTGCTTTTGATGCTTCCTGCACCATTAAATATTTTTCCATGGAATTTTTAATTTGTTTTTAGACATGGAATTTTAAAATATTGACCTTGAGGCTCAAAATTTTTTTTCTTGAGTTCTGTCAGTTTAAGATATGCCGGGCATGTTCTTTCCTTTTGTTTTTCAAACTCTAGGTCTTTTCACTTTTCATTACAGTACATGACTTGGTCTTCTCAAGCTGCCCTTTGGCCTTTTCTGTTCTGTTCTTTGACTTCCTCCTTTCTTCCATGGGTCTTAGATACTCTACCCTTAAGACCAACTTTCAGGGTCTCTTCTGACATTCACTTTCATCTTTTCTTTCTTCTTTACTTTTCGATGATTTTTGCTTTCTTCGTGTATGATGTTCATGTTGTCTTCCCACAGTTCATCAGGTCTCTGTCATTAGTGCTCAATGTATCAAGTTTGGTCTTGAGATGTTTCTGAAATTCAGGTGGGATAGACTCAGGGTTGTATTTTTGGCTCTCATGGTGTTTAAATTTTCTTCAGCTTCACTCTGAACTTACGTAGGAGCAATGATGGTCTGTACCATAGTTGGCTCTAACCTGGTTTTAACTGCTGATGTTGAGCTTCTCCAATTGTCTCTTCTCACAGCTACAGTTAATTTAATTTCTCTATATTCCATTTGGAGAAGTTCACATGTCAAGTTCCTGTTTGTGTTGTTGAAAAAGGCTATTTGTAATGAAGATATCATTGGTCTTGGAAAATTCTATCATGCGATCTCCAACTTCAGAGTTTATTTGTTTAACAACAGCATCAACTTTAATCTAAACTTAGATTTTGATTTCTGAAAGACAACAACAACAACAAAACCCCTAAAACCCGTTCAAATAGATGCCCAAGTCATTGACCTTTCTTTGCTTTGGAAATTTTTGCATCATAGAAAGCAGAAACTCATTGACATTCTCTGAAATTCCTTCTTGTTCATTTGTGTCTTTGTTTCTGATCAAAACCCAGAAATATTGAATAGGTTGTGCCAGATTTTGGAAGAGGAAAATGAAGAGGAGAAGATTGTCTCTGAAAATAGGGAGGAAGATAGTCCATCGGAGTAGAAAAGGCATTACATTTACTTCCAGTTTCAGGGTAATATCTATGGAGACAGAAGAAAGACACAGGCTTTGGAAGATAGGACCTGTCCCAAGTTAGGAATTCAGGCACAGGACTCTGGCCACCTGCAGATTTTTGTACCCCAGGCAGGAAATTGGCAGCATTGACTATACATGCAAACATTGGTGTCACCATAGCAACCAGGGGATACCAATGACCCATGCCTGGAGTCCCATGTATTGGTTGAGTGTAAGGCCCAGGGACCGCCCTCATTCCTGTGCGGGAAGGGAAAATCATGGCTGTGACTGAATTTCTCACAGCATGTGGGCGTGGGAATGGCTCTGAATTCTACTTAACTTGATTTGGAACACAACCAAACAAAAGGAAATTTGATATTTCTTGTACACCTGTTTGTAGATGAAGATTAATACCAGCAAGAATGAGTGAGCCTCGAGAACAAGAAACATGAAGAAAAGTACACCAAGGAGCATCGGAATAAATTTTCTCAGAAGCAGCGATAAAGAACATCTTAAAAGCAGCCAGAGGAGAAACCCGCATTGCTCACAGAGTAACACAGATAAGGATGACAGAGGACCTCTCGTGGAAAACAATGCGAGTGAGAAGGTAACAGAGGCTTCTCTAGGGTGGAAAGAGCAGAACTGCCAACCCACAGGTTTTACCTCGTGAAACTATCTCTTAGAAACGAAGGCAAAATACACATTTAATTTTTTAACAAGTAAAAGTTTGTTTTTCCATTCCAGGTTTAAATTACTTGACAGATAAAATATAGATGGGAGTGGCTGTTAACTATACCTAGCACCGCAATTGCATCATGACCTTTAGGAGGCAGGGAGCTCACCTTTACATTGTACCTTTATGAGCAATGCTCTTTCTTTTCTTCTTCCCTCCTTTCATGTCCAGAAGGCCCCCAGACTAGACACATATCACTTCACAAGTCCTACAGGGGCCTCTCCACTCCAGTTTCATTCTTGTCCCGTGCTATTTGAAGGTGGCTTAGCATGATCAGTCTATTGACGCCTTATGACCCTGGAGGAGTAAATTCAAGCTGCCCTGCGAACATTTGCACCAAACAAGGCTTTCCTCTGAAGCTCCAGGTTCCAGACTTGTGATCCTTATCTGTTTCATTGGGTCGCTCACGTCGTTGGTCATCCTGGTGGAGGGTCTGAGAAGCCTGTCTGCCTAGCCGACACCTTGTGGGAAGCCCAGGAGCACCTTCTTTTCAAGGACTATAGCGTGACCGTCAAACAATAAATAGAGTCTGATTTTCTATCCCAGAATTACTTGCTGGCTCCATTGGTTTACTGCTGGTGACTAGAATGCCCTGAAAACCAGAGTGTGTGCTTTCTGAGGTGTTTTCTCTCTAGGAGGTCTTGTCCTTCGAATCCAGTCAATATGGTGTGAGGAAGTCTGTTGGCCACTTGGAGAGGACCTGAGGCTCCAGCTAACAGTCACCTTCAACCACCAGACCTATGAGTCAAGCAACTTTCAGGCAATTCCAGATATTGCTCTCAAGTTTCTGGCTAAGGGACAAGATATGATGGACTAAGGGCCACGTTGTCCCCACTGTGCTGATTAATCCTTTGACCTATACATTCCATGAGGATAAGAAATAATTCTTAATAGCTGCCATGATTTAGAGTAATTTTTAATACATTTATAGTTATTGGAACATTGCTGCCTTCATATTTTTCTCACACTTTGTTTAATAATGCTATTTTGATTTTGTATTCTCCAGAATCATATATTTTGAATGTGAATTATTTAAAAAATAATTTTATTGGGGGCTCCTACAACTCTGATCACAATCCATCCATCCATTGTGTCAAGCACATTTGTACATTTGTTGCCATCATCATTCTCAAAACATTTGCTTTCTACTCGAACCGTTGGTATCAGCTCCTCATTTGTTCCCCCTCCCAAATATGCATCCTTAACAAGGTTTTTCTGGATGCAGGAAAAGTATGTATTACACTCGTGTAACCTGATATTTATTCCTGAATATGTTGGTTAATGGAAAAGTATTAGTCACGGATCTTAGAAAAGGCCACAATCTCAGATGGAGCTGTTGTGGGTAGATCATACATGTCAGAAATAAGGCTCGGCACATTACAGAGTTTAACCGGTAGCATCTCAAAGTCCCCGGGTTGTGTGCTTAAATCTCAGCTCGGCTGCATAGCAACTGTGTGCACCAGGATAAGTTCTATGCCATCTCTGAGCCTTATTTCCTTATCTGTCCTTTGGGGGATTACACTAGTGCTAATCCTATAGGGCAGCCGCAATGACTACATCACATAACGCACATGGCAGGCACTCAATAAATGTTAACTACTAATGTTATGAAGAAGAACATGGCATCCAGAGTGGAGAAAGACTCATTAACAACCTGTGATATGCAGATGACACAAGCTTGCTTTCTGAAAGCACAGAGGATGGGAAGTACTTAATAATGAAGAGCAAAGCGTCTAGCTTTTAGTATGGTTACAACTAACAAAGAAGAAAAAAAAAATCCTCACAACAGGACTCCTGAGCAACATCATGACAAATGGAGAAAAGATTGATGTTATCAAGGATTTCACTTGACGGGTCCACAATCAGTATCCGTGGAAGCAGCCATCAAGAAATCAAACAACGTATTGCACTGGGAAAAATCTGCTACAAAAGACATCGTTGTATTCTAAAGTAATTCAAGGACACTTTGAGGACTAAGCTATCCCCCAACTCATCATGCTTCAAGCCATCAGGGTTCCAATGACCTCGCATGCCCTCAAAAGCTGGACAAGAGATGCAGAAGACCAAAGAAGAAATGGTGCCTATGAATCATGGTCCTGGTGGAGAACATTCAGTGTCCCACACACTACCAGAAGAAGGAACAAATATCTCCTGCAAGAAGGATAGCCAGAATGCTTCAACGTGCGGATGGAGAGATTTCATCTAACATACTTTGGATATACTATCCGGAAAGGCCAGTCTCTGGAGAAGGACAATATGTTTGGGAAAGTTGAGGGTCAGTAAAAGGAGGAAGACCATCCTTGAGATGGATTGGCATCGTGGCTGCACCAAGGAGCTCACGCATAGCATCAATTGTGAGTATGACATAGGACTGAGCAGCGTTTTGTTCTGTTGTACACGGGGAGCCGACTCCACAGCACCACACAACAGTGTTGTAGTTATAAAATACATCCATTTAAGGATACATGAGGCATACCACTTTAACTTACAAATCCAGAAAATTCCTCCAGCGACTCACTGCTGGGCTAAGCTTATAAAGTTGCCTTGGACAGCCATTCATGGTGGCTGTTAAGGGAGGTGACTTCTCAGGAATAGTTTGATCGCTCTTGTTGCCCTATCTAAACACCCCTGGAGAAATGTAAACCAACCCCAGTGGACACTGCACTGAGTCCACTGGCTCCTTGTTGCCCTGGCTTGTGTCTTGGCGAACTTCAATTTGGTGCATTCAGTTGTCTTGATTGATCTTCTGAAGAGAAACATAGGAACAATCCTTGGGGAATGCTAATTTCCTAAAGCTTTTTTTTTTCTTTTTCAGAAGTTCCAATGTTTTGGGAAACAGTTAGGGTGAAATAAAATTCAAAGATTTGAATGTTTCCTCTGACAATCTGGCTGGGTCGACTCAATGGCACCCAAGTCGAGGACATGCCCCTGTCTCTCTCCCTCAGCCCTTCCAGGGAGAACAGTCTTGTGTGATTTTAATGTGATCATGTCTTTACCATGTGGTCTATCAGCTGTCTCTGACAGTGTGTTTGAGAATGTCTTGAAGGGGTTTTAATTGGCAAAATCTTTAGTAAAATTTGCAAATTGGTAATCTACCGGCTGATGTTATGACAACGTCTAAACACTATCAGTGCCATTTTAAAATAATCTTTTATCAATACAACATTCATTTTAATTACCCAGGAAATGTTGGTCCCTTAGGAAACTGCCTACAGTTTTATGAATTAGGTGTGGGGCTGTGGGATGGCTTGTTGAACTTCACATTTATCTTGAAAAAAAGATAATTCTTGGAGTTATGTTTTTTTTTAATTATGAAGTCTGGCCAATGTCCTGGAGGGTGGGAATATAAAGCCCAGGACAGAGATGGAAAAATTTGTCTCAGTCATGGGTTCTGATCCTGCATTGGCCAAGATTTGTTTAAGTTTAGTTGTCGATAACATTTAGTTGCCTGGAAAATAATAACAGCAACTAAAGATGACTGAAGAGCGGCAGTGGAAATGGGACGTGAGAACCAATAACATCGCAGGTTTATAGACAAGGAAACAAGCTGAGGCCCAGAGACATGGATTCTCTTTCCACACTTCTAGTAAATGGCAGTGACACAGCCTCTCTGCCTCTACAATCGGAGCTCTAAACACCATGAGCTGGCATTTCTCAATCTTAATGAGCTGAGAGTTTTCTCATTTGTGTAATGAAGTCATAGGACTTAGATCTCTTTTGCTTGTAGTTTGGAAAGAAGAGTATGAGTCTCGAGTTAGTTTTCTGTGGGGTTCTATTGTGGCTTATAGTCTTTTGAAAGTTACCAAGCGCTGAAAGAACCCTTGGGAGGGTGTGAAATTTGTGCTCTGACATTCTTATTTCTAGGAGAGTCAGGTGGTTCAGCAGTGACACTACAGAATGGTCTCACTCTCTGGGCAGGAGCCCAGGTCTGTTTTCTGGCCAGTGCACATCTTGTTGGTAGAGGCTTGCATGTTGCAAAGATGCTGAATGGGTTTCATTGGAGTTTCCAGATGGAGATGGACCTGGAATAAAGGTCTGGTTATCTTCCAAAAATCAGCCAAGGAGAGCTTGATGGACCATGATGGTCTTACCTGCATCCATGAGGTTGGTGTCGGTACCTACCTCAGTGGTGTCTTGTTCCACTACACAGGAGCTCGTCATAAATCATGTTCACTATGAGTTGGGACCAACCCAACATCAGCTATCAACAGCAACGGATTATCTTCATTGAGTTATAAGTTTTAGAAGCAATACTGTCTCTAAATTGGCATGGAAATGTGTGAGATAACTCTTGTCACTAGTTTAGATGGTGCCAACCCAAACAGGCTGCCATTTTCTTTCATTTCTTCTTCTTTTTAAAAATCATTTTATTAGGGACTCATACAACTCTTATCACAATCCATGCATGCATCAATTGTGTAAAGCACATTTGTACATTCATTGTTCTCATCATTCTCAAAACATTTGCTTTCTACCTAAGCCTCTGGCACCATTTCCTCATTTCCCCCACCCTTCCTGTTCCCCACTCCCTCCTGAGTCCTTGATGATTTATAAATTATTATTTTGTCATATCTTGCCCTGTCTGACATCTCCCTTCACCCACTTTTCTGTTGTCTGCACCCCCCCCTCCACCGGCATTTTCTTTCATTTCAGTGATGTCAACCAATCCAACAATGGGTAATTCTCAGTACCCATTGAGCGCTCATAGATATTTACTGAAACTATTTGATTAATGTCTGTTACAGAATATCATTTCCCATAAAACCCAAACTCCCTGACTCATCATAGCCACCCTGTAAGACATGGTTGAACTGCCCCTGGGGGTGTCTTAGACTGTAACACTTACAATTCTCCCAGCATATCATCTTAGGGTTCATTTAATTTAAATCAGAACAAATGCTTCTCTCTATCCAACGGCATGAAAACCATATCAAGGAACTTTTCTTCTACTATGCATTTCTTCCCCACATCACAACATTCCACACAAGCTCAGTCAAGGCTGTGGGAGGCAGATGCCTGGCCTCTTAGAAAGTAATTTATGACCTGCTGCTCTGTACTTTGGACTATGGCCTTCACAGGCACCCTGATGGTTTTCTCCCACATTCGGTAATGACCCTCCACTGCCTCTGTGACAACATTGTTGCTGGCAGGCCTTTGAAATATCAGGAAAGGGGATCCATTAGATCACTTGGCCTTCCAGCCTCCTCCATCTACACTGGGTGGTTATTTAAACGTAGCTTGAGGAGATGGGCTGGTACAGCTCAGAATGTCACGTCTCTTTAGGGTTCCAAGAACGAGGTGTGGATTTCACACTCCCTGGGCCTCATTAATATGATGTCTCATTACAGGAACGGTGGTACCTACTCTTCATGGTTATCAGGGGTTGGCATGAAAGTGTGACTATAAGCAAGCTTAGCACAACTTGACATTTGTGATGAATTGTTCTCATGCCATGAGAGGATCTTTCATTCATACCGTGCCAAGATTTTTGGAATCTTCTTCTGAATTTTCAGGATTCTAGGAGACTTTCATATACCTTTATGGCCCTCAGGCCTGTGGGATTCAGCTAGTTCAACAAACCCAACATCTTTCTTGCAAAGACAAGCCAGTATGTCTTTCCCTCCATCTTCCACACATTTCACTATCAGAAGTTATTATTATTATTATTTTGTTAGTATTATTGTGTAACAAGCTACCCCAGCTTTAATTGTACACAATAACCCCTATTTTATTATGGACCAGGATTTGGACAGGCCATGTGGGAATGATTTGTGCTTTGCTCCTTGATGCCTGAGGTCTAATCAGGAAAACATGAACAGCTGTTTTCCTATTGGACCTGCCCCTGCCCCCACCCCATCAAGACGTTCAATTCCACAACTAACATCTCGCGTAGGTCTCTCTGACTGGGGATGGGAGACCTGATATTCCATTTGTGTCCCAGTTATCAAAAATGTAGACAAATTAATTTTTTTGTTTATGCCTTAGAAAGTCTTGGCGTTTTCAAAACAGAGCAAGGACATTAAAGTATTTCTCTTAAGGGTGATGGAAAAATTTGGAAAGAGAATGCTGATGGTTACACAAACCAAGAACGTCAACCCCACTGCCATCCAGCCAATTCTGATTCACAGTGACTTTATGGGACAGGGCAGAACTGCCCACAGGGTTGTCAAGTCTGTAAATATTTTCACAAATAGACTGCTACATCTTCTGCAGAGCAACTGGTGAGTTTGAACCGTCAACCTTTTGGTTAGTGGGAAAGTGCTTTAACCACGGAGCCATCAGGTCTTCTGATGACTATACAACATGATGAAAACAATGAATGCCTCTGAATGGTACATATTCAATGTGTTGTAAGGGCAGCCTTGTGTGTGTTGGGGATGAGATAGGTACTCACACATTAAAGAAGGAAAGGAAAAAGGAAGGAAGAAGGAGAGCTAAAAGAAGATAAAAAGCAGCATTATGAAGGGCAGCCGCAAACCTATCTCACACGTCTATTAGGAGGGAGATGAATGGAGCAGAGGGGGAGCAAAGTGAAGATTTAAGGAAGCGTGATCCAGGTGGATGGAGCACCAATAGAAAGAATCTCAACCATGTAGTTTGCAGAAGCACCAGGAGGCTAGTGCCCTTGGGTCGTTCCGCTGACTCTTGATGAAAGGGTATGAGGTTGGAGTAGAAGACTGAGTGAGCATATTGATGGCATGTTTTATCAATTTCAGATGGAAGACATTGAAATAATTATTCAATTTCTGCATCACTAACGTTCAAGGTTGGTGCTTAAATTTGAATAATAGTTATATTGATTGAATTTCCTTGAGTGCAGATAGTATAATCTTATCACAGACAGCACTGTACTTCAAGAGATATCTTGACATGTCCTTTTTGACAATGAATGCAATGTCATTACTCCTGATTGTTCCTTGAATATTATTTTCTTGATTATTATAAACATATAATAATATATGTTTCTGACTCAAATTGGCCAATATAGGTCCGTGTTAGGTTTTGTGGGTCATTGTAAGATTTTTGTGCTTCATTTAAGTATGTCATGTCAGGAGACCATGCAGAAGCTCAGTACCAGGCCAGGGGCTGACTGCGGTACAGATCCGTAATTGTTCATTATGTAAGTTCAGGTAAGCTGAAGAAAGCTATGGAGCCAGCTAACTAGAAGAGATCAATATTTGTGCTCATTCTAAAGAAAGGCAACCCACCAGAAGGCTCAAATTATAGAGCAATATCACTAATGTAACATGCAAGTAAAATTTTGCTGAAGATCATCCAGCGACAGCTGCAGCAGTGCCTTGAGAGGGAATCGCTAGAGGTTCAGGCCAGAGTCGGGAGAGAATGGTGGAACAAGAGACAGATATCCTCGCTGCTGTCAGATGGATCTGGGCTGAAAGCAGAGAATACCAGAAAGATATTTCCCTGCGTTTTATTGACTAGTCCAAGGCATTGAACTCTGGGGATCATAACAAACTATGGATAGCCTTTTGAAAAATGGGCATGGCAGAATACTTCATTGTGCTCCTGCAGAACCTACACCAGGGTAAAAAGGCAACGGTGAGAAGAGTACAAAGGAATACTACTTGGTTTAAAACCAGAAAAGGAGTTTATCATCTCTCT
Source organism: Tenrec ecaudatus (assembly GCF_050624435.1). Classification (NCBI taxonomy): domain Eukaryota; kingdom Metazoa; phylum Chordata; class Mammalia; order Afrosoricida; family Tenrecidae; genus Tenrec; species Tenrec ecaudatus. Next base: position 20,243,305 of record NC_134544.1, read on the forward strand.
ATGCTTATTCAATCTGTATGCTGAACAAACACTCAGAGGAGTGGGATTATATGAAGAAGAATATGGCATTAGGATTGGAGGAAGGTTTATTAACAAACCGAGGTACGCAGATGGCACAACCTTTCTTGCTGAAAGTGAGGAGGACTCGAAGCCCTTACTGATGAAGATCAATGATTGCTGCCTCAGCATGGGTGACAACTCATCGCCAAGAAAAAATGGACCAATTGGTAACATCATGATAAATGGAGATCGAAGTTTCAAGGATTTTGTCTTGCTTGAATCCGCAATCAATGGTCATGGATGCAGCAGTCAAGAGACCGAACTGCACACTGCAATCGGTACGTAAATCTGTTGCACAAGACTTTGTAAAGAATTGAAATGCGAGGATATTACTTTGAAGGTTAAATGGTACAGGACCCAAACCATGATATTTTTGTTTCATATGCATGTGAAAGTTGGACATTTAATAAGGAAGACTGAAGAAGAAATGAACATATTCAAATTATGGCGCTGATGAAGAATATTGAAAAAAAAATCTTAGACTGCCAAAAGAACATGCAAATCGGTCTTGGAAGAAGTACAACCAGAATGCCTCTTAGAGGCAAGGATGGCGAGACTTTGCCTCACATACTTTGGACATGTTGTCAGGAGAGAGCAGTCTCTGGAGAAGGACATCACCCTTGGCAAAGTGGAGAGGCAGTGGAAAGGAGGGAGGCCTTCAACAACATGGATTGACATACCGACTGCAACCTAACAACAATTGCGAGACTGGTGCAGGACTGTGTGGTGTTTCATTCTGTTGCACACATGGTCGTTAGGAGCTGGAACCCGCTTGATGGGACCCAGCAACAACAACAACACCAACATGAAGCATTTGAGGTTGTTCAGGCACCCAGATTTTGAGTCTGGAGCTCAGGGGAGAGGCCCAGATGGGCTATTAGATTCAAGAGTCATCAGTTCATCAATGATATGAAAGTTTGGGGTCAAATAAAGCCTCCCAGAGAGTCGGTGTAAGGACAAAGTTTGGTAGTCCAAGGCTACCAAAGGTCAGCTAGCTGGCTTGAAGTCCTCTATTCCCTTCTGGTAACGTACAGAGCCCACTGGGCTTCAATTCCCTGTTGCTGCTTGTCGTTGAGGGCTTCTTCACAGATCCTGGTGAGTTTACTCTCTTGGTTGGCAGAGAAGTCTGTGGCCAAAGGAATCGCTGCTTGCCTTTTCCCCATGTTTCTGATTGCTCCAGAGCAGGAAGCAGGTTCCTCCTGGAAAGCCCCATCTGCTACATTCGTGTTCCTATCTGTGACTTTGTCCTGCAAACTGGGAGACAAACGAGGTGCGGATGGCTGAATGGGCCTGTCTTCTCTGATTCATGGTCTTGCTCCTTGCTCTGCCTCTCATGTCTGCTCGGGACATATGGCCGGAGCAGCCACTGCACCTGCACAGCACTTGCTTCCACAGACCCAGCTGTCGGGGACTTACCTGGGCACACCTGTTACCCTTTTCTTCGACAATATGGTCATTGATTTCTGTCTTCAAATTTTCATAATATACCTGGGTGGCAGGGAGGAATCTACAGGGAATCGGTCTGCCCTCAAGAGCCCACATTCCAAATGGTGCTCATCAGCCTGGATTCTATTTTCTGCTTTCAGGGGATTTGCAATTTGGGGATAAGAGCTTGGGAAGTAGAGGATGGGGGTGTAGAAATACCTGATGCTCCTCTTGAACACTACCACCTGATTTAGTTTATGGGAATAGAAATCAGATTTATTGGATGTGGCCCAGGTGGCCCAGGGTGGGAGCTAGTTAGGAACAAACAAAAACAAAGGCAAAGTAGAAGCCTGGGTACAATGCACATTAAAGTGTGGCAGCCATCACATTATTGTGACAAACTGTGGCAAGTTCCTGTTACCCATTGGTGGCTCGTCCGGCCCACCATCCCCATTGTATCAAAGATGAACTTTTGTCTTACACACACACACACACACACACACACACACACACACACACACACACAGCCTTGCTTCAAATCAGGCCTTTGCCAACCCTGACTTCTAATTAAGTGCTTCAGATTTAGGATGAAAGAATATATACGAAGAGGAATTAAAAAAAAAAAACCTTTTCCCCCCCCTGAGCATAAAAGAACTCGGGGCCTATAGTGTATGTGCTGGCGTGTATTCAAACATAAATATGTACCACAACACAATTCCCTCTAGCTCAAAGTCAGCTTGAGAGACAGCCTTGGAAATGAAAGAGCAGCATCTGGATTTTTATCCCATCATCCCATGCAATCCCAACCCAAGTCGGCTTGATTCCCCTTTTATACTTGACTGTCTCTAGCAGTGGGTATTAGCAGAAAACTGCCTACTTTCCTGGGCTTTCTTATGAGAACTGCTTCGCTTCCTCTTTCTCCTGTGGCGAGGCTTCCTATGTGAAGTGCACTGCTCCGTGTCCTGGGCCACATTTCCTTCCTCTCCAGGATCAAGGAGTCAGGAACTCCCTCATCTGGACTACAACAGTCTCCTTGCTGGTCTCCCCAATCCACCACCTCCCCTCCTATTGACACACCAGTCCCACTTTCTTTGGTCCCCTTCTGTATTCAAGATGGTCAGCTGCTACCAGTGGACCTGAACTTTCCCTAGACTTTGGAGAAGATAACCCATCCGGTGTCTGGGGGTGGGGACCCCTGGTCGTGACTGGGGACTACCAGGCCCAGGAGAAACATGGCAAACTGTCGTAGGAGGTGGTTCCCTTAGCAGGCACCCCAAACTCTGTTCTGCCATTTGTCTACCTTGGGCTATTTCTTAGCCACACCCTTTCCCTGAGTCCCCGTCCTAGGAGGCCTCTCTAGTTCCCTTCTATGTGCTCCCTGCTTGTCAGTTCTCACCCCTGGGCCTGCGAATCCTCGGCTCGTTTTTCTGGCTGCTTCTGCCCAACTGCTGCATTCTAGTGCCCCGCTCAGCAGCCAGCGCATTCGCTCGTGCAGTCGCTCACCATGTTTATTGGTGGAGGTGCGGAAGCAATGGCCGCAGGAGCAAAAGTGGGTGCAACTGCTACCACTCCCTAGCCACTGTCCCTTTCTGTTTCCCTCAAAGTTTATTTTTAGTTTGTTCACACAGGTGATTATGTGGCATAAGACTTCACCAAAAGGTTGGCAGTTCGAATCCACTCGGGAGAAAAACGTGACTAGGAAATCCGATGGAGCCCTTCTATGCCACAGTGTGTGTGTGTGTGTGTGTGTGTGTGTGTGTGTGTGTGACCATGAGCTGGAATTAACTCCACTCTACATTACGACAGCAGCATTTTCCCCTGGTGAGCGGTGACATTTGGCTATGTCAGGTACCCCTCCTCCCTCAGCTGGTGTCCAGAGGACCGGCAAGGAGCACAGGTAAGGCATCCCCATGACCAGAGGACTCAATGTGTATGAAGGAATTCCACATGGTGCTACAGTCTGAAAAGTATTCTTGGATTCTGATTGTCACTTCAAAAATGCAGTTCCCCCGTAAGGAGGTTCACCTTGGCCTCTGAGTCCTAGTAGTTGGTGGGTCCTGATAAAGTATCCCTCCTGGAGGATTTGCCGTTACTGACAAGGAGCATTGTTAAGTTCCATCCATGAATTTCTATGATTTTCATTTCATTTCAGAAGACTGTTGGGGAGAGGAATTGTATAGGATGGTTCCAGCCCCTGTCAATCTGTAGTGGATTCTGTTAACATGCAGATTCACATTCACTGGGTCTGGAGCAGAAATGGATGCTCTGTACTTTGTACCAGTTCTGGAGGAGCTGCTGCCCCCAGGTCTACTCTGACTCAGGGTAGCCCCAGGAAAAAGTGGGACACAGTGCTGCCCGGCCCACTCCATTGCTATTGGTTGCAATCGAGAGGGCTTTCATGGGCTGATGTCAGAAGTGGGTCTCCAGTCGGTCATTATTTGGAAGCTGCACTGTTACCTGTGTCACCATCATAAACACACTCTAGACCTTGTGGCAGGCAGTGATGGCTCTGCATGAGGTGTCCAGGTTGGGCATCAAACTGAGATCTTCCTCAGGGAAAGTAAGCATTCTACCCCAGAACTCTCACGAGCCTCAGTAATGGAGTTCTAATCAGATACACCACCTGCTTCTTACACACTAACTGGGCAGGGCGCTCTCCACAGCATAGGTGCTGTCTCTGCAGGACCCAATTTCTAGGAGAACTCTCTAGCTGAAATATTAAAGGAGCTTATTGGATTGGCTATTTGAGGATGAGATGAACTTAAACATATTTTAAACAGTTTTATTGGCATATAAGTTACATAATGTACACATTAATGGATTAAACATATTCTAAAGAGTTGTGAAATCATCACCCCAATCAATTTTTAGAGCATTTTCTTTTTGCTTGTCCTTCTTATGATTAGCTCCCCATTTCTCTGCATGGACCCCTTCCCTGCCATAATCCTAAGGAACCATTAATCCAGTTACTACTGTCTATTCATTGATTTATCCTGGATTTCATATAAAAAATACAAAAATAAGACACAAAGACCATTGAGCAACACTACCAAAATCAAACAGGTAAAACCTCAATAGAGAGAAAGCAGAAGAATAATAAAAATTAGAACAAACTTTAAAAGGGTCCAAAGAGAGAGAGAAAGCTAATGAGAAGGCATTCATTTTAACCTCCCCTAACCCTGGTGTGGTGGTTACACATGGGACTGTAACCTGCCAGGTCTGTAGTTAAAAATCGCGGGACAAAAGCGGAGCTTTCTACTCACATAAACGGGGCAGTTCTACCCTGTCTTGTAGGGTCGCTATGAGTCTCAATGGCAGTGAGTGAACCTGACATCATGAATCCATTTTCCAATGCACTCTCATAGCAAGACTATCCATATCTCTAGTCAATGGCCAGAGGAGATTCACTAGAGACTCAATCCATTTTTTTTTTTTTAATCACAGAAAAGCAAATCATCCCAAACTGGAGTAAGGTTACGGTTTCGTGACTGATGCTCTTGTTTCCCAACCGCAAGTATTAATATGGTTTCAGAAATACTGCAGAGATGGCACGGGAAGCTGGCTGGGCACCAGTAGGACCCAACAGTCCAGAAACCACCTCTTTCATCAGGGAAGTGAGAACCAGGCCAGGCCACGGAGGTGGAGCAGGGCGGTGAGCAGATGCAGAGATCTAGAGGGATCACTGCGCTCGCAGCTGGCCTGGACTCCCCCACTCTGGGCCTCGACCACCCAGGTCAGCCCAGCTGGCGGCCCAGCCTCTGCAGGCTCACACAGACTCTCATGGGTGCACAGGAGCGAAAAGGAGGAGCCGAGGCTTGCTTTTCTTTGGTGTTTATTCCCCAGGGCGTCCTCTGGGTGATGCTAGAAGACAACTTCTCGGTCGTTCCGGGAGACCTACTGTTTTTCTCTGCCTTACTGGGTCCACAAACCTCATGGATATGTACAGGGCCCTGAGTTAGGCTTCACCCCGCAAGTCACACCTACAGGACCCTTCCAGCCCAGGTCACAGCCACCTTATACAGAGTTTCTGAAACGGTGAATCTTTACGCCAGCACAAAGCCTCAGCTTTCGCTTGAGGAGTGCCTGGTGGGTTTGAACTGCTGACTTTGTTGGCTAGCAGTCCACTGCGTCATCCACGGCCCCACCACGGGTCCTTCAGCAGGGGCCAAGTGGAGTGGGGGTGGGGGTGAAAAAAGTTGAAAAAGAGCTGTTTCTCACAGTTACAGAAGCTTATAAGGTGGCTGGGGGAAGAGACGGAAGTATAATCACTAACCGCACCCGGCAGGCAGTAATCCGGTCCGAACCCGCGATGCGCAGTGAGGGTGCGCGCCGGCTGAGGGGGTCCTGGGGAATCTTGGAAAGGAGGTCATCAGAAAGGCTTCGTGGACAAGGGAGGACAAGCAGTCCCTGGCTACCCGCAGGATTGTTTCCCAACTGCGTCTTGGAGCCAAATGAGTAGGTAAATCAAAACAGGTGCCCCGGGTTCTTATTTAGCCTTCCTTCTTATTTAAGGCAAGGGACGGATCAAAGCCTTCTCCATGATGTAAAAGCTGCTTGTGCAGCAAGCGAAGACGATGACGACGAAGCGTCCGCTGCTAGTAAGAGTGGCTCCCATCATTTCAACGTGAGGGCACATTTCCGTCATATTCAAGGGCAAGTAGGAGTTGACCAGAAGTCTGTAAACTGGAAGTTCGGAACTAGGGACCCATTGGCGTTAGTCCTTGGAAGGAAGGGGGAATTAAACATGGCCTGGGAGGCTGCCGGCACTGCCGTTTCTGGAAGCATTCTCATGCCCAAATCCCTTTTCAGGCAAGACTGCCAGCGGATAGGAGCCTCGAGCATTGGTTGACATTGAAGTTAGAAGGCCTCCCCAGCTCTAACCACGGGGTCGCTGCGTATAGTCATTCCACAACAGCCTGGAGACACACGGCATATCCGGCTGGAAGATTTCCTGCTAAAAGTTACCCCGAACCAGGTCCAGATCATGGGAAAGTTCAATTCTATGTTCCTATGTTTGTCGTCGTTTGTTGTTTTTGAAATCATACTTGGCTCTATAGAGCGATGCTCTCTCATCAAGTAGCTCACATCTCTGTCTGGGCTCCAGGAAGCCCCTAAGCACCTGACTTTTAACTTTTAAAATTGCCCTTTGGAGTTCAAACCCCAAGCATCCTAGTTTTTAAGCACTGACACAGATAGACTAAGAGAGGCAGGGCTCAGAAAGCCGTGTAACCATCATGAAAATGAAAAGTAAAATAAAAACAAACCCCCAAGACCACCAGAACTATTTTATATTTTAAACTTTAGGCTTCGCATTTCAAAGTTTTATCAAGCTGCCCCCCCTGCACCTCTCATAATTTAAACCATTGTTTTCCAAGGGAAATTTAATATTAAGAGCCACCATGTGTTTCTGCTTAATTCTGGAAGCCTGTGTTATGCAGTCAACGATTCTCATTTGAAAATAATTCCTGTCCTTATTCTAAAACTGCCAGGGGAATAAAATGTAAAAAACATGCTGTAGCTCTTAAGTTTGTGTTTTGCCTAAAGCCAGGCAGCTCTGCAAGATCAAAGTCTGGAGTGCAGTTCCAAAGTTAGAGCCACTGCCTGTCACCGGCTCCAAAATGGGGACCTGGGTGGCAGCTGCCAGTCCCAGGTCCTTGGGTAATTAACCCTGGTAGAGGCTGAGGCTCCAGCCCCTGTCCAGGCCTAGAGCTGGTACCTGGAAAGCAGATCTCCATAGGGATGTGGCAGGCATATATTTTCAGAGCATGTGTAGGCTTGGTACAGGTCTTTATATTCCACAATTTGCATCTGGGAGGAGCAGGAGCCTGGCCTTGTCTGCTGAGGCTGTCCTTTTATCTATCCATCCATCTATCCACTTACCTACCTGCCATCCATATCCCCACCATCCAACCACCCATTCACCCATCTACTCATCCTCCCATTTATCCATTCACCCATCCATCCATCCATCCATCCATCCATCCATCCATCCACCCACCAACCTACCCACCAACCCACCCATCCACCTACCCAATACCCATCCATCTACCTATCTACCATCCATGCACTCACCACCGTCCATCCATCCATCCATCCATCCATCCATCCATCCATCCATCCATCCACCTTCCCACCATCTATCAGCTCATCCATCTACCCATCCAGTCACCATCCAGTCATTCATTGCTATCAAGATGATTCCAAGGTGCCATTAAAACCCAAATTCCAAACCATTGCCCATTGCCATCAAGATGATTCTGATTCATAGTGACATCATAGGACAAAGTAGAACTATCCCTTTTGATTTCCTAACCTGTAATAAAGCAGACTGCCAAATGTTTCCCCCTTCAGAGAGCCTGGTGAGTTCCAACTGCCATCAGGGCTACTTGGAGTCGCTCTTATAAAAGCCAAACTGTTGCCATCCAATCAACTCTGACTCACAGAGACCCTGGATAGGGTTGCTGAAGGTGTAAATGTTTATAGGAACAGACAGCTGTACTGTTCTCTGGCTTAGCAGCTGATGGGTTTGAACCACCAATATTGTGGTTAGCAGTGCAACACTTATCTCCAATGCCACTAGGGCTGTCCTTGGTAAAGGATGTTTTGTCAAGAACATGCATCTAATGGTGTTTAAGGGTGGGCACACTGGGGCATATTTCACAGTCTTAAAACATCTCTTCTCTCTTCAAAATAGAGAATATATAGGCATATATTATATAGACACACATATAATGATATAATATAAACTAATATGTATATAATAATAGGTACTAATGTGTGTACGTGGGCCCTCTTTGCGGCCTCCATAGAACTGAATGCACGCAGATCTGTGACTCAGCTCTGACATTCTCTCCCTGGCTGGGCACCTCCTGTGCCTGGGGTTGCCTTGATTTGAGGCTGACTGGATAGCAGCTAACAAAAGCAGAATTGAGAATGGATCATATTTCCTGTTTCTTTTCTTTAAAAAACACCCCCTTTTTATCATGAATTAGATGATGGTTTACAGTTTACGATGAAACACATTTTGTTTCATAATATTGGTTACAGTGCCCCTAATGTAACATGATGCTTCCTACTTCCTCCCTGCGCTTTCGGTTTCCATTCCTCTTTCTTTCCCAACCATTCTGAAGTCTGTGCTTGGGAACATGCTGCCCTATGAGCACAAATGATTGATTCTTCTGAGAAGTGTGGACCTCCCTGGTATTCTCAAAACTCATGGCCATCCTGAGATCAACTCAGTTGATTTTAACTTATGTGACCATTAAGACAATGTAGAAATAACCAAGTGCATTTCTGAGGCTGTCAGTCTTTATGGAAGCTGAAAGCCTCACCTTTCTCCTGCAGAGAAGCTGGTGGGCTTGAACTGCTGACCCTGTAATTAGCAGCCAGCAGCCTGAACATAAGTCACTATACCACCAGAGAGCCTTCACTGATATATATGACTGTTTCCTTCTTGTTGAGAAACGGGAGTAAGATCATCTGCAGGCCTGAAGAGTGACTAACAGCCATAGTCTTGGGAGTTGCCCTGCTCTCTCTTCAACCACTGAGCCTAATCTTTTTTTTTTTTTATGACTTTGTCCTTTCTTCCACATCTTCCTCCCACTCTGTCTAAATTTACTGTCACTAAGTTGATTCCTATAGCAATCAATAGGATGGAGCAGAATTGCTTTGAGTTTCAAGACAAATCTTTATCACAGCAGAAAGTTTCATTTTCCCCCCAAGGACAGCTTGGTGGAATTTGAACTGCTGACCTTGGGCTTAACTGTTCAAACACATAACCCATGACTTCACCAGGGCTCCTGATCACATTAGCTAGAAACTTCTAACGTGATCTATTTCAGAGCAGTTGGTAGTGTTAACCCAGGCACCAGCTAGCTTTTTCTGGTCTCAGGGGACATGGAAAGTGGTGCTTCAGCAGTCCCTTAGCTCATTAGGCTACTTGTTCCCGGCATCTCTGATTTTCTTCTCTTCTCTTTCCACTAGACAGGCAGGCAGTTCATTGCATCTTCGATGGCTGCTCATGAGCTTATTAGATCCTGGTCACTACTCACCAAAGCAGGATGTGGAACCTTGTCTTTGTGAACTGGGTTCTGCCTGTTGACCTTTGGCATCCCCTGAGACGATGGTCTCAAGGCTATCGACCTATCGGATCAAAATCATGGAAATCACGGATAACGCTCAGAGGCAAGAAGAACACCGGACATTCCCACCATGCCTCCATTCCCCCACTCTGAGCCATTTCCTTTGTTGATGTCAGGATCCACCCGCGGGAGGGGTCAAGCCATCACGTGCATCAAACATTGGTGAGCCTGAGCTGCCTCTCATGAACCTGACCTGTGTTTGCATCGTGGCTCAGCCAGACATCACAGAGAACTTTGGAAAACTAGCAGTGGAGGGTGAGAAGCCCATGCGGTTCTTTCCTCCTTGGAGATCTGCCGGCCGCCTGCTGCTGGGGAGTGTTCCATGGTGACTGCCCCAATGCACTCCTGGTACCATGGAGGCTTCCTGTTGCCTGTCGCTCCCCGGGCAGCTGTTCAGGAGACACTTCCAAGCAGCTGCCTATTTGCACTCCCGGTGAGCTCCCTACCACTTGTCAATTCCAGATAGGCGGTTTTTGCACAGAGTTTTGGTTTTGCAATGGCTTCTAATTCTGCAGTCCTCGATACACTCTCTTGTGCAGCTGATAATAGGAAAAACAGGTGGACTGCTAAGTTTCACTCGAGTTGTCCACTTAGCTATTTTTACCCCAGGGTGAGCTGATTCAGCTCTTTGCATGCCTTCCGAGAACAGAGGCGATCAGCTTCTTTTTGAACACGAGGGCAGAGGAGATGTTGTTTTCCTCCCCCCACCCCCAGAAGTCCATCCGGGTCCCCCTTCACGTTATGGGCCAGGATCTTGAGGGAAGCGGATTCTTTTCTCCGACGGAGTCATTCGGAGTTGCAAACCCCACTGGAAGGGCCCGTTATTACCGGTCTCTATTCGTGGTGCTGTACATCAGGCTGAAATTCCAGGCTTGGGTGAGGATGAGAAGTAACATTAACCCTTGTCCCTACTCTTTAAACTCCACTTGTAGAAACTGCTCTAGGTAGAGGGGCGAGGTCATGGTAGAAATAATGGCCACTCTTCCAAATTCCACCTGGACGAGCATCCGTAGAAGGTTCAGGTGAGAAATAGAGCCCATTCATTTCATGGATTTTGCAAACCTCTCTCTTTGGGGGATTCATTTTAAAAAAAGAAAAAGAAAGAAAGGGAATGAACGAACCCTAAGGATATGGCTTTATACAGCTCTTCTTGGGGGGCTGGAGGGTGGGGGCGGGGAAGCCACACTACAACTGGCAACTTCTCACAATACCAGGTGCATTACAGATTGGTGTGTGGGCTTTTGTGAATTGGTTGCATATAAATGAGGAACATTTAAATAAAAAGGAGATCTAGAAACTTTCACTCCTTTGGGGCTTTTATTTATAGCTACACACGCACACCGCTTTTCCCCTTTCCCCCGTGAGCCTGTGCTGTGGCTGTCCAGTATGACTTATGTAAGGTGCTGCTGATGCCAGTGCCTCTCTGGTGCCTTAAGCTCCTCCTTCTACGGGAAACCATGAGAGAATGGGGAGGGACTAAGGAGATGAGGTGGCCCGAGGAGGGAGCTGGCTCTGTAGAAGCATGGCGCTTTGCTGGAAAGGAGCGGGCAGAGCATGGAAAGCATGCATTTAATCCCAGCCAGGTAGTGAGCATCAAGGTCACCCTGGGCTGTGACCTGGACTTAATTCTGACTCAACCACAGATACAGCATTGGAAATGGTTTACAAAACAAAAGCACAAACATCGTGCCTGTAAGTTGGGTTTTTCATATGATTTTTGTTCCCCAGTAGCTCCCAGTCTTGAGGAGGAAATATCTAAGCCTGAATCAAACCCAAAGACCATTGTGTCCCCAGCACCTAAGAAGAGCTGGAGGAGAGGGGTGCCGCTGGCACTTCTAGGATCTTCTGATTTAGGATCAGTTTTCCTAGCCTACCCACTCAGCCGCATGACACTCGTCTTCCTCCACTGGTTCTCAACCTCGCTAAGGCTGTGACCCTTTAAGACAGTTCCTCATGTTGTGGTGACCCCCCCCCCTCCGCCAACCATAAAATTATTTTCATGCTACTTCATAACTGTAATTTTGCTATTGTTATGAATTGGGTGATCCCCATGAAAGGGTTGCTCAACCCCCAAAGGGGTCTCGACCCACAGGTTGAGAACCATGGCTCTAAACAAACTCTGGGCTGTCTTCCCAGCGCAACTGCCAGCCAAGTGCCAATCACATACAGTCCCTTTTCCCACTCACACCTGCGGGGCTGTGCCACTGGCTTCTCACCCTCTCCCCGGCTCAGTTCAGTGATTCTGCACAGTCCCATCGTGTTATCTCGGAGCCACTCAGATAAAGACGTTTGGACTTCCCTTGGCTTTGTGACAGGGTCTTTTCTTCTCCCACTCCAAGGAAAGTGCACTGAGGGTGTATCTCACCACCTTGCAGTTCCTCATTTCCCTCCTCTCATCACAAAACCAAATACCAAATTCCAAATTGAGTTGATTCCAAATCATAGCACCCCTGTAGGTCAGAGTAGAACAGCTCCAAGGCTGTAAGTCTGTCTGGTAGCAGACTGCCACAGCTTTCTCCTACAGAGCAGCTTCTGGGTTTCAACCATCAACCCTTCAGTTAACCACTGCATTAGGCAGCCTCCTTTTGCTCAGTACATAGATTAGGAATACCTGAACAAAAGCCATAGAAAACTTCGAGAGGCATCCATACATTAGGCATCCATACATTAGCCCCCGCCTTTTTTCTTTTTAACATTTTTAAAACATTTATCTCTTCCTTGTATCAGTACTCAGTAGTTATCAGGCCCACCTGCCAGTGTGCTATATTGTATTTTGATGGCTTTCCTGTTGGAAGCTGTGTCACTGGTATTTCAAATGCCTTCAGTGTCACCCATGATGGACAGATTTCAGCAGAATGCCTAGATCAGTGGTTCTCAACCTGTGGGTTGTGGCCCATTGGGGGTGAAGCGACTCTTTCACCCGGGTGGCCTAAGACCATCAGAAAACACATATATCTGATGGTCTTAGGAACCAAGACACTGCTCCTCTATCCATATCCAGGTGGGTTCACCCACATGCAGATATGCCCACATATGAGTGGCTGGCATGAAGACTGTTACCCATGCTACACCATGCTTCAAGACAAAATTTCAGTTATTTGTCATTAGAAATAAATATTTCACAATATATAATTATGTATTGTCTTGCAATGAATCACTATGCATATCAGATATTTACAGGATGATTCATAACAGTAGCAAAATGACAGTTATGAAGTAGCAAAGAAAATAATTTTGTGATTGGGGGTCACCACCACATGAGGAACTGTATTGCAGGGTTGCAGCATGAGGAAGGTTGAGAACCACTGCTCTAGATGAAGAATGACTCTGAAGAAGGATCTAGCAATTTACCTGTCCCCACTTGTCATTGGTCACAATTCTATGGACCACAGAATACTGGATAACACTTCAGCTCTCACTTACTTTGAACATATCATCGAGAGGGACCAATCACATGGGAAGAGGTTCATAGGAGGTAAAGTGGAGCACCAGCCCAGGCAAGGGAAGCCCTTAGGGAGATGGGTCGACACCACAGCCACAAAAATGGACCACACAGATCAACTATCATGAAGGCGGTGCGGGTCTGTGCAGTATTTTGGTCTTCCATGCATGGATCAGACCAACAGAAGTTGGAGCCAACTTTAGGATAACTAACAACAGGTAATGCATATCTTAGCCCACAACTAGATGGTGAACTCTCTGGTTGGCTCTTGTCAGACTTGTTTGTATTCTGACTCTAAGTAATTATATTGCTTTGTAAAAAGTAGGTCCTCAATGGATTCCTTGCTGATTGATTAATTGATTTGTGATCTTCACTCCAGGACTGTGCTTTCAAGGACTACTTGATTATGGTGACTCTCAGGGTTAAGCACCGTTGGTTCTGCACATCTCCTTTTGCCACATGGAAATCTTCAACTTACTTCCAATGTGCTCACACGTATTAATGGAGGGTATTTTTGGTTTTAAATAGATGTGATGATATTTAGCATTCATCCAAAGATCCTACAATAGCTGTTCACTGTAGACAAGACCAGCTCATGTCGGAAGAGCTCCACAGGGAATGAAGTCAGAAAGAGGACTGGGCTCCCTGATCTAGTTGGGGCTCATGCCTAGGTTGCAGATCCTTTAGGAAGTATAGACCTGAACTCACAGACTCATAGGAATCCAAATAACTTTATAATTTCCCCAAAGGTCATAACAAACAATTCCATAAAAAGCAGTGCTATTCAATAGGCATTTACAGAACATATAGATTTAGGAATGTTCGGGCATAGCGTTGTTCATAAAAGTCCCTGTTATCTCCTGGAACCCACAAGTCGTGAGGAGCGGTGAGCCTCCTAAGCAGTTTTAGATTGTGCACTTCAATGTGAAGGCTGAGGGAAATGGGGCTGTTTGGCATGAGAAATAATTCTATATTCTGAGGTGGTAGTCTTAAAATATCAGAGGGAAATATCTTGTGAAAGAGAACAGCTCTTTGTTCTGAGAAACACCAGTGGGCACTACTATCACCCATGGGTAAAGGTACAGGAAGAAGGAAGTGTGCCTCAACTGTAGAAAGAACTTTCTAATGAAGTGACTGGACAGGATTCTGGTAGACTGGGGGAGGCGCTGGTGGTTCACAGGTAAAATTCCTCCTTTGCAGTCTGGCGACTGGGATCATGAACAGCCACCACCCACCCCTCTGTCAGTGGAGACTTGCATGTTGCTAGGATGCGAAATGAGTTTCAGTAGAACTTGTAGACCAAGGCAGATTAAGAAAGAAAGTTGGACCAATACTTCGGAAAGTCAGCCGATTAGGAGACTATGGGACACATGGATAATGAGCATGGGGTAGGGCTGGGGCAGAGTGTCCTCCCACTGTGCTGGGGACTCTTGGAGTTGAAGTCTGGCTCAAAGGCAGCTACTAACCACAACAAGACTATAGAGTTAAGATGTCTTAGCTTCTTAGTGCTGTGATAACAGAAATATCACCCAAGGGTGGCTTTCACAACGTCTCCCAGTGTGGGAGGCTAGCTTTCAGGACCTTTGCTCTGGGCAAAGTCTTTTCTCTTTCGGTGTTGGCTCTGGGGGACGGTTCTTGACTTTTCAGCTCGTTCCTCAGTTCCTGGGTGATATTCCTGTGGTGCGTATTTTTCCTATTGGCTTCCCTTCTCTGATCTTTTTATATCTCAAAGTTGATTGGCTTAAAAGACACCCTACACTAAAAGGGTTTCATTAAAATATGAGATCAACCAAAAAGGCTGCCATGGAGCTGATTCTGACTTCTAACAAACTAAAAGGACAGAGTAGACTACTCCCCCGGTGGGTTCCTGAGATGGCAACTCTGGGGTTACACCCCCCAGGTATTAGGGTTTAGGATTACAACGCACATTTTGGGAGGACTCAATTCAATTTATAACAGGAGGTGGCAGTCAGATCACCCAAACTCCTTCCAGCCCTAGGTTCTAGGACCCTGAGGCAGTTAATTTTTGTGCCAACCTGGCCAATAAACACATGTGGGGTTAATTGGAGGGCAGAGTGATAAATGGCTTGATGAGCTTCACCTTTCTAGTTTTTGGTTCTCTTGCTTTGTGACGGTTGGACCAGGGTGCAGCTGCCTTAGCCAGTTGCCTGCTTCAGCTGGCAAGGCTCACTTCCTGCAAGACATCCCCGAGGAGAAGCCACATGGACCTATCCTGATGCAGCTCTGGGTGCTGGAGCAGCCATGAGGAGACCCCTGCCAGCACTGAAACACTTACACATTCACTGACTCAGCTTTCCTCCTGCAGTTGGCATCATTGTGTCTGTTTTGTGAGATGGAGGAGGACTTTGTGGATTGGTGTCGGACCTATGGGTTAATGGTGGACTTGTGGGTTTGGGCAGCACTGGGTTGGGATGTTTTCTTGATATGCACTCATCCTTTATATAAAACTCTCTTTTATACATATGAATTTCTGTGGATTTGTTTCTCTAATGTACCCAGACTAACACAGACCCCTTTCCGCTGGGTCCGTTCATTGTGAAAGAATGTTGTTCATTAGAATGCCATCAACAACCACAGCACTTTCTGAGATGATTTCAGAAAGAAGAACTGGACACATAATCACAACTCTAACTGGCATTGGTAGTAAGATATTTTTGGTCTCTGATCGTGACAAATGTTGGCGAATCAATCAGATCACTAAAGGGAAGGTGGATCTGCATGAGGGTCTTGGGTTCACACATGAAAAACCCACCAACCCTTATAGTGAGTCATCAGCAGCAGAGGGTTGTCTATGTAGATAAACCTGCAGGAGAGGCAGGGTCGGTTATCTGAGGAGACTAACAGGGGGCAGTGTTGATTTGAGGGATTCAATAACTGCCTCTGTTCTTCATATAGCATTAGCCAACCTGAGCTACGCTTTGTATATCAAACTCAGCACCATCCTGCCGATCTCTACACATAGTGACCACATACGATGGAGTAGAACTCCCCCCTTTGAGTTTCTGAGGCTTCAGATCTTTACAGGAGCAGATTGGTCTTTCTCCTGTAGAACGACTGGTGGGTTTGAACTTCTGACCTTGCGGTCATCAGCACTTTGTATAACCCACGACACCGCTAGGGCTCCTTGCAGTTTGAATCTTCTAGATAAATTAATTCCCCCCCTCCTGCTGTCTCATCTGCTGGCGTAGCGGTCTGGAAGTTGGGCTGCTAGCCCCAAGGCAGCAGGGAGAAATCACTGGCTGCCCTCTGAGATGTTTTTTTTCCAGCCTTAGAACCCTCGGAGACCCACAGGGGCATTTGACTCAGTACTATAAGGTTGCTTTGAGTCAGAATTGACTCGATGGCAGTGGTTGGGTGGAGGCTTTCATTTGGGACAGGGGGCAGTAAGACCCTTTTAAAAAACCATTAGAGACAACCTTCAGCCCATCACCTTTGAGGTGATTCCAGCAGGGGTCCTCAGAATTTGTAAACAGGGGGGACAGTTCATTGTCCCTCAGACTGCTGGAGGGCCGGACTATAGTGGTTTTTTGTTTTTTTTTAAACTATGAACACATTTCTATGCACATGGGACAAGTCCGCTGCTACGTAGGACAGGCAGTGGCGGCAAAAACACCCAGCGGGCCGGATAAATGTCCTTGGTGGGCCGCAGGTGGCCCGTGGGCCATAGTTTGAGGACCCCTGCTCTACAAGGTTCCTGAGACCTCCAGCAGAGAGCCTCATGGCTCTCTCTCAGTGTGGCTGCTGGGCTCACATTGCTGACCTTCCTATTACACTACATATCAGCGACTGTGCCACCAGGGCTCCTTAGGGAAGAGATTCATGAGAGCCGAACATCCTGTTAATTGTACGGCCCCGCGGCATGAAAACAGCTCTCTGAGCAGCACCAGGGAGAACAAGAAGATCTGGCCTGCTACAACGGTGAAGCGGCAGTAGCTGGTGAAGTTGAATTGTTTGTTCTAGTACTGAAAAAACAAAACAAAACAAACCAGTATGGCAGGGCCAGGGGTGTGGGTTTCCTCCTGTTTGCCTGAGTACAGCTGGGTGTTTTGAAAAGCCTCTTTTTCTTGGGAAGATATCAATGATTTGGTCCCTTGGAGATTCAACAAAAAAATAAAATAAATGCAAGTAAGGTGGGTGCAGTTTTCATTTGTTATGAAACAGCTCCCTCAAAGCACCAAGCAGAACGGAATCAGCTGAGTCTACTTGGCTGTTCCCAGGCCATTCATGAAAACACCCCACCGTTTGTCTCACTGCTAGGAACTGAAGTCTCTCAGCGAAGACAAGATGGTCTTCTAGTTGGAGTTCTAGCTTCAGTGAACTGGGGACCGTAATGAACAAGTGAAGCCCCTCTGGCCTTCCACTTGCCCGTGGCCCCAGTCATCTTAAGCCTGATGGACATTCATGGTTTCACAGAGGAAAAAGCTCAGAGGCAGAGTGGCTCCGAGTGAACAAACTAACTAACTAACTAACTAACTAACTAACTAACTAACTAACTAACTAACTAACTAACGGTCCAAATCGGTGGCTGTCGAGCCATTTCCAACTCATGGCGACCCCAGGCGTTGCAGAATGGAACTGCACGGCCTGGGGTTTTCTCAGCCGGGGCCTTTCCGAAGCAGATCCCTACGCATTTCAGCCAACGCATCTCTGGCTGGATTTGAACGCAACCTGCTGGTGCATGGCTGAGTGCTTCACTCGTTGCACTACTCAAGGATGTCAGGACCTGTTGCCAGGGGAGACCAGTCCCTGGAGAAGGCTATCCTGCTTGTTAAAGTAGAGGGGCAGTGAAAAAGAAGAAAGCTCTTAAGGGGATGGATCGATACAGTGGCTGCAACCCAGGGGCACTTGTGAGGACAGCAGAGGACCAGGCACCGTGTCCTTGTGTTGTGGGCCAGGACTGAGCCAATGGCGCCTAACAACAACAGCAAGGATGCCAGAGTGGCTCTAGTTCATCAAAGCCTGATGAGCTGAGCTCCTCATGCATTACAAGCAAAACACACTTGGGGAACTCAGCGAATAAGAAACGAAAGAAGACAGAGTTATTGAGGCAACGGTTTAGATTTAATTGCATTTGATGTAGACCACCCTTTAAAAATAGTTTGGTTGGTTAAAGGCTGCAATAATTTATGGAAGATCTGTTTCCTTCCCGGGAAGTTAACAAGTCTGGACTAAATCAAGTGAACCAGCATAAATCTTAGCCGATGCCTAATTTTAGAGATGTCTGGTCCTTGAAGAAGTCTTGCCACAGCCAGATGGGTTGGGAGACAGCATCTGAGGATGGGAAAGCATGAGCTGGTAAACGGAAGGGCTAAATCGCAATAGGTTGAACATGTTTTTATGTGGCTGACAAATTGAGAGCAAAAATATATCACACCGTGGGAAGAATTGTGGACGGTGAGGCTGAATCCCTGGGGGAGACTGCCAAAGTCTTGAAGGCTCAAGGTACAAATGGCATTGATGTTGTAACAGCTCTAAAATGTAGAGCACATTCTCCCTATAAGCTGTCCAGGATCAAGGAGGGACCTACCAGTGGGAGGTCATTTAGCCCTTTAGGGATTTTGTTTCATATGTGTTTATGGTGGAATCTCTGGTTGGTGTAAAGGGAAAACATGATCATCTGCGAGTACAGAGGTTGCCTGTTGAAGTCAATCCAGGGGTGACTTCAAGGAAGGGCTGGTGATCTAATATTTTAAAAAATCAGCTACTGAAAACACTTTGGAGAACAGCTTCTCTCTAACACTCATGGGGTTGACACGCGTCACTGTTGTTTGGAATATGACCGGTGGATGTTCAATATGGAAATTTCCTTTCCTTCCTGGTCATAATTCTCAATGATGTCATGAACACTGAGACGCATCCATTGCATTGCTGAAAGCATGATTCTCAACATTCCTAATGCTGTGACCCTTTCATACAGTTCCTCATGTGGTGGTGACCCCCCAACCATAAAATTATTTTTGTTGCTACTTCATCACTGTCATTTTGCTACTGTTATTAATCGGGAGACCCCTGTGAAACAGTCGTTTGACCCCCAAAGGGGTCCACGACCCACAGGTTGAGAACCACTGGCTTAGAGGAAAAGTGCCTCTGTGATATTGTCGGACTTTTGTATGTATGAGGTCATGTTGTATTTCTTTGCTCACATGTCAATCTCTGCTTCTAGGCTGTTCCCAAGGGAAGGGCGATGTCTTCATCATCTCTGTATGCTGCTGTGTGACGGTACGTGGCACTTGGCGAGTATGATAACAATTGATCTGCAAGGATCCGGCTGGGTAATTGTAATGATAAATTGTAGCCCCGAGGTTCTGAAATTTCACATTGAACTCACTGAACGCACTCTGAAGAATGAAATATTCATGTTGGCATGATCTGTCTGCTGCTCACAACATTGGTTCCGGTGCACTCATGAGTTATATTACAGATTATTATTATTATGGTATTCTGGGTGAAGAGAGAACAGGAGCCAAGAGACTTTCAGAAGCTCTCAAATAAATATATAACTTGGTAATATAACTTGGAATTAACCTGATGGCACTTTTGTTTTTAAATTTCCTAGAAATTAACATCTCTAAATCATATTTTAATACATTTTAAGTTCAAGGTTTTGGTAGATCTAAATCATGTTTAAGCTGTGTTTCCAGACCACCGGAATCAGGAGTATTTGCTCAACATGGATTCTTAGGTCTCTGTCCTAGACATATGAACTCAGAATGTCTGGGTGTTAGCCCAAGAATCGGCATGCAGGTGACTCCAAAGCACCGTCAGGTTCTGTACTCACTGGGCACAGGAAACTTTGATGGGCTTGACATGGAGAGGCTGTAATCCATAATGAGATGATGGTGGAGTTTGATGAAGAGGCTTCTTTGGAGTGTGAAATACCCACGTGGTGATCCTTAATTGAAACACTTCTTTACTCTGTAGCTATGAACAAATGGCTTTATTCTCTATACCTCTATTTCCTCATTCTGTGGAATGAGGATCATCATGTTCTGCTTGTTTTAAAGGTTAAAAAGAATCTAAGGAAAGCGGCTGGCTTAGAGAGGTTTTCAACATTTGTTAGTGGTTAATTCTTGCTTCCTTCTTTTTACTCAGCCATCAGAATGAAGTGCTCCCAGGGCTTTTGCCTGTAGCAGGGAAGGAGGAGACCTTCCTAGTGAGAGTCTTTACAGGTCTGGAATGAATGGGCAAGAGGTTTGGAGAGCAGAGAAGCCAAAGAATGATTTACAAAGTATATTTTCTGCAATCACATTTCCCAGAAAGATTGCTGTGAAATATTTCTAGCATGTCAAGAAATTAAGGAACATCCATGCCTTATAAAATGTCCATTTAATTTTAGGTTTTTAAAAAAATATGCATCAAATTTTATATGACAATAGAGAGACTTTATAATATATATCATCTATTCATCACTCAAGGAATGCTGGTAGCACAGTAGGTTCCAAATTGGTGTGCTAATCACACATTCAACAGTCCAAACCCACTAGCTACATTATGAGAGAAAGGAGAGGTTTTCTTTTCCTACAAAGGATTACAGCCTAGAAATCCCAGGATTCCGACGCTGCCTTGTAGCGTTGCTGTGATTCTCAAAAGCCTCCGTGGCAGTGAGTCTGGGTTGCTGTGGACCTATCACCCGCTTTCAGCGAGCATCATGAATCGATTGGCCATCTTGTGTCATCTAGACTCATTCACTCCCCTAGAACTATTTTAGAGCAAATCCTTGACATCTTATCATTTGATACACAGCTATTTTATTAGCATGTATTTCTAAAACAACAACCACCAAACTCTCTGCCATGGAGTCGATGCTGACTCACAGTGGCCCCCTTGGGTGTCTGAGGAGTAGAGAGTGCTGGTGACAGGAGTAGAGAGCCCAGTCTCTCTCCTGAGTGCTATTGTTGCTTGTGAACTGCTTGCCGTGCAGACCCCAGCCCAGAGCGAATCACTGCAGACCCCAGCCCAGAGCGAATCACTGCGCCACCAGGATGCCTATATCTAAAACAGAAGGGTTAAAAATAACAACCATAATACCATGATCAATCTGAAAAATTTTTTTCTATTTAAAATGTAAAAAATAATTCTTTAATATCATTATTGTATATGAGATTTAAAAAGTCAACAGTTGTTTTGTTGGTAGAATGATGGTCTAAGGTTGATATATTACAAATAACTGCTAGTTTTAAACTCTTGTTTAATAAATAGGTTCTCCCTCCATATTGTTTTTTCACCTTACAATTTATTTGTTGAAGAGTCTTAAGTTCTGCATGTGGCTAATCACACTCCCATGGTGTCATTTCTCTCGTCTGTTTTTCCTATAACTGATAGTGAGACATAAAGGTTCAAATTATTTGGAAAGAACTCTTCCCCACTGGTTGTGTGCTTTCCTGACATTAACCACTTCATGTCTATTTTGTTGTGATATGAGCCGCCATTAACAAAATCGGCTCTCTTGGTTTCTTAATTTCGTATCGAAAATGAATTTCCTTTCACATTTCATAACCTAAAATACATCAAGAAGAAGAAACTTTCCTTTGTCAATATTTGCTCAGAAATTAGTAGTTGGCTCTTTAGTATTCTTCAAAGATACATACACAAACTCAGGGTCTTAAGCATGTTTAATGCGGCTCAGTGCATTGCGATGATTAATTTTTATTGATCCTCAAATAAAGCCATATTTAGCAGTGAAAGCCTCTTCAAAATGGCTTTTTGTGTGTTTTTAAAGCAGGATTCCAGTGATTTGGAAAGCTCTGCATGTTCTGCTATGCTAGAGTATTCCCTGCTCATCTTGTTGAGCACATGGTTTCCTCAAACCTGAACTTGCTCATCTCTCTTAGAAAACGGTAATTAGGAATCACAAGTAATCCAGAGTCCTCATTGATATTATGTTCATTATTGTTTCTAGCTCTTTCTAGTGGACAATGCTAGAAAATAAGGATTTTTCAGATATCATGATTCTATATTCATTATACTCAGCCAAATTTGCTCACCTACTAAAGGAATTTTAATATGCTTTATTTCTGTCCTTTTTATTTTTAAGGAGCCCTGATGGTTTAGTGGTTAAGCCCTGGGCTGCTACCTGAAACTTTGATGGTTCAAGACCACCAGGTGCTCCGTAGGAGAAAGATAAGTCAATTCACTCCCACAAAGATTACAGCACTGGAAACCTTGTAGGGTAGTTCTCTGTCCTAGAGGGCAGTGCTGAGCTTCGTGGCAACCATGTTCGATCCGTGTGCCAGAATCCCAGTGTTCCAATGAGTGAATTTCATTCCACAGTCCTAAAATTTAAAAAAAAAGTGTTGGAATAACATACAATCAAAATGATAAATAAAAACATTTAAGATTGCTTTCGCAGTTCTTCTTGTCCCTAGGAACTATCTCATTGGACCGCATGGTCAGTGTATGTGTTTTAAAGCCACTTAGTCATTCCTTGTGTGGCTATGTTGCCTAGTCAAAGAATAGACTCATCTGTTTCATTTTGCTTATGGACGTTGGAGTTTGCATTTTAAAATTTAATTTTGTTGGTAATTATGTAAAATCTTTCCACGATTCTAAAAGCACATCTTTAAAACAAGGTCGGATCAAATAAGGCTTGCTTCTCTTCCTAGTCCCTTCACCTTATTCTTATTCCCTTCCTGTGTGATTAGGGAATCCCGGAAACACCTGTTGCTGTCAGGTTGCTTCTGACTCATGATGATGGCATGTGCCATCGGGTGGGACTGACCCGTCGGGTTTTCTTGAGTATTTGTGTATCGGCTCAAGAAATCCCTGAGTGGCCTCAACGGCCAACATTTAGATTAGCAGTAGAGCACAAACTGCGTGCACGAGCTAAGGAGCGCCGTAGGAGCCCTGTGCGGGTTGCGTGTTGGGCTGTGAACCGCAAGGTCAGCCGTTTGAAAACACCAACCTCTCCCTCTCGGCGGGAGAAAGAGGAGGTTTTCGCCTCCTGTCAGAAGTAACAGTCTCAGAAACCCACCAGGGCAGTTCGACTCTGTCCTCGAGGGCCCCTATGAGTCAGAATCCGCTCGATGGCAGTGAGTGAGAGTGCCATATGTATGCAACCCACTCGCTTTCACATCATAACTTATGGTTCCTCTTTCCATGTAAGAAAACTCATGCATGCAAATATATGCACGCATACATACATACACACGTATATTTGCATATATGCTTATAGAGGTTTGCTTAGCATGTGATCCTCCTGCATTTGGCATCACTGAATGTGTTTCATGAGTCTGAAGAGGAATTTACCGATTGGTATCAGACACATGGGCTAATACTGGACTTATGGGCTTGATCTGGACTGGGCTGGGATGTTTTCTCAATATCCAATTGCTCTTGTAGATAAAGCTCTTTCTTATACGTATGTGTCTCTCTGGATTTGTTTCTCTAGTCTACTTGGACTAGCACAAATGTGTAGCAGAATCCTCGGCCTATATGCTGTAGATAGATGCCGTCACATCCCCTCCACAGCTGTGGAAGCCAAGATTATGTCCAGACATTGGTAGCTGTCCCTGGGTGTCAAATCACTTTGAGTTGAGAACCACTGGTTCATACATACATTTATAAGTAGACTCATTTATATGTATATTATTCAATTGTCTTCACCTTTTCTGCATACAGTCATGGACTACACTCACTGTCTCCATCTCACTTGCTTTCATCCAACAAGAGAGATCCTAGAGGTTATTCCTTCGTGTTATGCAGGCACCCTCTGCATTCTCCTTCCCAGTTGCATGGTCTCTACAACTGAGTCTTCAGAATGTTAGTCTCCTCCCAGCTCTGCACACCCCCCCACACACAAACCCAAACCTGCTCGCACCGACTCATTCTGATCATCCACAAAAAACTCCAAACTCGCCGCCATCAAGTCAATGCCGATTCATTGTCACCCCTGTGGGCTTCTGTGACCATAACTGTCTATGAGAGTAGAACATCCAGTCTTTCTCCCTCAGAGCTGCCGGTGGTTTTGAATTTCTGACCGTGGAAGTTGCTGCCCAATAAGTAGCCACTAGACCACCGCACCAGTAAATCTTTGTGGGAGCAGAGAGTCTCATCTCTCTCCCTCAGAGCAGCTGGTGGGTTTGAACCGCCCAGCTCGTGGTTGGTGAGCAGTCTGATACTTACCTGACAGTGACACCAAGGCTCTCTACAGAAAGTCCATGGTTATTTGGGCTAGCACTGTGAGAAAATTTCAGCTTCCCAGGACTGCAGAAAAACTTTGATGGCCTACTCATAGTAAATTTAAGAACCTAATAGGAAAATTTAATAGCCATATGATTGAACTATGGAATGATAATGATATCTGTATTCGCTCCCAATAAAATGTTCTTTTTTTGGGGGGGGGGGGAACGCAAAACAACAACAAGAAATAACACGAACTCCAA
The DNA here is from genome assembly GCF_050624435.1 of Tenrec ecaudatus. Classification (NCBI taxonomy): domain Eukaryota; kingdom Metazoa; phylum Chordata; class Mammalia; order Afrosoricida; family Tenrecidae; genus Tenrec; species Tenrec ecaudatus. The sequence continues at coordinate 20,267,775 of NC_134544.1, forward strand.
GACAGAAATGATGTTAAAAATTCAATTGTGAAAAATGAAAACAAAAACAACTTCCCCCAAAAAACAAAATTAAAAAGAGAATTTATCTTTGTTCTCACCCTACATATTCAAATTTTATTAAGCCCCCAAACAAATTTGATGGTTCCCCCTACTCTTTTCTATCAATGATGATTCTTTTAAATGAATTTTCATTCTTAAAGCTAAAAAAATCAAAAATAAAAACACCACATGGTTGAGTCAATTTGGACTCAGAGTGACCCTGTTGGACAGAGGAGAACTTCGTCTGGTGACCTTGAACCAGTAGGTCTTTAGGTTAGCAACCCAATGTTAACCTGCTGGGCTATGAGGGATCCTAAGGAAATTAAAAAAATTGTTTATTGTTATCTGATGTTCAGTGGATGTTCACTAACGGTGCCCAGCAGAGTGCTTTGTCTAGAACAGTGGGTTTCGATGTTCCTCAATAAGCGACTGAGTGGGGTTAAAAAAAAAGAAAAAAAAGAAACTTGGAATTCCCAATACCTGCCTGGAATTCCCAATACCAACTAAACATGTTTGTTTCCCCGGAAGAACAGCTAGCCAAACTGCTTCAGGAGATGAGGTGGGACAAGGAGCTCCCTGGGCACCCGAACAGTTCTCTGAATGAGGAGTCTGAGGCCACCCCAGATGCGTTCCCTGCTGGGCCCAAGGAAATGAGGCCTGGCTTCCACCAGGGGCAGATGGGGAGGAGCGCTGGGCCTTCAAGTGATGATGGGACATTTCTTTTCCAGTTTCACAAAAGCCTTAGAGCACAGCAACTTGCTCGCCCTGACAAATGAGAACGCGGGGCTCAAATTAATTATTTTGCCACTATTATCATCCAGTCCAATCCAGGACATTTATTTAAAGCTGAATATTAAAACCTATTTATTTTCCTTTTGCCTCACCACTGCCCCCACCCTTTAATGGTTACATTATTAAAGAATTAGTGCTGAAACTTCAGGAAAAGGTTCATTTCCATATGAATATCACATCAGGCAGTTTGAAAAAGTACAAAAGTAGAAGATGCATCCTCTTCTGCACGTGGGCCCCAGGAGAAACAGTTAGAGGTCCTGCTGGCAGGGGTGGTGGGGTGGAGGGTGTGCGCGCTGAATCTGCAGAATGAAATAACCTATAATAAGATAATATTGTATAAAAAGGCGGCACACCACCGACTCATTCATGACATTTAGGGCATCATTTTCCCAGTGGCTCTCGCAGATTATTTTGTTTACACGTTTCCCGGTCTGATCAATGAAACCCACCCCTCTGAACACTTCCTTACGGAATCATTCATTTTGAACCACTGCTGGTCCTCTCTGGTCTGCAGACCACAGGCCAAGAGCAACACTCAATCAGGAGCAGTCTCAACTACAACGCTGTAGAATAGAACCGTGGGAGACATTTCTTTGGGCCAGTTAAAGTACCATCTTGAACGATTTTTTTGCTCTTGAGTAATTTTATCTCTTGTTTCTCTGTTCCTCAGCTGAATAGAATAAGAGGAACACAACTGCTTACTACTGGATTTACTGGATTCTGCCTGTCTTTAATCATACGGAGAGCATCCAGCCCATCCTACCTACTGCTTCACGCCGCACCCACCTCCCTTCATTAGAAGGTTCCCTCTGTTCCCATTTCCTCTTCTACTTCATTGTGAGCAGCTGGGCTATGTTCTTTCAGCAAATTAGCTGTAAAATAAAGCAGCCTTTTTCCCTTTTCCTGTTTTTTTTTTTTAGAGTGTTTTGGGAGATATGCTGGGTAGAGAAATTATTCTACTATAAGCCAGTGTGGACAAGGATCCAATAAGCAGAAGTTTGAAGGTTCACTAACACTGATGAACCCTAGTTAATGCGGTTCCCTCTGGGGCCCCTGTTGCATCAGTCTGGATACTTCCTCTCCAGTGTTTTCAGCCACGGCATTTCCCCCTGTAGTTCTCCATTCTCCCAGATATCCACCAAATCAAGTCCCGCTCAGAACGTGTGTTCCTTAAAATAGTGAAATCCAGCTGCTGTCTCCATGCTCCTGGCCTCTCTTTTGGAAAATGTGCTCAAAGGCAACAGCAACGGTCACAGGGCTTAATCGATGTTAATAGGTAGGCAGACTCTGAAATGGCACATGGTCCCTAGAGGAAAACTACTAGTTCTAAAGAGAAAGAACTGGAATAAGCAAGAGGAGAGAGAGAGGCATTGTACAACATTGCACAACAAAGACCTGCTCTTAGTCAGTACTCCTGGGCCTCTTGGGCTCTGTGGCAGGGTTGGGTAGGTTGTTTTTGAGACATCAGTAGAAATTCCCACGTGGTGCAAAAGGTGAATGTGCTCGGTGGTTAACCGAGAGAATGGAGATGTGAGTCCACCAAGAGTTGAGCAGTCTTCCCCCAAACCACCATCGACATCCCTCTGGAGTACCCCGACTCTGCCACACACAGGGTCACCCCAAGTTGGAGTGAGCTCTCAGGCCCCTGGTTTGGTTCTTTGATGCCTGATACCTGATCCCTTCGACACCTTATGATCATATGGGCTGCTGTTCTTCTTCCATGTGGGCTTTATTGCTTTCAAGCTTCAAGGCTTCAAGACCCCAAGTGCTATATCTTTTGATAGCCAGAGACCATCAGCTTTCTTCACCACATTTGCTTATGCACCCATTTGTCTTCAGCGAGGGACTATAATTTTAAATTAATTTATTTCAAAGGCAATCAGAGAGAATTCTGAGGCTGTTTGGTTAAATACAAACAATTGAAATTGAGAATCATCTGTAAAGGAGTGTCACCATTTCCTAACGGCATTGCTATCCAATTCCTGTCTTAATTTATGATTTTTCTTTTGCTAATAGAATGTGGAAAAAATTCTGACTCAGATGTTTAAGTAGAGGGCCATGATAAAATATTTTCTCTCTTTTTAAAAATTAAATTTATTAGCACATTCTCCATTTAAAAAATTAAATACTTTTATTGGGGGCTCTTACATCTCTTATCACAATCCATACATTCATCCATTGTGTCAAGCACATTTATACATATGCTGCCATCATCATTTTCAAATCATTTTCTTTCTACTTGAGCCCTTGATATCAGCTCCCCATTTTTTCCTCCTCCCTCCCCACCCACCCTCTCTCATAAACCCTTGATAAGTTATAGATTATTATTTTCATATGTTTACATCATTCTTTGTCACCCTTCACCTACTTTTCTGTTGTTCATCCCCCTGAGAGGGAGTTATAGATTGATCCTTGTGATCAATTCCCTCTTCCTCCCCCTACCTTCCCCTTATCCTCCTGGTAGCTCTATTCTCTTTGTTGGCCCTGAGGGGTTTATCTATCCTGGATTCCCTGTGTCAGTAGAGGCCAGGTGATGATATTTATCATTGTCTTGTCAATGATGCTGCTCTTATCTGTAGCAGTGTGTATATTCTGGTCTAATCTGATTTGTAAGGTAGAATTGAGATCATGATAATGGGGGGACAGAAGCAATAAAGAACCAGAGGAAAGTTGTGTGTTTCATCTTTTCCCTATTACCTTTCTTTGAGGGGCTGTCCAATTGTCTACAGTTGGGCTTTAGATCGCTACTCCACTCCACCCCACCATTACCCCCCCATTCACATTGGGTTTGATTTTGTTCTGGTCTTAGATGCCTGGTACCTGATCTCATTGATACCTCGTGACCACACGGGCTGGTGTGGTTCTTCCATGTGGGCTTTTTTGCTGCACAGTTAGGTGACTGCTTGTTTATCTTCAAACCTTTAAGACTCCAAGCACTTTTGATAGCTGGGCACCATCAGCTTTCTTCACCACATTTGCTTATACACCCATTTTGTCTTCAGAAATCATGCCGGGAAGGTGAGCATCACAGAATGCCAGATTATTAGAACAAAGTGTTCTTGTGTTGAGGGAGTACTTGAGTCAAGTCCCAATGTCCGTATGCAACCTTAACATATAAATTCTTAACATAAATATACGTACATAGATCTATTCCCCTCTTGTTATATATAAATATATATACAAGCTTCTTTTTAGACCTCTATAAATGTCTTTCGTCTCCTGGTTCTTTCCTCTATTTCCTTTTACTTTCCTCTTGCCTGACCATCATGTTCAGCCTTCATTCGGGTTTAGTACTTCCTTGCTGCTACATTGCCCAGGATAAAGCCCCACTAGGCAGCCTATGCCCTTCTCTCCATTGATTTTAGTTCACTTGTTCCTTTGTCCCTGGGTTGGTTCCCGCCCTCCCCTCACCTCCTTTCTCCCACCTTCCCTTCTCCCAGCAACTCCCCAGAACCATTGGTCTCATTCACTTCATCTCTAAATTGTTTATCCCACTTATCTTATCTAGATAGAGATACAGAGACATCAATAAGTGCAAAAACCAGGCAGAGCCTAACAAAACAACCAAGGAAGTCAAAACAAACAAAACAACAAAAACCAAAATAGCAACAACAAAAAGAAAGCCACAGACAAAGATGGAAAAGTCTATAAATAGTTTAAGGTCTGTTTGTTGGCCTTTATGGGTGTTTTCAATTCGAGTATGATGGGATGCCACACTCTGTCTCCAAAGTCTATTTTTGGTATTCCTTGGGGATTTCATCACTTTGCTCCCCTTGCTGCTCTGTTGCATGCCCTTAGTATTTAGCCCCAGTGTGATGGGGTCGGATTGGGCACAATTCCTGCACTGTGCCTCCAGTGTTGTCCCACATAGCACTATTGGGTCAGTGAGGGATATTGTATCTTGTGGTGGGGCCACCCCTATGGTCCTCTCTGTGCATTGGCTGCTCTGAGCAGGAAGAACGTCCTCTGATCTTGGTGGGCCAGGAGCAGTCTCCATTTTCAAGAGGTGGCTATCGAGAAGGGCTTCTGAAATGGGCCTAAAACCAAGTTCAACTTGACAACACAGGTTTTACAGTTCAGTTGGTTCATATTTGTTCATATCATTTGAGTGTGAGTGCTTTTAAGTCCTGTGGAAGAAAGTCAGATATAATTAAAATGAAACTTAGGTTAAACGTCTTCAGACCCCTCAAAGCACAGTGGCAAACCCTGGAAGTGGCATTCCAGAGAGTTGGCTGCAGGAAGCATCTGGATTCTTGGCATCAGAGTGGCCAGAGCTGGTGAGACAGGCGTGGGAGCATGTCTTCTGGAGAGCACTGTCACTCAGGAGCAGCTCCATCTCCCATCCTGAAATTGTCTGACCGACTCATCTGGCTCATCTTTGGTCATTGGCAGAATTTCTCCAGCGGAGGCCAGGGAAATCGATGCTGGAAGGAGCCCTGGTGGCGGGTGTAGTGGTTTTACATTTGGCTGTGGTTGGCATGACACCACCAACAGCTCCTCAGGAGAAAGCCTGAGAAAGTCACTGTCTCTGAAATTCACAGAGCGTCAGCATTGACCTGATGGTAGTGAGGGGGTTTCATTATTTATTTTGGAATAGGTGGAGACCTTGAAGGGTTCTCTGACCTAAGGGTCCTAAACCTGTGTGAGGTAATGCTATCGTCATTAGCCATAGAATTTGAATTCTACTTCTAGTTCATTAAAATTACATCAAGCTGGATGTTTATTTTGAAGTTCTTATTAGCCACATTACAGGGGACTCAACAGTCACACTTGGCCCTTGAATACTATGGTGGACAGCATGGATAGAAAGTGTATTTAGCGTCGCAGAAAGTTCTATTGGACAGCACTCCTTCAGACTGACGAGTACTCACTGGCCATTTCAGATTGTTATAAACTTTCTTTTAAAAAGTTTATAATCCAACATATAGGATCATCTTTACAATCAATTCAAACTTCCCCTGTGTGGTATTGTAACTATTTAAAAAGAAAAATCAAAGGAAGAGGGAGCCCCAGATAGTAACTTCCAGTCCCCAACATAGTTTTTTCCATGATAGAATGAGCGAGCGAAAGGAAAGTGAGATTCATTTAGATTTGGAAATTTCTCAAAGTACCATAAAGGCCACGGGTTATACGTGAGAGCCCTGTATTTTGTCAATTCACTCAACCGCTGGCTAGATGTGCCATCTTGGGAAAGCTCTCTTCTCTGTCATTCCATTTCCTCTTGTGTGAATTCAGGATAAACATAGTAGCTATCGCAGAAGGCAGCTGTGGACTTGCAATGAGATATTATTTGTAAAGCATTTAGAACAGTTCCACAAGCCTAGTGAGTATTTGATACAGGTTCGTTATCCCGATTACTATCACAACCTGCTCAAATGAGGAATTTCAGTATGGATGTCATCCTTTAAATAGCCAGGTCAAAAGCTTGAACGCATTTTATTTTAAATGGCTTAATCGGAGTGCTACCTCAAAGTGTTTATTCATTCATTGCTTTCCACTGCTGACCCTGTAGGATCCTTAGGGTTTCCAAGGCTGTAATTTGTGTCTTTCTTTTTAATTAGTCCATTAATTTATTTTTAATAGCTTCACCGACATACGATATCATACTTATCCTGAGTTCAATCACATTCATCAGAGCTGTGCAGCTGTCACCACTATCAATTCCAAGGTATTTCTTCTTGCTTAAAGACTGGACGAGGTAACTGGAAGGTTTCTCCATGAAACCTTTCTCCTATAGAGAGGTGGTGGGTTCAAACCATCCATCTTTTGGTTATCTGGGGGAAAGGTTTAGCTACTAGTAATTAGCGGTCAAAGACCTGTTGGGAGGGTGTCTTCTCCCACTACCAATGTGTGGGCTACCCTCTTTTCATTTTTGTCTGGACTGAAACAACTCTGTGAGGTCGCTGTTATACCCATTTTACAGGTGATGAAATTGACACTCTATAACTGCCTCATCTTGTAGAAAGAAGTACCTGCATCTGAATCTGGACTGTTTCATTCTAGATGTCCCTTTCTTACCACTCTCTCACACTTGGAAACTATTTGAGATTCTTCCCTGTGCCTCATTCAGACCATACTGCTCACCCCTCCCCCAACAAATGGAAGACAAATTAGACAAGTTGCTTTGATTACCCCCAAACATTTTATCCCATAATTTTCTCACGCTCTGATGTTCTCATTGATAGTACCGTCTTTCCAATCCAGATCACGAATAACACGTTTCTCCCCTGACACAATGAATGCTCCCTGGATCTAAAGAAAAGATAGATGTGCCATAGATCTCCATGTCAAGATCCAAGAAGTATATAATCTTTCCATGCACATAGACAGACAGACATAGATCTATGTCCAGGGGACCTTCAAAAAGTTCCTGGAAAATTATCATGGAAAAATATCTTTAGACTTCATTTTCCCATGAACATTTTGAAACCCCTGTGTGTGTGCAAGCACGAGCCCATGGGTGTGCACGTGTGCTCGGTACTGTTGTTAGTTCCTTTCCATCACGATCCGCTGTACAACAGCATCAAATCCTGCCCTGTCCTGGCCCCTGATTCCCAACAGTGTATTGGAGTCCATTGTTGCTACCACTGGATCAGTCCATCTCCTTGACTGTCGTCCTTTATTCCCACTGCCCTTCTACTTTACCAAGCATGTGTTTTCCCCCCCGGGGCCTAGTCTCTCCTGCTAACATGCCCAAAGTCCATGAAACACCCTCTCTTCTCAAGAGCTTTCTGGTTGTACTTGTTCCGAGGCAGATTTGTTGGTTCATCTGAGTGAGGTTCTCTAGTGATGTAAGCGTGCAAGCGCTCAATGACTAATGAAGAGGTTGGTGGTTCACATTTAGCCGGAAGCTCCACGAGGACCTGGCAGGCTGCTTCTAGAAAGCTGTCAGTCTCAGAAACCCTGCGGAGCTCTTCCGCTCCTCACGTGGGGTCACTCTGAGTCAGAACCCACTGGGGAGTGCCCAACCACAATGGCGACATCCTTCGGAATCTTTCCTTCTCGAGGTGCCATTGTTGGCAGCCTGGGCACCACGAATCATTTTTTGCTTGAACTTGGGAGAGTGTCGGCTTTATGAGCGGGATTTTCCTGAGGCGGGCCCGCTCTTGTGCTTACCGATGTAGCAGCACCACCCTCTGATGCTCATGTAGGTAAAGTGTCAGCACAGGTCAGCGAGGGCTTTCTGAGGAGACATCTGCTCCCGGCAGCCCCCGTGAGGGATAGCCTGGCCATGGAGTAGGCGGGAGAAACATCTGCTCAGCACACAGAAATGGACTGCTGTGCAGGCAGAACTCGACCACTGGGAGAGAGGGAGAGACCAGCGACAGAGGGCTGCAGGGGGCCCAGAGGCAGCGTTCTCACAAGCAGCGTCTTCGCTCCCTCGCTCCTTCCCTAATAGGAGAGGGAGCCACACTGCGATAGGTGAGATAGCACACAGGCAGATTGTCCACCAGATGGTACAATCTTCTATTTAAGAAATATTTGAAAGGGCAACAAAATACAGCAGAAACCATCCGACAGTCCACATGGCTAATGAAGAATTAGCCAAAATGATGGCGGCCGTGGTAGTGGGGGTGTTTGGGGTGAGATGTAGACTAGGCTGGGAGGTAGAGGGGGTGGGAAGATAGGCACTGGGAGACTTTCAGATACTTCCTCCATTATTTCACTGGGCCACTTCCGTGGACTTCTGTGAGCCTCCATCTGCAGCCTGTGTTCATGGAAAAGGGCCATGGCCAGGGCCAAGACCAAGCAGCTGGGCTGATCTATCCTGGCCTGCGGCTCAATAGCCAGGAGGCCTCTTCTGTGCTTGCCCTGGGTGGAGTGGAACTTGGTTGTCACTGCCATGCTTTCCTTATTCCTGAATCTCTGTGGAGTGGCCTCTTCCTTGTTAAAATCCCATAAGAACATTTCAGACCACCGCACACCCCATCAGAACCGCACCGTCATGGCTGTTGTGAACAGAGCTCCTAATGTGTTCTAGGCTCGGTGCTAAGGGCTTTATCTATTCACAGCTCACACATGTGGTGGAGTGGGGACTTACATATATCATCTTCTTCAATCCCCACAGCCATCTAACTAGTTAAGTACTCTCGTTGTCGTCTTAACTTGGCCCATGGGGAAAGGGAGACCTAGAGGTCTTAAAGAACTTGTTCAAGGTTCCACAGTTCGTTTGAAAGGGGGAGGGTTTTTGTCTGACCTCAGCGTCAATGTGTTTGAATGCTATCACGCTCTACAGCCTCTCATGCAAAAAAGTCTCTACTTTCATCCGTATGACAACTGTGGTAGTCTGGGATGACTAGAGAAGCAAATCCAGGAAGACTCATACGTATATAGGACAGAGTTTTATATAGAAGAGCAATTGAATATTGAGAAAACATCCCAGCCCAGTCCAGATCAAGTCTATAAGTCTCGTATTAGCCCGTATGTCCTATACCAATCTATAAAGTCCTTTTCAGACTCATGAAACACATGCAAGGACATTGAATGCAGGAAGATCACAGGCCAGTGGGTGGGAAGTCTTGTGGATCCAGTGGTGGTGGAAGCATCTCAGCAGTGGCATGGGTCTCCACGTGTCTCCTCCAGCTCCAGGGCTCTGGTTCCATCAGCGTAGCTCCATGTGGCTTGTCAACAGAACTGTCGGCAGGAAGTGAGCAGGTGTCCCGCCTACAGACAGCTATTTATCTCCTTAGTGCTTCCAAATGAGGTCATCAAGCTGCGACCTGATTGATATGCTAAACTCCTCCCCTTCACTCTTAAGTTGACAACAGATTGTATAACTATCACAACAATCTTACCAAGATGTTGTCCTCATTCCTCTGATACAGCCGAAGCGACGGTGGCTCAGGGAAGGTAATGCCTTTCTTGGGGCCACATGTTAACATGAGTTAACTCTCCTTGTCTCCAAAACTTGTGACGGGCCACCCTGTTAGATGCATGTCCCGGCTGTCTTCTCAGATTCCTCTCCATTATTCTGTAGGCCTGACACCTCGGTGACATAGGGCCATGGTAATTGTTACTGTCCACATTTTCTCTCTTCCTCTTGCACGGCACCCATCCGCCTTGCTGCTCTTTTCTTCTCCTTCCTCATGACTCCTAGGCAGTCCACATGGGATGTCTTGGTTCTTAAGGTTATGAAATCGTCTGCCATTGATCCTCACAAGCCTCCCTTCAAACTGTGGGCTGCCCACACTATGTCAGTACAAGCAGGCAAGGGTCTCGGAAGATGGACACTGTCATCTTGCAGCCTGGGAGTAAAGTGGTAATAGAAGGCTTTCTTTATTCAACATTTTCTAATGTGACAAAAGAAGTCCCTGGGTGGTGCTAAGAGAAAGGTTGGTAGTTCGAGTCTCCTGAGGTCCAGTTCTGCTCTAGGACATGTGGGAGTCCGGAGTCAGGCAACTGTTTATACATACACACGCCTTTATATAGAAATGCAGCCATGAAAGAGAAACAGTGAGCAGAGAAGAGAGTCATGGCCTTTATTTTGCGCTCCAAGGACAGGGATGCTGTTTTAAGTGGCATGTGAGCTTGCCAGCGAATTCTTCTTTCTGACCATCATAGAGGGCATGTTGGTAGTTGGGATGTCTAGGTTTTGGAATGCAGTAAGGCTTTTTTATTCATGGAGGATGTCTTTCCTCAGAATTACAACAGACAGTGGAACAAAAATGGGGTTGACTAACCCATTGACCTTGTATCACAGGAGCAGAAAGAAATAAAAATCCAACAGATCCATGCACTTTCCATCTCCCAAAGGGGCTCTGCCTGTTCTCAGGCCTGGACCACGTTCTGTTTCCCCTCTGGAGGGTCCCTGTATCAAGCATCTCTGTGTTAATTAACTCAGCATGTGGCACATAAAGTCCTGACAGCAGATAGCTAATGTTTTGGATATTGCACACAGTTTAAGGATTAGCTCAATTCCAAAGGACAACTTAACGTTGCCACAGTGCAGTTGACACTTGGTGATCCGCGGCACATTTTGGGTTCTGGGCTATCTCCCTTCTGCCACCCTTATGCATGCGAATCTCCATTGCTCGTTTTCAGTTTAGATGTGCAGGCAAAGCAAACGGATTGTGATTTCTTGATTCAACCTTAAGAAAATCAGAAAGTCACATTTTTTTTTGCAAATGAAATCCAACAAGAAAACAAATAAACAAGAAGACGCAACCGCCCTGCAATGCGTTGCATTATCTGTGCCAACGTTTGCCGTTCCCACGATGGAGATTTTCCTAGAATATGCTTAAAAACTAATTGATAAGGCAGTTGCACACATCAATTAACCACTAAGACAAACTCAGTAGGCTAAGTCAGTGGTGAGAAGCCAGTGTGGTCTGGAATCCTCTCCCTCATACCCAACCCCCAACTCACCACCGTGACATGAATTCTGACATGTAGTGCCTGGTAGAACTGCCCTTGCGAGTTCTAAGAGGGTCACTCTTTAGGGGGAGTAGGAAGCCTCCTCTTTCTCATGAGGAGTGGCTGGCTGGTATTTTCAAGCTGCCGACCTTGAAGGTAGCAGTCAAGGTGTGACCACCATGCCACCATGGCTCCTCTCTCCAGCACAGAGTGAAGCAAAAGGGCAGACACTGGTGACATCTTTCGTAGTGCTTACAGAATTTACAAGGGGAAGTTTTTTTAAACATGATAATTGAAAATGTGAGGGGATTTTTCCCTAAAAAATGGGATTTCCATTTTTTCTCTTGCTCTGGGTCTGCTTTGCCTCATGCCAATGTTGTCAGGAGTCCAACAGCAGCTGTCCCTCCACTGCATGGACACTGAGCACTGCCACAGGACGCCAGCTTCGACCCAAATACACGGTGTTTGAAATGCCAAATGTTAAGCCCCCAAGGTGGCTTTCCTGTTGTCCTTTCACTTCTGATTGTGCGAAATCCCCTACTTTGTTTCCTGAGAGTTTCTTCACTATGTGAAACAGGACAGCTCAGGGAGAGTTGAGCGGGGCTCATCCTAGATTCAAGTTCTTTCTTAGCGTTTACAGAGCATAGTTTCCAAGAACATTGACCAGCTGCCCAGGCATCACCTAGTGAGCTCATTTTTATAATACCAAAACAAACAATCAAATATAAAATATGTGGTGAGGCTGATAAATTTAGCCATTCAGCATGGCATTTAAAGACAGATACAACAGTGTTTTTAATGTGCGCTTTCAAATGTCAGGACAGCTGTCCAAATGGGTAGCTTTAAAATATATTTTATGTTATCACATACATTTGCTATACACTCTATCAAATATGTGACTAATATGTGGAAACAAATATGTCTGCCAGTTGGCTGACTCATAATCTCCAACATGCTGAAGACTCCTTGAAGGACCATCACAAAAGTCCTTGGTGGCTGAAAAGACGGGTCTCCAGGAGCATTTTTCCCCTCCAGATGGTGGACTGTAGGCTCAGCCCGTTTCCCATTCGGGTGGAAGGCGCATGTGACAGAACTTCCACAGCCTCCAAAACCTGGGAATGATTCTTTAAATCATTCATCCATTCATATATCTATTGATCCTCTCAATTAGTGTTGATTGAACATACTATGTGACACTGACTATTGTGTTAGTCTGGATACTTTAGAGAAACAAATACAGAGAAATTCATATGTATAAGAGAGTTTTATATAAAGGGTAAGAGCACATCAAGAAAAACATCCCATCCCAGTGCTGCCCAAGCCCACAAGTCCAACATTAGCCCATATGTCTGACGCCAATTCACAAAGTACTCCTCCATCTCACATAACACACAATGATGCCGACTGCAGGAGGAAAGCCGAATCAGTGAAGGTGTAAGCATCTCAGTGCTGGCAGGGGTCTCCACATGGCTGCTCCAGCACCCAGGGCTGCATCGGGGTAGGTCCATGTGGCTTCTCCTCAGGGATGTGTTGCAGGAAGTGAGCCTTGCCAGCCGAACCAGGGAACTGGCTAAGGCAGTTGCACTCTGGTCCAACCATCACAAAGCAAGAGGCATGAGAACTAGAAAGGCGAGGCTCACCAAGCTGTTTATCTCTCCACCCTTCAAGTAACCCCACATGTGTTTATCAGCCAGGTTGGCACAATAAACTAACTACCTCAGATATCTTTTTTTAAAATTAATAAATCTTTTTATTGGGGCTCATAGAACTCTTATCACAATCCATACATACATCAATTGAGCAAAGCACCCTTATACATTTGTTGCACTCGTCATTCTCAAAATTCACCTTCCACTTGGGTTCCTGGAATCAGCTCACTTTCCCTTTTTTCCTCTCCCCCTCCCTCCCCGCTCCCCCCTTCCCCCTGGTCCCTTAATAGTTTATAGATAATTATTATATCTTATCTTACACTGCCCGGCGTCTCCCCTCACCCACCCTCCCATTGCCCATCTCCCAGAGAGGAGGTCACACATAGATCTCCAAGATCAATTCTCCCTTTCTACACCCCCTTTCCCCCCCCCCCCCGGTGTTGCCACTCCTACCACTGGTGTTGAGGGGCTCGTCCGCCCTAGATTCCCTGTGTCGCCAGATCCCTACTGCACCACTGTACATCCTCTGGTATAACCAGGTCTGCAAGGTAGAATTGGGGTCATGATAATTGGGATCTTGAGGAGATAAAAGCAAAATAAACAAAACATTGAGGTCAAGTCAATTCTGATTCATGACAACCCTGTGCATCCCGGAGTAGAACTGAGCTCCATAAGGTTTGAATGACAGTGATCTTTTGAAAGCAGATACCCAGGCCTTAAGTTAGCAGCTGATCACAAAACTGCTTGCTTGGGATAAATATGTGATCAAGATTCCTGTTCTCTAAGGATCTTATTATAGTTCTGATGATATAGGCTAGAATAGTATCCGTCTCTACCCATTGGTCCTGCTGCCATTGGCGATGGGTCTGTCCTTCACTGTTGCTAATGGCCAGCCCATTCGTTCCCAAACAATGCTAGCCTGGGGAGATCTCATAAATGGGCTAAATGGTACTACACCTAGCTTGATGATGAGACACAACCGTTCAGAACCTGGACATGGAATGGAGATGAAAACCTAAAGGGTCCAAATTTTAGGTGTGTTTTTGTGAACCCAGCTTATGGCCAGTTATGGACATTAAAAGTCTTCATGGTATTTTCTAGGAGAAGAATCTACCACAAAATAGAGATATGACTAGAAAAGGGCGATCCAGGCAGAATAAGTGAGACAGAAAAGCTAGGGGAAGTCAGAATCTGGATACCATTGATGATAACACGACTAGTATAACTCTCTCCGTGTTGGTTCACAGCGAGAAAGAGCAAAAGCGAGAGCACTTGGACTAACACGTGCAGTTGTTGGGAATGTGCTCTCAGACACTATCAGGGGACTTGGCTGAGCCTGGTCACAGAGGTCCTTAGCCAAGATCATGAAGTCCAGGAGGCTTTCCTGTGGGGCTCTGTGGTTGAACTATATGGAATCGACTGCCATCCCCAATATTTTGCTCTCCCAAGACCTTTGACTTCTCTTGGCCTTTTCTCTCCAACATTGCCTTTCCTTCTTTCTTTTTATAAATCATTTTATTGTGGGCTCTTTACAGCCCTTATAATAATCCATGCATCAATTGTATCAAGAACATTTGTACATATGTTGCCATATCATTTTCAAAACATTTTCTTTCTACTGGAGTCCTTGGAACCAGCTTCCAACATTGCCTTTCTATTGTTCTTAGTCGACACCAGGTAATATGAGGAATTCTACTCCCATAGAGATGTCTAGCCTTGGAAACCCACAGGCAAAATTCTACTCTGTCCTACAGGCTCACAGTGAGTCTGAATGGAGATGATGGCCGTCATCTGAGTGAATAAGAGAGCTGAGAAAAAGCTAGATCTCTCTCCACAGCACATGCCTTTTTCTTCGAATCTGGTTGAGGTTGAAATACTTCCAAGTGCAAGGGAAGGAGTGATCGGCCGCCAGTTGCTTTATAATCAAGGCTGATTCATGCTCCCCCCCCCCATGTGTATGTGAGGGAACCTAGGCTCCATCGAGTTTTCCAATGGCTGATCTTGCAGAAGTGGATTGTCATATCTTTCTTCTGAGGAGCCTTGGTGTGACCTGGAACCTCTAGCCTTTTGGTTAGCACTGAAGCATGCTAATGCGTTTGTACCCACAGGTACTCCAGTGGACAGGCAATGGGTAGTAGAGTTGATATTTATTTATTTTCTTCACAGGCTTCTTCCCAGCCCACCATCCCATAACTGTACTGATGACCCCACTGGAGACTGCTTTTAGGTGGAAGGCGGACTCTGTCCTCTTCTCTCTAGCAGCAACTTTCCCATGTGTTCATCCCCTAGGGATTTCTGTTAAGAAGCAGATTCTGATCCACTGGGTCCAGTGTGGGGCTATTCTTAAACAAGCTCTCCGGTGCAGCTTGGCCTGCTGGTCCTTGAACCTCACCAAATCATAAAGGCTGATGGGAGGCTGGAGACTCGGGGTCCATCTCCAACCCCTCTCTCTGGGACCCCTGGCTCAGCGGGGTTCTGAAGTTAAGATTAGAAGGTTCTTGGCTCCTACCATCACCTTCACTAGATTCATTAGGAAGGGTTAGGGAGAAAAGAAAAGTAACCATCGTGTTTCTTTAATTGGATCCCTGAAAGAGATACTGTGTTTCCACTGATTAAGTCAATTAAAGGTGCAGACTCTGCTGCTCTAAAGCTGACATCTTCAGGTGTCTCATAACAGAAATTAATACCACTGCTAGCGCTGCCACCTAGTCACGCTGTAAAGTAAATTAATTACTGCAACCAAACTAATAAGAACTGAGCTGGCAGAGTTGTAGCAATCTTGTGGTTTACCAATGGAGACTGAGCAGGGACTTTTGCCTCTCTGCTACCCATGAACGCAACCCAGCAATTGCTGACTGTAACATTTCTATTGTATGGTTTATGCTAAATATGCATATCTTAATTGCATTAGTCAAAATAATTAGCTAATATATTTTTGCATAATGACGAGGTAAGCAAATATCACCATAGCTCAGTGGTTCTTGCATGAGTAAATTTGGAAAATTAATAGACTCCCAATTTCCTAATTATCTGTCTTTTATTCCATGCTCAAACAAAGAAATGCTACCGCACACTCCTGGGCATCATGTAATTTAGTTTGCACCTTGGAAAAAAAATTTAAAGCACCTGTGTTTGTTTTCTGCACCCTCCCCCACACCCTCTTTGCAGGAAAGAGATAGAAGGAAAAATACAGCTCCTTCCTTTCATCACCCCCAAATTGAAATATAAAAGGAAAGCACTTTGATACGTTTTCGTTTCTATATGCAACTGGGACCCAGAATTACGAGGCATTTTTAGAATTCAAGATGGCAAATGTTATGACAAAATCAAAACGATTGTCAAAATGCATGGCAGTGTCCAAGTGTGGTAGGCATGCGTGTCCTGCAAGCGCCCTCTGCTTCTTTCCTCTAGCCCCGCCCTGCCATTCCAGCAAACTTCCCACTCGCTTCTCTTTTACTGCCAGGTTTTGCCTCCATTTCCCCATTTTCTCACACCTGCTTGGCCAGGACACAGCTCCAGTCACTGAATGGGACCATGGATAATTGCCTCGGTTTCCCCATTTTCTTGCACCTGCTTGGCCAAGACACAGCTCCAGTCCCTGAACGTGACCATGACAGAGGGAGGGTTGTGGCTGCGGAGGAGCCGAGCATGCTGCTTGGATTAAAGGGCTTGGCGACCGACTGCTGGATTCCTTTGGCTTGGTGTGGTGTCTTTGGGCCGGTGATGGTGTGCCCTGCAAATACGCTGAGCTTTCCCACACCGCGCCTCGTGCTTTAACCGAATGTGACCATTCCCATCCGAAGGTGTCAGCTCGTCCTCACTCTTCATGAGCAAGCATATCCTTAGCATGCTAATTTAATGCACAAGGAAAACAGAAAGCTGCCCAAGAGGACATTTGAGCAATCTGCTAACATCCTCTCAAGAGCTGGCAGCCACTCTTGCCTTGTGTCTTTCGATAGCAGGTTTCAGGCCACCACTTAAAAGGAAGAGTGTGCTGGGGCCGGAAGGCCTCCACATCTGGATCCAATCCTCACGCCAAACCCTGAGCTATCACTCCAGCAAGAGTCAAGCCGTTTCGAGCAAGAAGCAGCTGGGTGAGGATTTCCCTTAAGTTTCCAATGAGTCTTTAGATTTCCGTTGGCTTCTGGGAAAGCAATCTGCAACCGGATGAGGGAGACGATCTTCATCGATGTCACTGTCTCTAAACAAGCTCCGATCGGATCAATTCCCTCAGCAGGTGCGGCACTTGTCAAGATTCCAGCCTGGAGACCACTTGGGCCGCCTGTCAGCAAACTCTGTCAGTGTCTGCAGCAGGTAGCAGCTGTAGGCTGGAACATCATCAGGTATTGTATTAACTTCCATGCTCACATACAAATTGCCAGGAACTATAAAGGAGATGTATGTACAATTTGCTTTAATTTGTACATGCAAGTGTAACATTTTATTTAATGAAGATGGGGAAGGAGATGATAAATGGTGTTCAGGAGGCCATGAAGGCATCCTCTCCGATTGGACTGAGCTGGAGTTGGTGCAAGAGGAATACACTGGGAACGCAAATACCTTGGCCAGCTAGGAGGAGAAGGCTATTCAAGGTCAACCAAGCACCAAAGGAGCATCAGGGCCACTGAGCACAGGAGGCAGAAGAAAAAGCCTTGCCAGGGAACCAAGAACAGGCATCTTCAAAGAGGGTCTAGTGTAGGGAGAGAAACCAAGGCTGCAGATGGGCAGTCTGAGTGAAAACTCAACATTCTTGACAATGAACGTGTGACAGTGTCACCGGGGCTGGTGTCACCCAGGGCTCTAACTCATGGTGTCACTCTGTCGACACCAGGGCAGACAGAATCCTTTGTAACACTGTTACCAGTTTGTACTCAAAGGATATGCTGGATGTGAGGGCAAAGAGGACTGCTCTTGCTTTCTGCTACATCGTGACTGCGTGTTAAATCCTTCTTATACAACACTTGCTGGGGTGGCCTTGGAGGTCCAGAGCCCTGGAATGAAGCCACCTTTGTTCCCAAGAATCATAAAAGCCGCTGCCACTCATTGGGATCTAGGAGACTCTCATTTACCTGACTGCCACCCGGGATTTGTAAGTCCCTTAATTAACTCCTTGATGGCGATCCAGGAGCAGTCATTTATGTTCTTCAGCCTCTCTGCTGTCTCAGTATTTGGCGGTACATTTAGAGCTACTGGTTCATGACCAGACATACATGATAAAGTTTTGAATAGCCAAAGTGCAGTATTGCTTATATTGTGTCCAGACTGCCATCACAATCCACGACTTGACTGTGATGTTGTTGAACTGCGATAGCTTGCGTGTTGCTGCGATGCTGAAGGCTATTGCCCCGGTATTTCAGATGTCTGCAGGGTCACCCAAAGTGAGCAGGTGTCTGTGGAGCTTGCAGACTAAGAGCACACAGCGATGAAGATGCGGAACCACGCAGTCTTTTGTTCTGTTGTGCATAGAGTCCAAGTGGATCAGAAATGGGTCAATGGCACCCAACACAAGCAAAATTGCTTTTGAAAATCTTCCTCCGTTGAAGTGCAGCATGATTCGCTACAAGATTATCTACAACTGAGTAGCAGCATGATTCACTACAAGATTATCTACAACTGAGTAGAAGCCTTTGTTGATTTTCTCCTTGTCATTTAACTACTACTTCATTCTCAAAGAAGATGTACGGATATAGTCTCACATACACGACTTACCATAATTTTGCAGCTAGAACATCAGCAAATTTGACAAAGTCCGTGACGATGGCAACACCATCAATACCCCCAATAATTTTAATTTTAAAAAGATAATTTAATACAACACCAGCAATGACAACAATAATAAGACACTAGCAGTAATGAAAACAACAGTGTGTGCTAGTAGCATGAGCAGATGAAGCTATATGACCCATTGTACTTGAATCATAATGACAGGCCTGACCAATGTGCATAACACACACACACACACACACTTCATGATTATTGAGTTGATTCCGACTCATATTGACCATAGAAGGCACAGTAGAATTGCTCTGTAGAGTTTTGAAGTCTATAATCTTGATGGAAGTCAATTACTACATCTTTCTCCCACAGAGTAGGCTGGTGGATTTCAACCATCTCCCTGGAAACTAGGCCCCCAATACTTAACCTGCTGCACCACCAGGGCTCCTTAGAGTCCGTTTCAAGCTCCCCAAAGTGAATTGGCATAGAGGCCTCAGCCTTGTAGGTATACTGGGACATGTAAGCTGGGCCTGTGGGGACTGTTTGTGTTGTCATTAACTGTAGAGAGTTTATTTTGTTAAAAAGAATAGATTTCTGCCGAAACACTGCCTAGAAAGTGTTATATAGTCATTTTGGCTGTCACCCTCTCTGACCATGTCACGCAGCTTGTCTCTATCCTTGAATTCCCCAGAGTAATAATGCCCCGGCATTGTTAGAGAGAGAAGTAATGGAAAGTTAGACTACAGGAAGGAAGAATGTTAGCCGCGCCGAAATTGGCAGGTGCAGGGAGACAAACAAAAAGCATGACCACAATAAAAGTCCAGAGGCGAGCACTGGGGACCAGCGAGATGGCGAGAAGGGCCGCCCTTTTGCCACGGTTCAGCTGTTTGCTGCCTCTGACACTCCTCATAGAAGCCAAAGCAAAGCAAACCAAGCACCAGACGCACTGCCCTCAAGGTGATGCCAACTCACAGCAGCCCCACCGACAGGGTGGAACTGTCCCAGTGGGTTTCCACGACGGCAACTCGGAGATTGTATTTCATTTGTCTTTCTCATATGCCGTGGACCCGAGGAGAGGCCATCTCTGTTTCTGACCCTTGGCAAACCCTGTCTCCAGGTTAAAGCGGAGAATGGGGGAGAAATAGTACAGCCTCCTTTGCCTTTCCTTAACTCTTCCGAGTCCTGAGGAGAGGCTACTTGTGCAGTAAACCCTTAGACCTGAGACCTACATATGGACATGGTGGGTGGGGCTGGGTGGGTGGGGCCCGCAGCACAGAGCAAGAGGTGCACGTGCAGTCAGAGATCTGGCTGAAGAGAGAACCCACACCAGGTCACACTTGACTTTTCCAGCAAGATCTAAGGAGTTTGAAGTGAATCCTGAGGAGAGCTGAAAGCCAGCAAAAGGGCTTAAGAGCACGGTGGAGCACCGAGGCAGGAGACCAATTGGGAGAAGCCATTCATTTCCGAGTATCTGACCTTTTCAAGGAGGTACAAGAATGTAGAAGACAGACTCTTGGCCTTCAAAGAGCCACTATTTTCTGAGATATTTGAATAATTGAATACTTGAAGAGAACCCTAAAGAATGCAGCTATACGAGACAAGAAGTGGCTCAGGAGAGACGAACACAAGTAACACGCAGCTCCCCACTGCTCACTGGGTGGTCCAGGAACCAGCAGCACCAGCAGCACCTGAAGGCTTATTAGAATTGCAGAAGTTGAGGTTCCACCTCAGATCCACAGAGCCCGCTTTCCGACCAGATTCCCAAATACTTGCAAAACTACTGGATGGAAAGCCTCTGGAGGAATTGTTTCATGGCCTGCTCTACATCTGCTACATTTTTTCTTTTTAAAAAAAAATCATTTTATTGGGGCCTCATACAGCTCTTATCACAATCCATACACCCATCCATTGGGTCAAGCACATTCGTCCCTATGTTGTCAGCATCATTTTCAAAACATTTTCTTTCTACTTGAGCCCTTGGTATCAGCTCATTTCCCACCCTCCCTCCCTCATGAACCCTTGATATTTTTTTTCATGTCTTACACTGATCGCTGTCTCCCTTCACCCATTTTTATTTTGTCCACTCCCCTGAGAGGGTACTATATGTAGATAATTGTGATTGTTTCCCCCCTTTCCCCGCACCCCCATCTTTCCCTTACTCTCCTGATATCATTACTTTCATTATTGGTCCTTAGGGGTTTATCTGTCCTAGATTCCCTATGTTTCCAGATCTTTCTTTTAAAAATTATTTTATTGGGGGCTCGCACAATTCTTATCACAACCCATCCATTCATTGTGTCAAGCACATCTGTACATTTGTTCATCTGCTGCTTTTGAGCTTGTCATTGAGTCAGAATCCCAGGCAGGAGGCCATATGGGTCACTTGTCAGCAACCGCCCTGTCAGTATCTGCGCAGGTAGTGGTTGTAGGCTGTGGGATCATGAAACATTGCATTATGTCCATGTTTACATACAAATGAGCAGGAACAACAAATGCAGACTTTCGGTGGCTCTTGCATCACAGACTAAATGTCACTTGGCCCTGGGATATCTTTGTGATCATTGGCCTGCTTAAGCCATTGCTAAGGCTGTTGTGTCGTGATTTCCCACCTAAAGGGCTCACTTGGTCAGCGCTATAACAATGTTCTGTTGCGACCCTTATGGTTTTGCATTGACTAATTTTCTGAAGGTGATCTCCAGGTCTTCCTAGTGTGTCCTAGTCTAGAAGATTAGCTATAATCTGTCCAACGTGGGTGACTGTATGGTATTTGAAATGTTGGTGGCCTACCTTCCAGCATCAGAGAAGCACATAAGCCATCACAGTGTGACAGGTAACAGAAACCAAACTCACTGCTATCAAGTCAAGTCCAACTCATGGTGACCCTACAGGACAGAGCAGTCCTGCCCCTTTGGGGTTCCAAGACTTTAAACCATCATGGGAGTGGACAGCTTCATTTTTCTCCCTAGGACTCTTGGTGGGTTTGAACAATTGACTTTGAGGTTAGAACCTCAGTGTATAGCCCTCTAAGTGGAAAAGATATATCACTGTCATTAATACTGTGTGCTTCATGCCAGACTCCAGTTCCTTGAGGTAGTTAGTATATCTAAGCCATGTATTTTTAATCCCTATCATAATATATAATGAGTAGTGACTTATAAGTTGGCCTGCAAACCTCAAGGTCAACAGTTCAAACCTTCCAATCATACCTCAGTAGAAAGATGAGGCTTTCTACTCCCATAAAGATTTACAATCCTGGAAACCCTGTTTAGAGTTACTATGAATCAAAATTGACTTGATGGCAATGGATTTGGTTATGGTTGTGTGTATTTAATTACACCATTTGAAGAGTCCTGGTAGTACTCCCAGCTAAGCAGTGGGCTGATGGTAGCAAGGTCTGCTGTTCAAGCCCTCCAGTTGCTCCACAGGTGAATGCTGAAGCTATCTGCCCCAGTCAAGATGTACAAGCCTTGGGTTCCTACAGGTTGGAATTGAGTCTATGGCAGAGGGTGGGTTACCATAACATCTTCGACATAATAGACGCTTCATGAATATTTGTTAATGAAAAGTCACATGAAGAAGTAAGTGGAACGAGTAATGTTAGATTATAGAGAACCTCCAATGCAAGCCTTCAAACATTCTGGGACAGAGTCGGGCTGCCGCCTGTGAGTTCCTGAGATGGTCGGTCTTTACAGAAGCACGCATCTTCTTCACGCAAAGCAGCTGGTGGTTTTGAACTGCGGCTGTTGTTCTGAGCCTGAAACCCTCTCTGGGAATAGAAAGCCCCGTCTTTCCCCCACGGAGCAGCTGGTGGTTTCAAACGGCTTACCTTGTGGTTAGCAGCCCCAGGCATAATCCTCATGCCACCACAGTGCTTCGTGCTAGGCGAGGGTAATTGAAAATCACCGTGCAGCCATTGGAAGGAAAAGGCAGTAGGAGGATGCAGGCAAGATGCATCGATACCACTCACAGGCTAAAAAGTAAAATTAGCAGAAAAAGTGAAAAACTGCATGGGAGCAGAGAGCAATAACACGAGTCTGAAAACTCATTTTGTAAAAGAAGTGTCTCATCTCTGCATCAGGGGATGTGGGACATTCCACGTGGCAGTCTCTTCCACAGACCCCCCCCCCCACCGAGAGCCCCAGCAGTGGCCTGGAATCATGTTGGGGTGGGGGGCTGCTTTCAGGAGTACTTGCTCTCGTGCGTCCTGATGATGCATGAGTGTGATTTCAGATCGCTGTACATTTCCTCTATCCTTTGCAAGATTATTCTTGCTTAGGTTATCCGCCTTCTGGAGCATGGGGAAGCGGCTGCCATGGTGTGGAATGCTAACATGCTGTGCGCGAGCCCTACGCCGGCCCCCATTGGTCACTAGCTCCATTCCATGGACAGAAACTTGGGATTTCTCCTGCTTCTTTCGTTTCTGGGCATTGCAGACATCTTGGGGGACAGACAGCGAACATACCCCTTTCGTCGACTTTAAGTCACCTTTGGTTCTATTTTGTACTAGCCTTCAAAGTATTCTTTATTACGATACAATGATTGAGCAAAGCATAATGTCAGGGACGTTTGCAATCGATTCCAAATTTTCAGGACCACGCTGTGTGTTTGGCAAAGCAGTTGCGTCTGGAGGAAGCTTGGCAGGCTCTGAGGACGGCAGGACCTCCGTTCCTACAGCCCCCGCCGCTGGACGTGGTATTTTTAATTCAGGCCCCGTTTGTCTTTCTTTTTCTCCCCCTCCCCCTAGAATATTATACTGGGCTGTTAAACAGCTGCTGTGTTTAACCACAGATGTGGGTGCATTTTATGGATGTGATTCCTGAGTGTGTGTGTGTGTGCCAATAAACAAACATGTATATATTTAAAACCAATATTGACATAGCGTTAAGACAGAAAGCCTTGCAGTCAAATCAGGAAATTCCGAAGTTACATTGCTTCTAACTAAATTATTCTCTTAGGCCCTTGCACACCCAGTACACTGCTTATCAGCCTTTTAACTCCACAAACACTAGCATGGCCATTTCCTGAATGGCCTGCCTTTCAATGTGGTTTCATCGTACATCTTAGCTTCACATTGACAAAGTGCTTAGACCCAGATTCTGAGAGGTGGAAGAGAGACCAAACAAAACAAAAAACAAAAAAGGGCGGGAAGGAGTGCGGGGACAATCGGGATGATATTCTCCCTTAGGAGTCTAAAAGGGACATTTTGTTTTCTCCTCTGGTTAATAATTTTCCCCCCAAAATGAATGCTCAAGTAGCAAGAAGAGCTTTGTTCCTCATCTTAGGCTCAACACTCATTGTTTAAACCTTCGAAACTCAAAAATAGGAAACCATTTTCCTTCAAAATTGGCTCCCATTCTCTTCCTTAATGAGGATTACAATCTTGCCAAATTTGAAGTTCACAGTTTCAGTCATTTTTGAATTACAGAAGCACAGATAAAACATTTTGATATTTTTTAAAGATGGAAATATGTAGGGTTTTGTGCTCACCCTCCGCCTCCCCCTCCACCCCCAATCTAGGTGAACAACAATATTCTCTGGTACATCACATCTAAGTTTAGATTCCCACAAGGTCACCAGTGTCTAAAGTGACAGATGACTAGCACAAATGACTTTGGCTTTCTTGTTGCGGATATCTGCTGGCGCCCCTTCCATTTGGTTGCCTTGCAAGACCTTATTTCCTGGTGGGCGTGGTTTGTCAACAGGTGCGGCTGGGCCAGACTACAGGGCCCGGGGACTGGCTGTCTGACTAGTGGTGCTTCCTGTGGTCTCACTTTTTAATCTTACTGCTTCTTATGTCTCTGCCTTCTCTCTCGTTTCCTGCTTCCAAAGTCTTCTGAGAGATGCCAGATAATAAGAGACAAATTGTGCAAATTAAATGTCACGAAGTGGTGCATTAGTAAGTGAGCTTTGTGCCATCAATGGCACAGCCGATCCCCCTCGCTCTCAGCCAAGTACTTCTCCAATTTGGAGGAGGCTTGATTTCTTTTCTTTCTTTTTTCTTAAGTTAAAGTATGACAGCTGCTTATTTTCATTTTTGTTCATCTGGTGAAACCGGAAGGGGCCCAAAGAAGTCATTAATGTCCACTGTGTGAGGGCTCAAGGAACCGCATCGAGGGTAGAATGCTTAAACAGTATTGTTCACCATATGTAGACTAGAAACATCCTTATGTTCAGGGTCCATGGGTAAGAACGGGAATGTGTTATAATTAACTGTATAGTACATATGGTGGACTAGAAAGTTTACTCCTTGGAGACTAGTTTAGTTATAAAATCAAACAAACAATGAAAACAGTCAATTAACAATGGCTCTATCCAATGTCATCACGTAGCTCCTGTGGTTGGTAGGGGAGCCCCTGGGTCAAGAAGTATGGGCATAGCCTGGCCCTTGGGCCCCCACTTTTCTGAACAACTCAGAATAAGATGTATCAGATGACATGAACAGGGCAGTTCAGGGGAGGATGCCATTGAGAAAGAGGTTAGCATTGAAACCTTGCCTCATGGCATCACCTAGGATCCCTAGAAAGTATACAGGGGAGTCTTCCCCTCAGAGCCTGTGTTCTGGCGGCCATCTGAGGGTTATCGGTCAGCATTACACTCCATCCAACTGTAGAGTCATAAGGACTGAGTTGGAACTCCATCAGTTGCTTCCCTTTACCTATAATTCTATAGACAATTTAGCTACTAGGCTTGCTGACTGAATCATTGATGGGAAATATTTGTCTAATTAGTGCCTAATATGATGCTGGAGAGTGAATCTTTTCAATGCAGTTAATCTGATAATCTGACCTTCCTCAAATGTGAGCAAGCCTCTAGGATCCTAGGTCACCCCCCCCCACACACACACACATACACACACACCAACCTGGAAGACAAAGGCAACACCCAAGCCCAGGCGGCAGCGGCATTTGGTTTTCCTGGGGCAGCTGAGCTTGATACTCTTGACATCTGACGCTTTCCAGACATTTACTGAGATGACTTGCGTGCAGTTTCAGATGTCCTGTGTATGTTAACAGACATATGTGCAACATGTAGAATCTCTCTTAGCCCGTATTGTCATATACATTATAGTCACAACAGAACAAATCAGCAACTCGCTCAAACCCTTCCATGAGCCCTGTGGCTACAAGGATAAAGTGAAAACTCCTTAGCATAGCTTCTCTGCCCCTTCTCCATCTGCCCCACTTGCTTTGTCATCTTCAACTTTCTGTACTCTGCTCATCTTGCACAACACTGATATACCTATATCTGTCTATATCTACATATTTTAGAGCCTAGCGATTTAAAAAATCTTCTTGGACCCCCCCCCCTTTCATCCTCTCATCTCTCATCTTCTGAGTTAAGTGTCCTTACTACGTAGTCATATAATCCTGAATAGTTCTTTGCACTTCGATCGTGAAATTTCCCTTTGTTTTCTTGTATCTTTTTAGCTGCCTTTCCACTAGATAATGATAATCTCTGTAAGATCAGGGGCCATCGTGTCCATCTTGTTGACCTCTGGACCTTGGTACCTAGCATACCACTTGGCAAATTGTGGATAAGCAATGAAAAGCTGCATTCAGTGGGTAAATGAATCATTTTTTAAAAGTTTAGGCCCTATGCTTAAATATGCATTTACGCTCACAAGGTTCATGATATAGTCCCTTGCTTGTTTGAAAATCTAACTTGAAATAATAATAAAAAGACAAAGCAAAGGCATCTTGCCAGTTTACCTGAACTTCACTGTATTTTGAACCCTGGCCCTTTCTCCTGGATATGCTGAAGGTCTTTGTTCCAAAGCAAGAAAACTGTAACATTGAAAAAGCCTGAGATTAAAGTTCCCTTCAATTCCTATTTTTGCTACCCACGTGCTAACTCTGTTCTGCAGGTAAGACCAACTTCAAATGCAGCCCTTGAAGTACTTGCATCTTTCAAGCTGATGCTGAGAAGTGCCTGCTTCAAGTAAAACCCCACTGTACATCGAACGTTTGTGTGGTGAAGTCCTGGTGCACAAAGGTTTTAAAAAATGTTTTATCCTGTAACTGAGAGATTAGCTGCTAGAGCATACGCACTTGAGACTTCTGTATCTCAATCAATGTAGGAGGGAGCAGTGAAATTCAACAGGAAGAGCTCAGAATCCTGAGACTCATCCCAAGCTAGCCTTTTAAGAAAAGGAGCCGGCAGCTGCTCTGCCTTCCAATCTCTGTCAGCCACGATGCCAAAAATGCCAGTGGCCAGGGTGCCCTTATTTGATCACGATTCATGAATGCATTGAACAAATGGCAGCTTAAAGGGGAAACACATTGGCCCATGAAACCCATCTTAGGGATTAGCTGCACCCCAGATCAACTAGCTCACTTCTTAGAAGAGAGGGAACCAAACGTTGGAGAAAGAACATCCCAACACTAAGTCGCCCCTGCCAGGACCAAGATGGGAGGCAAGAAGAGACGGTCCAGGCTGAGCTTGTGGGATGTTTGGATGGGGTGGGAAGAGGGTCAGAGTCAGAACCACTGTAGAGCGCTATGTATTTGCTACACTGAGGTCCCAAGGACAAGAAAGGTCCACTAGTTAGCTTTACCCCTTAGATTTTGTCCAGACCCAGTCCAGCTGTCACCCTGGCTTCCCTGAGGCAGGAAGTGAGAGGGGCAAACTGGTATCCCCTTTCAGAGTGATGGCAGACCTTTGCCAGTGAATCTGACATTCAGGAAACCCTGGGAGCACAACAGTTTGGCTGCTAACCTAAAGTCTGGTGGTTCAAACCCATCTAACAGCTCCACAAGGGGATGACTTGGCAGTCTGTTTCCATAAATACGAAAGCTTAGAAAATCCCATGGGACAGTCCTTCTCTGTCACACAAGGTCTTAGGAATAGATTTGATGGCCCTAAACAAGCAAAACAACAACAACTCATATTCTTTGATATAGTTCCCCAAATATATCACACACATCAGGTATTTCTTTCTGTTTGTGGAAGGCACGCAATTTCCCAGACACCAGAGAGACAGAAGCAGCAATGAATGTCCTTCTGATTCCCTCTCTAGCGTTTAAAACAGTAAAAGTCCGAGTTTGGAGGCCTCATTTGCCCAGGCCCTTCCTGCTGCTCTCCTTTCCCTCCTACGATGGCCGGAGCAAGTATGAAGGTTCTCCAGGTATGAAGAAAATCCAGGGGGTGGGGAATTGGGCAAAAAGACTGGTTAAGGACCAGAGTGGATTTCAAGTCTCACTTTCAGAAACTGGCGAGGGTGATACTTCTGGAGTGTATGAACCAGCTGGTATTAGTGAAAGTGTGAAGATCTGCTGATGGAGGAGGGGGCAGGGAGGTTTGTGGGTGTGTTTTAAAGTCTGTTGGATGCAACTGGCTTAATTTCCTTTGTTAATCTGCTTCCGTGTTTGCCGTGATTTAAGAGGGTCTCGTTGTCTCCTGCGGGACACACACAGCAAAGTCTGATGATCCGGTGTTGCTCATTAGGTGGTTGGCAGTTTCAAGTGGTGTGTGCTCCAGTAGGACAGTAGACGACACAGGTCATTCCGCCTCCGTCAGGAGCTCAAATTGAGAGCGACAGAGAGGAATGGACGAAGAACATCAGAGAAACAGATATGGGTGGGGCAGAGAGAGACAGGGAGAAAAAACAGCAGGAAAAAGGAAGGGCAGGGAGGCCGAGAGGTCCAGATACCTAGGGAGAAAGTGATGGAGGGTGAGACTAAGGACAGGGGAAAGGCTGAGAACCACCAATAGAACAGGCTGCCCAGTACATTGGAGAAATGAATAGAATGGGAGAGAGGCAGGGAGGTTGGGTGAGAGAGAAGAAGATATGCTATTTGGGATCGCCTACCTGGACACGAGGGTGGGGGTACAAAACTCTGACGGTACATACCTCAGCCCATCTCGTGGTGCTATTTATTTGCAGTCATTGCCCGACTGAAAAATGATTTGAGAGTGAAATGCCATAGATTGAACGCATATTTCCCAAAGCTACAGAAGTTAGAGATAATTCCCTCTGGAAGATTTTCAAGTTGCCTTTTAAAGAACTGTGTCAGGCTCATCTGGGCTTTATCCCAACGCCACCCACTGCCAATGTTTGCCTACGGTCTCGTAAAGGTGTTTTCGGTCCCCAGAGAGAGAAAACAACCCCAGTGTTAAGAGAGCCACATCGTGGTACTGACACGAGTTCTCAAAGTAGGAATCTGCATAACTGCGCCTGTGGAGCAATTGGATAGGACCTGGGAATATGAGAAGCTCTTTAAATGGATTGTTTCTCTGTATCTTCACATATTTGACAGATGAAGGAGCAGGGGAAATTAAGTCACGGGGAAATTAAGTGGCTGTGTTTGACAAAAAAACTAACTAGCAAAGCGACTCACCCAAAGTTCTCGAACTTGAGCCTGGGCAGTAAGGTTGGACTTGGTCAAATACAGACGATCACAGCTGTATTTAAAAAAATGTGTAGTCTGAATCGACTTGATGGCAATGGCTGTGTGTGTTCTTATGGAAAACCAACTAGTCATTTTCTATCCACAACAGTTGGAGGTTTAAAGATTAAGAATCTGCCAGCTTCCAGTTGGCCAGCTAACCTCAAGTTCAGAAAAAATTCAAAGCTACCAGCTGCGCCACAAGAGGAAGACGAGGCTTTCTCCTCCTGTAAAGAGTCCAGTCTCAGAAGCCCACAGGGGCTGCTCTGCCCGATCCTCGAGGGTCTCTGAGTCAGCATCGACTCGATGGCAGCGAGTTTGGTTTTCTTTCCACAGCTTCTTACCAGGGTTTTGAATATCATTAGATGTCAGAAAGAGATGACGACGATCTAACCACATTGGATTCACACTGACCTTGGATTCAAAGACCTTAGAAGACTGCTCACCATACTTGATCCATCCAAACAAGGCCAATGGCTTATCCAAAAATAAGGAGTTATTTCATATGAGTTAGCCAGGGAACCGGATGGGGAAGAAACCAGAGGCTAAACTGAGAAGCACTGGCCTGTAGCACTGAAAATCACTCCGAGCTCTGCAGAGCAGCGCTTCCCACGGTGTGCTCCAGTGAGCATTAGTTGCATAAAGACTTACTAGATGTTGAATGACGAAGAGTTCCCAGGGTCAAGAATGTTTGGGAGACTGGGCTAAGCATTTTCGCTGGGTTCTTTTACTGTAGAAGTTCTCAGAGCTACTGTGTATCTACTTCTGTCATTTCAATACTGGGATTGCTTTTCTGTTTTGGGGGTGGCTTTTTGTTTGCCAACCACCAACTCCAGGCATTTACCAATTTTCTTTAGATCGCTCACCTACTGTCGCATTTTATCATTTAATCTTTGCTGCATCTACTCAGGTGCCCTACCTGTGCAGCCAGACGGTGCCTGCCTTGCAATTCCATGGCCCCACCACTATGTTATTCAGATAATCCGAGCCCAAATTAGACCCTGCCATTGAGTTGAATTGAACGTATAGGAACCCTGGTAGTGCTGTGGGTTACACGCTGGACTGCTGACTGCGAGGTTGACAATTCAAATCTACCAACTGCTCTGAGAGAAAAGGCTGGAGCTTCCTGCCCTCTGAAAGATGTGTAGCCCAGAAGACCTACAAGAGCAGTTCTACTCTGTCCTATAGGGTGACTTTGAGGTGACTTAGAGAAGAGATACTCAATAACTATCTGGTCAGTGATATATCACCTCCCGCCTGCCCCCGAAAAATGATGTGCCTTAGTTTGGTTCACCTGACAGATTCTGAGGCCACAGCTCAGGTTTACCTGGGAAGTGATCCAGGGTCGTCAGTAAGGGGTGTAGGCTGTAAAGATTGTACCGGGTGACATTGCCAGTGACTGTCATGATTTCTGTTCAGAAATTTATTGTTTTCATGAAAATAATCCTGTAGTAAATTGCAACAAAATACTTCCCCCCCCCCACCTAAGCCCCATTGACATGCATCAATATACCGACAAGGCCAAGAGTACAATGATTTCTTTTCGAAATGTCTAATGCGCTCCAGTCAGGGCAGTCATTATCACCCACTCAGAGTGACACTTGAAATTACGTGGTTTCATCTGCACATGCTACATGCACGTGCTCTTGTTTTCATGGCTCCTAGTGTTTCATAGTTGCTGATTTTGTCAAACTTTCTGGGGTTATAGCTACAATATTGCGGCAAGTAGGATTCGTGAACTCATCTCGATATCTTGCTTTGAGAGTAAGAAGGAAAAAGAGAAAGTATTTTGAAAAGTCTTCTCAGTGACAAATATTGTAACCGAGTAAAAAGATTTTGCAAAACCATTTTGTTGTGGTTGTGGAGGTTGCTGGAGGCTGTCGAGTCTGGACGACAGAACGAGACATTGCCCGGGTCACCCTTCCAGTCGTTCTTAGGTGTGAGCCCATTGTGGAAGGTTCTTCTGCTCTGCGTGAGGTTGTCAGTGTCTGGCAGGATCTCGGCGCTATTCAGAAGGTTGTCAGTGGTTAATTCCTCTGCCGTGGACAGCCTGCCTCCTCTTTTATCATCTGCTCTTAGTCGGGAAGCCTGCTGAAACCCATTCACTGTGGGTCACCCAAGTTCCAGTGTGACAGCTTACAGCATCACAGCAACACCCGAGCCACTACAGTATGACAAACTGACAGAGAAGCATTGGTTTTTTGTTGTGATTATTCATCGAATCGAGGTGCTCTGGGGGCACAGTGGTGAACCCACCTGCCACTCCCGGGGGAAAGATGAAAAGATGAGTGAGGCAGTTTGCCATTGTTCAAGATTTATAGCTTTGGAAACTCTCTGAGAGCAGTTCTTCTCTGGCCCATAGGGTTGCCGTGAGTCCAAATTAAAGCCAGAGAGCTTGGTTTGGGGTTTATTCATGTAATCTAAGAAATATTCCTTTTAAGCGATTTGTAATTGAATCATATATTATTTTGTGATCGAAATAGATCATCTGCATGGCTGAGGATCCGTCGTGGTTTGGTATGAGAGGAGGTCCAGGTTGGTGGTGACGGTTGAGTATCACCGTGAATGATGACCCTGGGTGATGCCAGTCTTAGTGACAGCAGTGAGCTGATCCCAGTACACCTGGGAAGGCATTTGGACACTGAGACAAAGAGGCAAGACTGCCCAAGAGACACATGATGATAAGTGAGCGAAATCTGTGGCCACTGAAGCTCAGAAAGGTGCCAATCACCTGAGAGACTGGAGAACACAATCGGGGTTGTCATTCTGGGGCAAGAGGAGGCTGGATTGTTTTCTATCCACTCCCGTCCCAAACTGGATGATGATTGGCCCTAGGTCTTCCAGACTCTTGGGCAGTGGGCTGAAGAGATCCTAAGGCAGAGAGACACAAGTAGTCACCGATGTGCTTTGGAGTTCTACAGGGACCCAATACAGGCAGGGCACTAATGATGACATGTCATATTCACCAAGGAGACCAGGACCTCACTGGCCTCCCCTATTCACAGTTCTCTCTCTCTCTCTCTCTCTCTCTCTCTCTCTCTCTCTCTCTCTCTCTCTCTCTCTCCCCTCCCGCCCCCTGGCCAGACTTGTATCAATAACTGGATTTTCCTGGATGGCCTAACAAATCAACTTGGGCTTTCCCTGTGTTTAGAACTAGCTCCTGCATCTCTCCTCCTGCAATGGTGGAAAGCCATCTTGTGAGCTATATCATCGTGTGATTTCACTATCCAAGGTCATGAGTCATTATTTTATAAGGAGCGGATGCTTCAGTAATTGCTTCATTTTCATCCTCTGCTTTGATGATGGTCATTTCTTGTGTCCTTATTGTTACACGATGGCCTATCTACCTACAAAGAGCTAGATATTAAAACTGGAAACCTTGCCTTAGCGTCTCCGTGTTGGCCCCCATTTATTTGTCATGTGAACGGCTGTTCTGGAGAAGATCAGAGCTGGTCAGCTGAAGCGAGCTCTCAGTGAGCACAGGGAGATGGAGGCAAACATATGCCTGACCCAGGCCTCCACCCCGAGGCTCCAGCTTGCCCGCTCTGCTCCTGCTGGCAGCAGGACATGGCAGCCTCTCCTGGAGGTGGCATAACCACTTGCAGCCACATCAGCTCCTACAAGAGCCTGCTGGATTAATAATGATCTTGCGTCTTGCCTTGATATGTGGGTGACTCTTTCTCATGAGACGGTGGTTAGGGGCCAATGAGTCATTCCCAGCTCACGGCACCCCTATGTGCTGCATGTCCGACCCTGCGCTGTTCCAGTGCTTGTCCTTTCTGAGTTCACTGCTTCAGCCACTGCATCAATCCGTGTCATCAAGGGGCTTTCTGTTTTCCCTGCCCTCCCACTTTACCAAACATGCAATCTTTTTCCAGGGACTGGTCTCTCCTGATCACACGTTAGTCTAAACCAAACAAGAGATGCAACTACCCCAAATGGATTGTATCCATACCCATCAAATGAGACTCTACCTTTCTGATACTAATGGGCAATGACAGTGGCAGAGGGCCTTGAAGTAACTTCTGGTTCAGATGACTCTGATCTTCAAGAACATGTGGTCGTGAGACCCTTCGAAGAACAAAGTGTTTAGGTCGTGTACAACTCAGGGCCATGTTTGTTTTGTGCCTTTGAGTCACAGTGACCAGGTGAGACGTAGTAGAATGGCCCTGTCAGCTTTCCTTGGCTACCTGTCATCTCTACAAAAACAGAGCACCCAGCAGAGTGGCTTGTGAGTTCCCACTGCCACCCTTTTGGCGAGCAGTGGACAGCTTCACCATTGTGACGCCAAGACCCCAAGGGGAGGCCCATCTATTGAGGTAGAGTGAGAAAAGGAACCTGGGGAGATCCCACATTTAAATAGAACAGAGAAGCATTGCCCTTCATCGTATTCTAGGAAGGTAGACCATTCCAGAATGAACTGGAAAAACCGGAAAACATTTGCTTTCTCCGATAACGTGTGCTTTCAGAAGATCACGCACTACTTTGTATGGACTTGTCTGTTTTCCCATACACCAACACTGCGCAGTACAATTCTTCTGTTCCGCCGTAACCAAGACACAGAATCATGAGGCGTGAGGGCTCAGAAGGCCCAGGTTTGCTCAAAAGGCTAACGATGATGCTACCTGTAAGGTGGGCATCTAAAGACACCCAGAGGCGCCGTGAAGAAACTGCTGATGATCTGCCTCCCCAAACTCTGGAAGACCCTATGGGGCACAGTTCTACTCAGCACACTAGGGGTCAACAGCAGTCAGAACCAACCCCACAGCAACCAGCCCAACAACCTGAGAGAACCCTTTGGGAACTCATATTTGGTGCTACATACAAAGGTGTCCCACATGGGGTAGCAGCAGCAGGTGTGAGGCTCAGTTGTTTTGTTTTTTGTTTTTTTAACATTTTATTAGGGGCTCATACAACTCTTATCACAATCCATACATATACATACATCAATTGTATAAAGCACATCCGTACATTCTTTGCCTTAATCATTTTCAAAGCATTTGCTCTCCACTTAAGACCCTTTGCATCAAGTCCTCTTTTTTCCCCTCCCTCCCCACTACCCACTCCCTCACGAGCCCTTGATAATTTATAAATTATTATTTTGTCATATCTTGCCCTATCCGGCGTCTCCCTTCACCCCCCCCTCTGTTGTCTGTCCCCCAGGGAGGAGGTCACATGTGGATCCTTGTAATCGGGTCCCCCTTTCCAGCCCACTCACCCTCTATGCTCCCAGTATCACCCCTCACAGTCCTGGTCCTGAAGGTATCATCCACCCTGGATTCCCTGTGCCTCCAGCTCCTATATGCACCAGTGTACAACCTCTGCTCTATCCAGACTTGCAAGGTAGAATTTGGATCATGGTAGTGGGGGTAGGGGTGGGGGGGGGAGGAAGCATTTAGGAACTGGAGGAAAGCTCTATTCTTCATTGGTGCCACGTCGCACCCTGACTGACTCATCTCCTCCTCTAGACCCCACTGTGAGGGGATCTCCATTGGCCGACAAATGGGCTTTGGGTCTCTACTCTGCACTTCCCCCTTCATTCACTATGGTAAGACTTATTTTTTTTTATGATGCCTTATACCTGATCCCTTCGACAACTCGTGATCGCATAGGCTGGTGTGCTTCTTCCATGTGGGCTTTGTTGCTTCTGAGCTAGATGGCTGCCTGTTTACCTTCAAGTCTTTAAGACCCCAGACACTATCTCTTTTGATAGCCGGGCACCATCAGCTTTCTTTGCCACATTTGCTTATGTACCCGTTTGTCCTCAGCGATCGTATCATGGAAGTGTGCACCCAATGATATGATTTTTTGTTCTTTGATGCCTGATAACTGATCCCTTCAGAACCACGTGATCACACAGGCTGATGTGCTTCTTCCATGTGGGCTTTGTTAACACCAACTAGTGGTGAGATCTCAGATATCTTCCTGGAGTCTTGGGATCTGTGTGTTCGCCATGTCCCTGTCCATCCTACCTCACCATTCTCTGGGGGCAGATTAAGATGCTGGTGCTGGCCACAGAATACTTTCAGTTTAAGAGAGAAAAATGTCATTGTTTGGAATCTTTATTGTCACGGGAAATGAAGGTAAATAGGTGTATAGGAAATACTTGCTAAGCAGTAAACAACCACAATGCTCTTCTTGGTGTGTTAGACAGGGTTCTCTAGAGAAATGAGACCAGGGCAGTTATGATTTTAAAGATAGACAGACAGATAGATAGATAGATAGATAGACTTATACAGCGAGAAGGAATACACCAGCTAACCAGTCCACACAGCAGCACAGAGGGTTCATTTCAACTAACTTCCTCAGAACAGTTAATACACTGGAAGTCCTTCAACTCACATGGGCTGCTGGCTCCAAGGTCAAGGAAACAGACAGCAGAGTCCTCCCTGGGGGCAAGGCAAGCAGAGTCTGCCCACAGGCAACAAGCAGCAGGGTGGGTCCCTAACAGTCAGCTGCTCAGGAGCTTAGTGAAGCAGGCTTGGATGGGAGATCCAATGCAAGCAATGCAAGACAACAGAAGCCACCAGCCTCAAGCTCAAA
Source organism: Tenrec ecaudatus (assembly GCF_050624435.1). Lineage (NCBI taxonomy): Eukaryota > Metazoa > Chordata > Mammalia > Afrosoricida > Tenrecidae > Tenrec > Tenrec ecaudatus. The sequence goes on from NC_134544.1 coordinate 20,303,251, forward strand.
CAATGTATGATGTCTGCACCCGGCAGCGTGGCGAAGCAGGTCTTGAAGGAGCCTCAAGCTCTAGCGACACTATCCACAGTCTGGCCTAGCCCACAGGTGGCGTAGCTCGGAGGTTGAGGCAGATAACTTAGCTACAGGAGCAGCACAGAGTGCTCCAGCATGCTCTGATCACCAGAGAGCAAGAGAGAGGGGGCAGGCTTTGCAGAGCCATTTATCTCTTTGTCCTCCAATCAAACTGCGACCTGATCAATCTCACATGTTCCTATTGGCCAGGTTGGCACAATAAACCTAATGATCACACTTGGCCTCCTGCATTCTTTCTTTCTTTCCTCTCTCCTGCTTTCCACACAGCATGGGGTCAAATCAGCAGAAAGGTGGGAGTAATCTCAATGTTCATTGGATGAATAGGAGGTAAGAGAAGAGCAGGAGAAAATAAAACCAAAGAAAACAGCCAAACCCATTGCCAAGTCGAATCCAGCTCAGGGTAACCCTGTATGTTGCAGAGAGTAACTGCTCAGGGAGGTTTGCTTGGTTGGAGCCGCTGGGAAGCAGGTGCCTGGGCTTCCTTTTCTTCGGCCCTGCACTGTGTGTTGAAACCACCAATTTGGGGGTCAGTAGTTGAGCACACAAGAAATACCACAGACCCCAAACTCACTGCCATCGAGCCCATTCTGATTTATAGCCTCTAGGACAAGGTAGAACGGCCTTGGTGGGTTTCCAAGGTTGTATCTCTTTACTGGACTAGAAAGCCTTGCCTTTCTCCCACAGAGTGGCAGTTAGTTTGAACTGCCAGCCTTGTGGCTAGCAGCCCACTAGTACAACTCTTTTATTCCACCTTAACCAAGAAACAGAATAACCACTAGGGCCCCTTCAGAGAGGCACAACATAATAGAACAACATCCACAACAAACACCAGTTCTTGAAGCTTTAATAAAGATGTTAGGAAGAAAAGCATCTTCACGGCTGTGCACCCAAAGGACTGGTTCCCTTTTTCAAACGCCTGGAATAGTGTTTCCTCCTTCTGCCTTTGTGTTCCTCCCGTCACCATCTCCTGGAATTGATTCAGTGGAAGGTCTGCATCCAGCGTCCAGAATAAACATCTCCAGGAGGGGTGGGGGCAGGACGGGCAGAAGCAGGAAGGAGATGAAGGAAAATCAATTGCTCGCTGCTGACAACTTCTTCTTGTAATAACAGTATTCTGTCACATTGCATTAGCGGCACTTTGCAATTGTATGTGTTTTCGCTAACAGGCTGTAAAAGTGTAATCATATGAGCACTGAATACATTGTATTAGCGGGAATGATTCAAGGGGATGCTGGCGTTTTATTATCCCAGGCCGGTGCTTAATGTGCCGCTTACTGAAGTGCGACTTACCATTTGAGTGAAAGAATCTTCATTATTTATTAGTGTGCTTGTTGTGGCATGGGTCTCTTCCGGGGAAAGCTGCGTGCTCCTGTTGGGGGAAGATCGCCCCCCCTCCCTTGCTCTGCCTTCCCCTCTCTATGAATCTGAGCATGCATGACCCTGAAATGGGAATGGAAAATCACTCTGAGTACCAAGTTCCCAACCATCTGAAAAAGCTATGGCTCTGCTTGGGTTTCCGAACAGCATTTGTAAAGCTAATGGGATTGCCACTGCTGTGGAGGCTCTTCTGCAAACAGAGTCGAAGGGAAAAAAGGGGAGGAATGAATGTCACACTTGGCTGGGACAGGTTCGGCATTTAAAAGACACACCATACAAGGACGTGCTGAGGGGTAAAAGACACCACTCACCTAGGAATGGTGCTAACTCAAAAGGAGAGGTAAAAGGAAGACTGGACTCTTGGGCTCAGAGAACTTTTCAGACATTGAACTATTTCCTCCGAGTGTGGGCACGCATTTTTGCAGCCTAGCTAAATAGCCCACTCAGAAGGCCTGCAACATGAATTAATTGTCTGGTTCCTCTATAGGCACCAATGCTCCATTGAGTAGCCATGGGTGCGTTTGCATATATGCGTGCCCATGCGTGTGCGTGAATTCATTTGCCTGCGTATGCATGCCTGGGTGTGTGTATGGGTCTCTCTGTGTGTTTGTCCCTTCAGGTAGAGCAGAACTCAATGACTGACAGGTGGGCCAGGAGCATGGAGGGATCATATGCCTTTTAGACCAGTGATACCAACACATTCTATCAAAGTTATTTTCAAAGGCCAACCAAGGAAATATGTCATTGGTCCCTTAATTGACTTTTGCATCACAAATCCTGAATCCTTTAGGGCAGCGGTTCTCAACCTGTGGGTTGCAACCCCTTTGAGGGTCAAACGGCCCTCTCACAGGGGTTTCCCAATTCATAACAGTAGCAAAATGACAGTTATGAAGTAGCAACGAAAATAATCTTATGGTTGCGGGGGGATGGGGGGTGTCACCACAACACGAGGAACTTTATGAAAGGCTCTCAGCATTAGGAAGGTTGAGAACCACTGCTCTAGACCCTAGGACCTCATCAGTTACTTTAGATGAATTAAAACGGGCTATAAAAATCCTTCAATTTATACAGTTCAGATTGCCTTGTGTTCAATTATATTGAATCTATTTGCTTGTTCCTGATTTGGCGGTTTCCCAAGACCAGTTCCTTTCTAGCCCAACAGCTGACATTTGTTATGCCCCTATTTCTTATGGTCTGTGGATGAACCAGACCATCACAGCAGATGAACCTCAATTACGTTCTTTTAAAAGGATATCATGCATGGGAAAGCAGTAGGTCAGGGTGAGAGAGGAAGACCCTCAATGAGATGGATTGGCACCACGGCTGCAACCCAACAACAATTGTGAGGCTAGCACAGGACCCAGTAGGGCTTCCTTCTGTTGTCCATCGGGTCACTGTGAGTTGCAACTGATTGAAGGTACCTGGCAACAACGCGTCCTCCAGGTGTTCAGAGTGAGAATGTGCTATCGTGAGCTGGTTGTTCAGAGAAGACATCGAGATTAAAATGGAATGGGAAAGAGAAGGGCAAAGCCTGCGGTGGCCAAAACCTTATGATTCATGCTCTGTTTTTCACTAAAGGATTTTGGACGGGGGGCGGGGGGGTGGCGTGATCTGACACCAATATGGAAAAGCACTTCAGGGGAACAACCTTTCCCTTTCTTTCGGCATTTTATGGATTCTTTGTGTAAGTAAATATTCTACAGAGGACTCGCGAGTGGTTGGTCTGTCTTCCTTTGGGTTCTTTGGGGACACAATGGTGCTTCCAGCAGAAGAGCTACAGCAGCTACAGGATCTCCTCTCTAGAGTGTTCAATTGGCAACTACTTTTAAGCTTGCTACCCTGCTTGCCTTCGCTGTGGATGATAGCGCTCAGCAGAGCAGACATGGAAGAGGATCCGTGGAAGAAGACAGGTCAGGTAAGACCTCCACTTAATGGCAAATCAAGTGTGTGCTCGAAATAAGCTAATTCTGCAATGAGCCTGTCTTGATGTGATTATTTATGTTTCCCTATAACACGAACAACGGTATTTTAATAATGTACATAGCACTTAATTATAATCTAGTTATCTGATGTAAGTAATTCCAGTGCTCTTTAATACAACGAATCTCCAGAGTGAAATATCTAACTAATAAGAGATGACAGGTGGTCGTTACTCTGTGAACCTCACCATCTTTCCCTGGCACGTGCTGTGATAAGCTATATAAATCATCCTTCAATGTGGGAAGCGCCCTAGGCGGCCCTCAAGGGACATCCAGGCGTTGAGTTCCCCAGGACCAGACAAATGGTGACATATTTGGCATGAAGACAGGTGCTGCCAGAGAGAACTGAAATCTGCATAGGATTTGAGGCTCTGGATTGCCATTACCGACTTATCGAGGCCTGCAAACTCTGGGAGTTCTTTCGTCAGTTCTCGAGTTAATTCCACATCGCAGGATTCCACCTGTATGTGAAATGGGACTGCTCGGTAGGGCTTTCAAAGTTGCGATCCAGGGACTAGAGCACCAGGCCTATTTTTGAAGGCACGTCGGGGTGGGTTCCAAGTGCCAGTAGTTTGGCCAGTCATCCAGCCCTTCATTGTTTGCAATACCAGGGGCTGCAAACCCAAGTGAGTTCATCGCAGGAAAGGTCAAATCCATGGATTCTGTCTCATGTGGGTGTCGTCCTTTTTATTCTTTTTAAAAACAATTTTATTGGGGGTGCATGCAACTCTTATCACAATCCATACATCCATCCATTGTATAAAACACCTTTGTACATTAATTGCCCGCATCGTTCTCAAAACATTTGCTCTCCACTTAAGCCCCTGGCATCAGCTCCTCATTTTCTCCTCCCTCCCCACTCCCCCTCTCTCATGAACCCTTGATAATTTATAAATTATTATTTTGTCACATCTTACACTGTCCAACATCTCCCTTCACTCATTTTTCTGTTGTCCATCCCCCAAGGAGGAGGTTATATGTAGATCCTTATAATTGGTTCTCCCTTTCCACCCTACCTTCCCTCCACCCTCTTTGTATCACTAATCACAGCACTGGTCCTGAAGGGATCATCTGTCCTGGATCCCTGTGTTTCCAGTTCCTATCTGTACCAGTGTACATCTTCTGGTATAGCCAGATTTGTAAGATAGAATTGTGATCATGATAGTGGTGGGGGGGATAAGGAGGAAGCATTTAGGAACTAGAGGAAAGTTGTATGTTTCATCATTGCTACACTGCACCCTGATTGGCTCGTCTCCTCCCTGCGAGCCTTCTGTAAGGGGTTGTCCAGTTGCCTACAGATGGGCTTTGGGTTCCCACTGCGTACTCCCCCTCCTTCACAATTATATGATTTTTTTGTTCTTTGATACCTTATCCCTTTGACACCTCATGATCACACAGGTTGGTATTCTTCTTCCATGTGGACTTTGTTGCTTCTGAGCTAGATGGCTGCTTGTTTACCTTCAAACTTTTAAGACCCCAGACGCTATATCTTTTGATAGCCGAACACCATCAGCTTTCTTCACCACATTTGCTATGCACACATTTGTCTTCAGTGATCATATCGGGAAGGTGGGCACCCACTGATATGATTTTTTGTGCTCTGCTGTCTGATACCTGGTCCCTTCTACACCTCATGGTCACACAGGCTGGTATGCTTCTTCCATGTGGGCATTGTTGCATCTGAGTTGGATGGCCACTTATTTACCGTCAAGCCTTTAAGGCTTCAGACACTATATCTTTTGATACCTGGGCACCATCAGCTTTCTTCACCACATTTGCTATGTACCCATTTGCCTTCAGGGATCGTATCGGGGAGATGAGCACACAATGATATGATTTTTTGTCCTTTGATGCTTGATAAATTATCTCTTCAACACCTCATGATCGCACAGGCTGGTATGCTTCTTCCATGTGAGCTTTGCTGATTCTGTCCTTTTTAATTCTTAATTCTGAAGAATTATTTAAGCATGATTAGTTAAGAGGGTTAGCAAGAATGGGTATTTTGGCTTCTTTGCCCCCGTGGTAAAACATAGCTCAAAAGAAATCTTGTTCTTGTTAGGTGCTACTAAGTTGGTGCCAACTCATCACCACCGTATACAGAACAGAGTAAAACACTGTCCACTCCTATGTCAGCCTCACAGGGATTGAGTGAGCCCATTATTGCAGCCACTGGGCCACTCCAGCTTCATGAGGATCTTCCTCTTTTTTTCCGTGGACTCTACCAAGGATGATGTCTTTTCCCAAGGAATTTCAAAAAGCCATTGGCATTTGTAAAATAAAGAATGCCATTTATGGGGAAAGGTCTTTATATAGATATAGTTATAGACTGCTTTTCTGAGTGCATACGCATCAATCCCATGTTGATCTGACTCCCTATGGTGATGATGTAGCTGAGTTTGTTGCATTCAGGCCTCCCTTGGAAGCCTGCAGTGTGGTTTGAGGTTCATAGTAGAAAATATAGACACACAGGACACAGAATGGCCCCAACTATTTGGGCCCCCAACAAATGGTTCCAAATTTACTTTGAAATTTTGGACCCTAAAAATGGAAATTGTACTTGGTGGAATATCTGGATGACTTAAAACCTATCATGCAAAGTCAGTTGTAACACTCACAGTTTAAAAGAAACTTGTAGTAAAAAAAAACAAACAGGTTGTAATCAGAAACCTAAAAGTTAGATGAATAGTTTTCATGCTTTTGCCATGGGAGACAGACCACTGGCCTGCCCTGGCTTATTAAGTCATAATGAAATCATGGGAGAGATCCATGAGGTCGGAGCATTTGCTCTCTAGTTTCCATTTAATGGTGCTTGGATTAGTCTATGATGCCCAATGTGCATTAGGAGGGCAACATTTCACGAACTAAATGAACTGTTTCTCTGACATTTTCCTGGTCATCATTCCATATGAGGTTAACATTCCTACTGCCCGAGCCCATTCTCGGAAAATGCTCCCTCCTCTCTCAGGGTGTTGTAGCTCAGATGATTGATGCTCATCTATGTTTGAATGTCTCATTCTTGCCCATTTTCAGGATCCAGTATAACTAAAGCCGTTCCTGTTTCCCTAGCTCAGTGGGGTTGTGCTTCTCTTTGGGTCCCTAAGTTAAAACACTTTCTGCTTTTTTCTTATTTTTACATAAGTCCTTTCCAGATTCACCTTTCAGCCCACACAGTTCATTTCCTACTTTCAATACTAAATGCGTATCTTTTGGGTGGATAAGTGATTGTGAGATAAAGACTGTCTTGGGTCTGTGTGAAGTCTGAACTTCAGAAATGCACTCCAAAGTAGAGACTGATGAGTCTACTTTAATAATGGCCTCCACCAGAACCCTTGCGAACATTTCTTCTCTGACATAGGTGACTAAGTTAGAAAATTGTAAATTCCGTGAGGACAGAGATGGTCTGCTTTGCTCAGCGGAGTACCCCAGCACCAAGATAAACAATATCGAAAGGCAAGTTGCTCAATTAAATTTTTGTTGAGAGAATTCCACCCATTGGTCTTAGTTTTCCTCCTGGGAGAGAGTTTAATGAGTCTAATTTTTCTTTCTCATGGCAACTGTTCGGAGACTTGTAGACATTCACTACTCAATCCGTTAAACCTTTCATGTTGAATTTCTACAGGTCTATGTAGTCCTGGTAGTGTAGTGGTTTACATGTTATGCTGCTAACTGCAAGGTCAGCAGTTTCAAAGCACTAGCTGCTCCTAGGGAGAAAGATGAGACTTTCTAATTTCCTCAAGAGTTAAAGTCTTGGAAATTCACATGGGCAGTTCTACTCTCTCCTAGAGGGTTGCTGTGAGTTGGAACTGAATTGGTGGCAGTGAATGAGATATAGGTTTTAATTTTTCCTAAGGTCTTCCTCAAATACCACATTGCCATGCTCACCCCCATTTTGTAAACATGCTGTCATTTGTGATTTGCAAATTACAATAGTGCCCAGAACTGAATATCCCATTGCAGGCCTGGATCTCCTTCAGATCTTAGCACTCCATTCAGGTAGCCATGCCTGCCTCGGTTCCTTTGGCAATGTCATCACGTTACTGCTGACTCTTTAGCCCGCCATTAAGAAAAACTTATCATTGTGATTCAGGATGTTTCTGAGATGCACTCTTGTTATGTTAGACCTCATTCCAGAAGTGTGCTTTTATAAAACGTGTTCGTCACACCTTGAGTTTCAGTCCTCACATTGATGCACACCACTATCCTTCTTGGAGTCTGTAATCTTCAAAACCTCTAGCTTCATTTATTTAGCAATATTTTCACAGAACCCCTACTCTATGCCAAACATTGTAATATGTGTTAAATGAGGCACTTTATAAGGTGGTCTTGACTCCTACTTTCATTGAATATATAATATAGTCATTGAGGAAAAAAATAATATCTCAGTGATGCACACAACTAGTTCGTGGCAGAGAGTGCAACTTCTTCTAGAGACCTATTCATTCATTAAGATATTGTTTTCAAAGGATTAATTACCCACCTAATAAACTGTTATCTGGCTCATTATCCAGTACATATTCAATCCATAAAAATATTCTAAGGTTCAGTTTATTAGGCATCATTTGGTCGCAAGTAATAGAAAACTTACTGAAAGTGGCTTACATAAAAATAGACTTATCAGGATATAGAAAAGCCTTATATAATCCAATTTTAGCAAATACTTCTGTGCCCTATTATTTTTTCAAGTCTCTATATTTGTTAGGCATAACAAATTGGAAACTCATTACTCAGCTGTTTCTTCATTTCTCACTCTCAATCCCAAACATAACTCCAGGTAGAGCCCTCCCCTTTCTCTGTAGGTCGTCTGCTTGTATGAGACTTTTAATTTAACCACCTTTTTAACTTTGGTTTTTCTATTGTGTTACTCTTGGCATGATGTCAACATGAATATGTTGTTCCAGGACACAGTGCCATTTGCTGGATTTTTGTTGTTGTTTAAATCCTACAAGAAAAAAAATCTAACTGGTCATTGATCATGCTTTTTCAAGAATTTTGCAACAAAAAAAAATAAATTAGTTCCCCTGGTCAAGCCTGTTCAATCAACTGTGGAGAGCATAACCATTTAGTAAGAAGGTCTGTATGTTAGAGATAATTAACCCAATGAAACTAGGACAGATTAATATGGGAGGCATGCCATCTAGCTTGCCACTCTGACAAGAACATCATCATCATCCTTCTAAAATCCAGACAATAATCTATCAAATCACTGTGGTCTAGGTCAATACTATTATTAGGGAAGTGATATTAATCTTGGGTAATTCGTGTCTTAGATTTTTGTCACCATTTACTAAGAGACCACAACCATCTCTTTAGTCTTTGAACTCCCCCAGAATCAAGCTCAAGATCATAAATCTCTGTGTACGATGAGGAACCAACAATAAGATCCATATTTGCTCATCGCTAGGAACCATGATGCTTCAATGGTGTACAAATGATGGTTGAGTAATCTCATTTGGGGTATCTTTATTACATGAACGTGGTGGATGTGGACACGTGACACCCATATCCACTTCAAAGGAGAGCTTGTTATACCAGAGCTCATTTATCCACTCCTCTATAATCCGAGTTTTTGGTGATTTCCATGTTTATGCTGTTGTGGAAATTGCTGCAATAAATAGAGGTGTGCAAATGTTTGTTCATGTTATGTCCTTTATTTCTTAGGGTGTATATTCTTTGAAACTCAGTTTTGGAGGCTCCTTATAAAGTGAAGCATTTGCTAGTTTGGCATATTTTACATGTACAATTCTGTGACATCGTTACGTTCATCATCTTTTGTAACCTTTACAACACGATCTCTAGAAAGCAGATGTTTTCCTGTTTCATTCACTATTGTTGGCTCATGATCTGGGTCATGGTGTCTGGTAAGCATTGGATTGCTGACTGCCACATCAGCCATTCAAACTCACTAGCTGTTCTGAGGGAGCGAGATGAGGCTATCTGGTCCCATAAGGATTTACAGGTGTGGGAATCCTGTATAGGGTTGATATGAATGGGAATCAACTTGATGAAAATAGGTTTGGTTTGATTGGCTCAGGGAATAGAAAAAACATTTTCGGCATATGGCAGACATCAGCTAGTATTTGGTAAATAGAATGAATTTAGCAAAGATCTTTAACAGTCAGGGAGTTGGCAGGAAATAGATGGCTACTCTTGCTGGGTATTTGAAGTGAGTTTAATTGAGGGTTATTTGCACAGGGTCAGATAGTTTGAGGGAAGCCACTGAGGGGTATTTCAGTACTCGTGAGCTAGCAACAGCAGGGCATTCCAGACCTGACTCCATTCCCAGCCTGATGGTACAGGTGAGGTAGCAATTTGAGGGAACCCAAGAAAAGTAGCTATAAACCATTGTAACTTTTAATAGAGGCGCATCGAGCTTGTAGTATTTTGCAGAGATGACTCTGGGGAAATAAAGCCTCTACCTTCACTCTCTGCCTGCCCCCTGTTCTCCTACAAGAGATCTCCCACAGCTCTTGATGGTGTCTTTAGATGTCAACCTTGCAGGACCAGATCAAGGTGGACAACTATAGACAAGGGTATGGGATAGATCTGGGAGGCTAACAGAGCCCACGCAGAAAACATTCTGAAGTCAATGAGTTGTTGACTCGAGGGTCCCTGTTGGTCTGGCTCATTAGAAGAGAAAAGGGAATTATTGTTGGGCAAGTGCATGAAACACATCTGGAAGGGTTATGTGGCTGTTGAACTAAGGTGGGTGCAGGGAGGGGAGGAGTCTTACTCCCAAGAAGGGAGATAGTGAGAAGGAGTGGGAGCCAATGCTACAGCAAAGTTAATCCTGGAGAGAAAGCTGAGGGTCCAGGCTGGGATTCTGGCCATTTCCATCCATTCTACAGAGAAGATTCCATAGACGGCAACTGCATGAGACAGTAGTCTTCCCTGGCAGGAGAAGTCTTTAGAAAGCTGCCACAAGCAGTAGCACCAGCCCCCCATGTTGCAGAAATAGCACTGCAGAAGTTAGAAGGGCACCACTAATGGGACATGGCAGCCATTGCTCGGTCCCCCATCTTTAAGAGACTGCGGTTGGATTTTGGGAGGCATACATGCCACGTACATGGAGAGAAGGACACATGACACCATCTCAGCTCTCTCATTTCGAGATGGAGCGTGGCTTCTGAAGATTACATTAGTATTCAAGCCACTCCAAGAAGATTCAAGACTGTGAGGGGGGAATGACAGGAAGGTTCAGCATCCAGGATTCTGGCTGTTGTTGACGGTTTGAATCTGCAACTGTGGGTGCCAATCTGGTGCCCTGACTCCCTGCCTGCCAGGAGAGCCTGCAGTGCCACTGCCCTGCCTTCACCCCGGCCACCTGCCAGTTGGCATGCAGTAGCACGTTGGCGTCAGAGTGGTCCACCTTTCTTCTGGGTGAAAGAAGAGGGCTGCAAAAAGCCCTGGGAGCCACCCATGGTGCCAGACATGCAAACAAAACTGGCAGAGTGGAAACAAGCTGAGAACCGAATGCAAATGTGGGTGTGTGAGGCAGAGCACAGAGGGCCGCGAAAAGGCACTCTGCCTTTCTGCCTGGCCCAGGAGTCACTGTTCTTTTGAACTTGGGCCAGGGTTCCAGGAACAGCCAGCCTGTCAACCCCTGGATAGGGGCAGGAGCTGAGGTGCACAAGGGGAGCCCCTCTAGGATGGAAAGTCACATAAAACCCATCAACGATCTGGAGCGGTAATAGGGAGTCTCTGTCTGTCTCATGCGATACAGAAGAGCCTGCAAGCTAAAGCAGAGGAGAAGGCATGGTGGCAATCACGCAGATGGTGCCTGAAGAGAGTGAGCTGCCGAGATGCTACCCATAACCAGGAGTGATGCCCTCCAGGTCAGAGAAACCCAAAGAGCAGCTGGAAAATGATCTATATGACCTATATATCCAAAGCATGTATCCATGTGGTGACTTGTATGTTCCATGGTGTTCATCCCCACCCTTGGTTGAGGACTCCATCTTGGATCTTATTCCTATAATTTGAGGCTCAGAAATCTTTTCCTCAACTGGCTATCAAAATCTGGAAGCTCGGCGGGGATTCCAAATTTAAATCCATCCAAAATGACCGTCAGCATCTTCCATCCCCATGAGCACCACGGCCTACCTTCTTTTTGCCAAATCATGTTCCTTTCCCTCCATTATCCCCAGTGGTCCTGAAGGTTGCTTGGTTTCCCTGCCTCTAGCCACGTTTCAGTTGACGTGTACAACTTCTCCACTCTTCAACCCAGTGTCCACCTCCTTCCTTTAGAACTTCATTATTTCTTATCTGACTCACAGGGTCCTCTCCCAAGAGTTCTGTTTTTCACAGATTCAATGTCTATATTGTAGCCAGAGTGATCTTTCTAAAAAATAAAACAGGTTGTTGGTCCCCTGCTTAACATGTCCCTCTCGTGTTTCAGGCTGCACTTCAAATTCCTTGGCACGACCTACCTGCATTAGCTGAGGTATCAAGCTCCAAGAAATATCACTGCCAAAAGAGCAAACCCATCTCTCTTGGAAGAAGTACAACCAGAGTGCTTCTTAGAGGCCAGCATGGCCAGACTTTGTCTCACGTATTTGAGACATGGCATCAGGAGAGAGCAGCCCCTGGAGAAGGACAGTCCACTTGGCAAAGTAGCGGGGCCGCCCAAAAGAAGGCCCTGGACGGGATGGATGACACAGTGGCGGCCACAATGGGCTCCAGCGTCACAACAGTAGTGAGGACGGTGCAGAGCCAGGTGGTGTTTCCTTCTGTCAGACATGGGTCGCCATGAGTCAGGACCGACTCAATGACACCTAACACCAACAACAATAACCACAAATGTTACTTTCAGCGAGGCTTTCTCGTATCCCTGTGATTGACCACGTCCCTCCCTCCCCCCCCCGCCCCCCCCCTCACACACATACCCCGAACTAAGTGTTCTCAGACTGCTCTTGTCACAGCCAATTCTGTATCTGACTAAGCCCGGTGGGCAGCCTTCTTCTATAGAGCGTGGCTAATTGGTGGCGCTCCACCCAGAAACTTCATTTTCACCTCCTTGCATCGAGGTGGAAGCCTGTGGCTGGTTCCGTCCAATGAAAGGAGAGCTCCAGAGGTGAGTATCATATCTTGGTATTAACTTGCCAGACCCTTTCTCTACTCTTGTTCACCAACTTGATGTGAAGATTCTAGAAAAATACTTTGGAGAGGCCCTGCTTGGGGAAGGTGGCAGATGAAGCCAGAGTAGAAAGGGAACTAAATTCTTGAGTTACCCATGGGAGGAACTCTGCCCAAGCGACAACTATAATGGGAGCAGAAACCACACTTTTGTAGTGATAAAACCTTGAGATTTGTGGGTTGTTTGTTATATGAGCTAGCATAGATTGCTCTAATATGCCTACCGCCATCTTTGCCCTCCACCTGAGTAATATCAGATAGTCATGAATACCTTCAGTAGCTTCCTTAGATCTCTTTTAACACATCTTTGAAATGTTAAATTACAAAAATCACAGAAGCGATGACCCCTCTCCACCCCCAAGGGAAGACTTTTTAATCTAGGGCACAAAGCTTTGAAATCTGAAAAGTCAACCCTCTACCCGGTAGTGCTTTGCGTCTCATATGTAGTGTGCACCCAATGTCCTACCAAGTCAATACATAAGAGGGTATGAGCTTGGGCAATGGAAGGGACAACATGGATTTGAACTTGGGTTATTCAGATAATTATTTCCTGACATTATTCAATGTTCTCTAGACCTTCCAATCTTTTGTGATCCACCCCCCCACCCCCAGGTAAACTTGAACATCCATTTGGATGTTTTTTCCCCACTTAATTCAGATATTTGCTCCCAGCCTGAGAAATTGCCTGCCAACTTCCTGACAGAAGTACCTTTCCACAGCTGTGTTATAAATATCTGGGAAAAATAGGGGGGATTAAATTGAAGATTGCAATGCCATTCCTTCCCGTGCCAAAAAAAGTCCTGGGAGGTTCAGATAATAATATCTCACATTTACAATTTAGATCTTGAGCCCACTGGGCGAGGCGTGGATCCAAGTTTTTACAGCTTTGACACGGCTGACGGTATTTAAGGAGTTGGATGACTGTTTAGTGATAACATTTATTATTAATTAAATTATTCTGTGTTATAAAGTGTTGGTATTCTTTATAACTTTATTCTTGGGTCATTCGGAGCTGAATGGTAAACAGGCTTTGTAATTACCTAGGATAGTTCTGTCATTTGAGTTTTATATGTCACAAGGTGGCAATCATTGGACTCATGGGTCCCTGTTTTGCACGACACAAAATTGCTTTGATCTTATGAGTAAACAGGTGGAGCAGGGCAATCGGTGGGATTTTTTCGGAGCTGGCTCTGAAAGTGGGGCGTCAAGGGAGGTATGTGAAGAGGATCGCAAGAGCAAGGACATGAGTCTTGGAACCACTGGAGACGGGGAGTGGGCAATGAGGAGGCGCATGCAGCCTTATCTTCACCTGGGAGAGTAGCGAAGTTGAGATGAGGGTACATAGGAGACAGTGTGAACTTCGCAGCATAGATGCATCAATAGAGGAAACACAGCAGCTTAGCTCCACGTCTGTTTCCATCGTCTGAGCAGGGCTCATCCTGTGCAAATGGTCAACACGGCTCGTGGCTAACCAAAAGGTTGGAGTTTACCCAGTGAAAGGCCTGGTGCTTGATCTCCATCTGAAACTGAGTCACTGAAGGAAAACTCTCTGGTGGGCAGCAGTGGGGTTACCATGAGCCAGAATTAACTGAATGGCAGCAAGGACTATTATTGTATAGAAAACAAAGTGATTTGTTTAGGAAGCTTGTTTGTGAGGCGTGCAGTACTCGGTGGCATCTGGACTTGAGGTGTTTTGTTTTTATCAAACACCACTTCCTGCAAGGTCCTTGTCACTGCTGATTAAGGATAGTGAGCCGATCTATTTCTGAAAGGTTCTCAACAGGCATTTTGTATAGACATACCAAATAAACCGACTCTTCCAGAACAAGCCCACAGGTTCAATGACTTGGTGTGCATTTACTGAGCCTCTATCATGTTCCTACCACTGCCTGGGTCCTGAGAATGAGCTCTGAACGTCAGCCACTCAAGCCCCTTCCCTCCCTTATGGAGACCAAATGCTCATGGAGAAAGAATGCGGAGAAACACGGACAAGACACAAGCAGGCAAATGCATACGTGGCATGAAGGATAAAATAAGACAAAGAAGCAGGGTGATGGGAGAGAGTTGGTGGGAGAGAGTAGCTGAATGTGTGGTGGCGGAGGACGAAGAATATCTTAGAAGTCAGATATTTGATTTAATATAAATGGAGCCCTGGTGATGCAGAGGTTGAGCGCTGAGCTGTTAACCAAAAGGTTTTACCACCTGCTCTGTGGGAGAAAAGACCTCTGGAGCTATGCTCATAAAGATCTCAGCCCCGAAGGTCGAAGGGGCAGTCTGACTGTCTTCTTCAGCCTCACTGCGAGCTGGGAGAGGAGCCCTGGTCACAGAGAGGTTACACATTCAGTGAGGGTGTGGGAGAAAGATGGGGCTTTCCGCTCTCCGTCTCAGAAACTCACAGGGGTAGTTCTACCCTGTCTTATCGGGTCGCTATTGAGTTTTTGTTTTTGTTCGGATGGGGGTGGGGGAGGCGGTGTTTAGGAGTTGGGGTCTGCTCAAGTTTGCAGAGTTCCGCCCTCTGCTACTTGAAAGGTGGGAGATTTGAAATGACCCAGTGGCTTTGTGGTCCAGACACCTGGTAATCTGCTTCCATTAAGATTCAAACCTAGAAAAGCGCAAGGGGCAGCCTTGCCCTGTCCTAGGGGGTGACAGCACACAACCATAGTGATGCTGCATCGTAATCCAGCGTGACCGTCTAGTGAATGCTCGTCCTGTAGTGAGAACCGGTGGAGAAGATTCGGAGCAAAACAGGAAGTACAGGAGGGGAATATTTTTCCTCCCTCTGAGTGCAAAACGCTCCTCTTCTACTGTTTCGGTCTTTCATGGTTTCCTCTCTTGTAATGTCATATTTTGAAATTCCTTCCAAATTTCAAGATTTTTAATATATATATATATATACTAGACACTGCATTTTCTTCAACCATTTATTAAACAATTTATCTTTTCCCCACAGGTCTGAAATGCCACCTTTATCACAGTGTAAACCTTAAATCTACATAGGCCTGTGTTTGGATTATCTACTTAGCTTCACTGATGTGTCTATTTTGGCACCAGTGTCACACACATAAAGTAAAGTGGCTTTGTATTTCGTCTGGGTATCTATGTAGGAAAACTCTAACTCATCCCACGTCTTTTTCAAGGCGTCGTTGCATGCGTATTCCACCGGAGTTTTATCAAGCTTCAAAAAGAAATTCCACTGGACTTTCAGGACTGAATTTCATGTGCAGATTAATTTACAAGGAATCTGTACAACATGAAGCATCCCTGTTAAGCAGCAAAGCTGATATTTCCAAATATTTAAGTCTTCTTACATGAACCTCCATAAAGTTTAATATAGTTGTTATTAAAAATATCATACATCAATTCGATCAATGTGTGTATATATTAATACACACATATCTATGAATATAAGTACATATATGAATACACTGGAAAATCACAACTACTAGATATGTTTTCTATATTGTATACATATTATAAAATAATATATCATATATAAAAGTATTATATCTATTTCTAAGTATCTAGGGCTATTATTGTGACTAGGACCATTTTGTATTATATTTCTAACTGATGATAATTGAGGATTAGAGTGCTGATTTGTCTATTTTTGTTGTTATTAGCCTTCTTAATGATAACTCTTTATAGGGAATATAATTCAAAATATTGGATCTATAATGTCTTCCAGAAATCAGTCATTCTGCAAGACACTGTGAACAGTGTGTACATCCTTTCCATAGCATAGCAGCTGAATACTACATAATGCAGGTGTCAGTTTCAATACTTGCTCAGATAAATCTCCTTTCTCCAATTTCTCTCATAAGTAAGTAACCATAGCATTGATAATTTTTGGCCATATTTCTTCCTCCTTTCCAATATTTTATTTTCATAGTAATTGTAGGTGTCCCTAACTAGAAATCACACAAATTGGAGACTCACCTTAAATAGTAGTGGACATCTTTGTATAATCTCTAACTTTAAAGGAACACTTACTTAGGGATAGATCCTTCTGGAAATAATGTTAAAGAAAAACTCATCATATGCTATTTTATCAACCAGTTTTTAAAAAAAATATATGGACTTGATAGTGACTTATCTCATATTCCATCTTTCATCAGGGGGGCTTTATGGATTCTCTCACTTTCTCCTCTGAGTCTGCTAACTTATATTATATATTTTTCCAATTGAACTATCATTGTATTTCTGGAACCAATGCTACTGGGTCATGATGCAAAATTCTTTTATTATAATTCTGCCTATTTATTTGGCACTTCTATATCTAGAAAACATACGTATGCTTAGTTATGGCTTCTCTTGTAATGTATTTTCAGATTTTTCTAAAAAGACTGACATCATTTTGTAACATAAATTAAGATGCTTCCATCTTTCCTTGCTTGTAGAATATAAAGGCAAGGAATTTTATGTCTATCGACGGTAAAGAGAATTCCCTCCACAGTGTGATGGGATTTTTGTAGGGATCACATTTCAATACTTTTATAATGTCTTTAATGGTTTTGGTTTTTTTAGGCTTTCTATCTTTTCTTGAGTAAGGTTTTAAAATTTACAGATTCCTTCATTGAGATTTTTAAATTTGGTAAAGTAGAATTACACCTATGTCTATATCTAATCTAGATCTAGATAATCACATCTATATATCCCACTGCCATTAAGTTGATTACAACTCATAGTGACCCTATATAGACCTTCTGTGGCTGTGAATGGAAGCAGATAGCTTTATCTCTCTCCCTTGGTGCAGCTGCGGGGTTTGAACCACTGATTTTGTGGTTAACCATCCAATGTTTACCTAACAGTGAGAACAGCTATCCTTTATACATAGATGTGGATAAGTACCCTTTACATTAAAAAATAATTATCTATCTATCTATCTATCTATCTATCTATCTATAGCGTCATCATTAATATCCTTTTGGGGCTCCACATTAGGCTGCTAACTGAGATGTCAGCAGCTCCAAAACACCAGTTTCTCCATGGGAGAGAGATGCAGCTTTGTGCTCCTGTAAAACGTTAGAGTTTGGAAGCTCAGCGGCAGTTCTGCCATCTCCTATAGGGCCACTGTGAGTCAAAATTGACCCAATGGCAGTGAGTGTGGGTGTATGTCCGTTTGTTTTTATCCTTGGACTAGCCGGTGGTTTGTTTATTTATGGGTGTTTTCAAGGGTCTACATTGGTGATTAATAGCAGATATCCTTTGAGCGCTTACTGGATTTCAGGATAAGAGCTCTCTGTGAATTAACTTGTTTGGCCTGCCAGCTGAGAAGGCTGAAGTTCTCAGTTTGAGTCCTGCCTCACTTTAGACCTCAGACTTTGTATTGTTGGTCAATACTCAAAACAACATTGTAAGCTTCGCATTTATCAGTTCTATTTATGACCAGCAATGTGTTGACTTCATTTTTTATCTTTATTACTTCTTTGCTCCCGCTGAGATTAGGTTAGTGGATGGCAATCACATCATCATTAATTTCCAAACAGCTTGTACGTTCAATTTTGGTTTTGCACACCAGATACATCTGGGAAATAATGCTTGTACAGCACCCTGGGGAAGCTGGGGAAGGCTGTTCAAGGCCAAGGCTGGTTTTGAGAGCACAATCCATCCACTCTCCACCCCAGAATCTGGAGGACCGCAGGACTCAAAGGTAGTGGGGGCTGTCCATGCTGCTCACTCCAGTTTGACAATGTCTACTCTTGGAGGCATATTTTGTTCAAAGCGAGTCCAGTTTCACTCATACAAAGATTTTCTGTGCTATGCAGCTTTCTCCATTTCTTCTTGACATTGACGTGTTCTTGGTTGTTTGTTGTCCACTCTAGCACATTAAAGAAAATTAAATTCAGAATAGGGTGAAGGTTTATGGAGCACATCAGCTTTCCACTCAACAATTCGTACACATTCTGCTTCATGCCATGGCCTGCACTGTCTGAAAGGTGCGTCACTGACCCGCTTCCGCCTTCCTGCAGATCCCACTGCATCCCTCCTTTTCCCCTAATCCTTCTGAACTCCCTGTCCTTGGATAAATTCCTCCCTTTTGATTTCAAATGGATGGTTGTTCTAAAGTGTGTATACCTTCCTAGGGTCATTGCCTCTCTACAGACCTGTCTATACTTGGACTGAACATTCCACCCCCTCATGATCACCCTGCGTCCTTCAAGAAAATGTACCTGCAAAACAGCCCCCCGGCCCCCTCTGAGCTGACCTCTTTGCCTCAACTTTAAGTGGCCCAGCAGATTCCCTCAGAAGGCCTTGCTTTGATTGAACCTTTTTCCCTGAAGGGACTTGACAAGACTAAGCCCCGAGAGGCGGTCTCCGCAGCCATCCGTGGACTTGGCAGAGACGTGGCTCCGCAGCTGTGGTGTGGAAGAATCCTGTGTGTAGATGAACTGGAACGCCTAGTAGCAAAACTTTGTAGCTTTCCCTCAGAGGGCTGTTTACATGAATTCCGTAAGCACTCAGGGGAGGGCTTTCAACTGAACACAGGACACTATTTACAAGAACATGTGTGCGTTCTCAAGAACCCTGAAAACAAAGCTTTAGACTCCGTATCTGCCACGAATCTGGTCTAGAGCTTCATATTGTACATGGGAAATTCGTGGAGTAAGTGAAAATACAAAACAAATGCATTCGTGAGTTTGTTGAATTCAGGAAAACTTAATTTTCCCTCCAGCCTTAACCTTGTATGTCGTGAGAAAAGAAGCAGGGAAAGAGAGGGCATGGCGACGTGGCGTTTTACAGCAGTTGTAGGTATTGTGATGCACTGAGATGCACTGAGAAATGAAAAGGGGGATTCGTGTGACCAGTTTAGTTAACAATTGCCAAGGTTTTTCTATGTCTTAGGTTTGTATACTTTCCACGGACCCCTTTGATCCCTGGTTCAAAAATCCACCACATACTGGGATCCCCTCAGATGTTTTGAAATTATAGGTGGCTGGAGTCTACTGCCAGAATTTTTGTATGTAATTGATCTTAAGTGCGATGCGAACAAAGAAGATTTTAAAGCTCCCCAGGTAATTCTCATGTGCGGCAAACTTTAAGAGCCCTGGTTTCACCTAGGAACCCTGGTGACCTCGTGGTTACACATTGGGCTGCTAAATGCAAGGTCAGCAGTTCAAAACCATCAGCCACTCTGTGGGAGAAAGATGAGGCTTCCCGCTCCTATAAAGTGGGTTTCTAGTTTCATAAACCCCCAGAGACAGTTCTACCCTGTGATATAGGGTCACTATGAGTCAGAATCAACTCAACGGCAGTGAGTGACTGTTTCACCTTTAATCCAGGAGCTAATACACTTTTTTTGCAGAAGACTAGATCACACCTAGTTCAGATTTTTCTCTCAACAGTCTCTCCCACGATGACTCAATGCTTGCTGTAGCTTGAATGCAATTATAGACAAGATGCAAATGAGTGGCTGGGGCTGTGCTCCTCTAACACTTTATCTGTGGATACTGACAGTTGAACTTCATCAGGCTTTCATGTGTCACCACTTAGGCCTCTCATTGCATTTGTTTCTCCCAGCCTTTGAGAACATAGACGGCTTCCTAGGTCACAGACCATCAAAAACCAGGCTGGAGGACAGGATGTACTTGTGGTTGGCAGACCTGCAGATCCATTCAATGCAATGATGGCAGACATAATGATTATCCTTGCTTTTACAATAGGGAATAAAATTTAGACAGGGGCGTCTGGTGGAGGTGGTACAGTCCAGATTTGACCATGTGCTAAGCCTCTGGCTTAGGAAGGATCCACATTTATTCAAGAATCCAAGCTTTGGCCATGAGGAGAATGCCCCGGGAGAACTTGCTTCTCACCACGCTACCTGGCAAAGCATATATTTCTAAGTCAAACGAGGAGACGGTGTTGCTGGACTCGTGTTGTTTGTTGTTTAAATCTGAGCCATTGTTCAGGTCTCAGCTTTCCATGCTGCTGGGTGGACCTGGGCTTTCGTGTGTTCACTGAAATGAAGTTTACTTTACTCGACTGAACTGAAGTTGCAGTTGTTCCTTGTTCGTCGTGTACCACCACATCAAGCAAATAGTGCTAAAATATTATGGTCAATTAGACATATAAATCTTGCAGAGTTAATGAACATATTCTGTAGATTGTGCCGCAGACTGAACACTTATCTTACTCTTTAAGATAAAATACCACATCTATATAATGCATTGCTAAGCTTTCTTCTTCCTATACACTTGGCCGAGAATCCCGTTTTCCATTAAATAATAATCATTGTAATTAATAGACCGGTTGTTTTATCTCCCTGATCTGGTTACAGTAATTTATCAAAGGTATGTAAATGAAGGCAAGAGAAGCAGTGCGTCCTTATTTTAAAAAGCATGGACCTCTCTGGGTAACGAATATACAGTATAATCATGCTCTGGGGAACATAAGAAGATACTTGACTTTGAGGGGTGATTTATTGAAGAAAAATGCACTAGGTATTTTACTCTTGCTTTCAGGACATGTGATCATTTCTAATAGCTAGGGATTCTGGCTACGTTGGTGGGTGGCCGACATGTCCTTAAATCTTCTAATGTGTCCCGGATAGCTACCTAAGGTTCATTTTTGGTGCTACAGCCTGCGTGCCTCAGTACCCACCGTGCCCTCGGGTTCTGGAAGTCGTTGGTGTTAGGTGCCACGCAATCTTTCCCGACCCACAACAGCCTTCTGCACAACAGAAGGAAACGCTGCCGGCCCTTCGCCATCCTCACAATTGTTCCTCTGCCTGAGCCCGTTGGGTGCAGCCACTGTGCCAGCCCATCTCATGGAGGGCTTTGAAAACCTTCTATTTCACCCTCAAAGTGCTCAGGGGAAGCCCATGGTGGCAGCCTGTCTACTAAGTAACAAGCTGAGGATTCCAACTCCCCCCGTGAGATGGAAAAGACAGGTCTGCTGACTGACTTTGGAAAGGACCCAGGTATGAAAACTCTCCTGGACTCAGTCTCACCCTGCAACATGGGGTCTCCAGGAATCAGAATGAACTCAGTGGCAACGGGTTTGGATTTGTGTTGCCTGGGCGGGGGGGGGGGGTGTTGCAAATAGTTACCAGGCTTGTTTCTGAAAGGTTAGAAGTTCAAGACCACCCAGAGGCACCTCCAAAGAGAGGCCTGATGATCAACTGAAAAGAACAGCCACCCAAAGCCCGGTGGCCAGGAGTCGAAGCCAACTTGGCGGTACACAGTTATTTCACCTCCCCATTCCAGTCCTCCAAGCCAAAACCGAGCTTGCTACCCTCACGTCGTTTCTGATTCATGGTGACCCTGTAGGACAAGACAGAACTTCCCCCTGGGTAACTCTTCACAGGAATAGAAAGCATAATTTTTCTCTTGCCGAGTGGCTAGTGGTTTCAAAATTCTCACTTCCCCATTAGCCGCCCACCACATAGCCCACTATGTCGCAATGGCTCCTAGTCCCGTCCTCAGGCACTGCTTCCAGCTATGAGAGTTCGGAGAAGGAAGGAGACCAGTGGAGATGAACAGGAGGAGACCAAAAGGGAAGCTAAACTCACTGGGCCTTTTCCATCCTAATCCTCGGCAAGATAAAGACCACGTTTTTTTAGCACACCTTGACGAACCTGTGATCTGGCCCTGCCACCACACCAGTCTCTTCTGGTACTGGACTCTGGTATGAGCCACAAGGTCTGTTTTATTTGTCTACTACTGGGCAAGAAAGTGCCCTACACTAAGCAGTTTAAAACAAAACTCATTTAGGTTCACCCAGCCTATAGGTCAGAAGTCTGGGCTGACTTTGTCTGCTCAGCATGTCGAAAGGTAGAAAGCAAGGTGGTGGCGAGGCTGAGCTCTCCTCTGGAGGTTCTGAGGACAAATCTACTCACAACGCACTCTGGTCATTGGCAGAAGTCAATGTTTGATGCTTGTAGAGCTGAAGGTGCCAATTCCTTGCCAACTGTCAACCAGGGTTGCTTCAGAGGATGCCCACATTCTTGGCCATGTGGGCCCCTCCTTCTTCCAAGCATAAATAGTACATTGATCTTTCTCATGCCTCACTTCTTTGACCTCTTATCTCTGAGCCAAGATTTAAAGGGCTCAGGTGATGAAGCCTGACTCACCTGGATCATCTCCTCTTCTCAACGTTAATGGCATCGTAATACATGTTGTAAAATCCCACACCTTCGCAGTCCCAGGAATTATGTAGCAGGCATGCTTCCAGCTGGTGGGATCTAGAGGCCAGCTTGACAGGATGCCTAGCTTCATTTCCTGCTCTTCTTCATGCTCCCTCCAACAAAGCACGGTGTGCCACTGCTCCTTCTGCAGGGACACTACTCCCGGTACAGGGCGACGGTCACATCCTCAACCTATGTCTCCCAGCTACAGTCAAGCAGCCTTGTTGCATGTTTTCATGAAACGCAGCACTGCCCTGTGGAGAACTAATCATGGATTGCTATTTGACTCATCTCCACCCCATCCCCACTGCCACCTTTCTGGGACCAGGAATGTGTCTATCTCATTATCATTATTTCACCTTCTAGTCTCATTCTCAGTACGTATCCACTAGGCGAATGAACAAGGAAATGAATAATAGAAATCAAATAGCCCACTTATTTCATTTTTTTAAATCTTTGTGAGTTTTTTAAAAAACATTTTATTAGGAGCTCTTACAGCTATTATTACAATCCATAGTTTCATTAGATCAAGCATAAATGTACAACTGCTTTCATCATCATTTTCAATATAATATTTTTCTTCTTCAACTCTTTGGCATCAGCTCTCCTTCACCCCTCCCTCCCCCCACCCTACTGCCCCCATGGGCCCTTAATATTTTACATATTATTACTGCCATATCTTACACCATCAATGTATCCATTCACCTACATTTTTCTTGTCCATTCCCCTTGAGTGGGGTTGTACATTCATCAGTGCTGAGCTTTAAAGTCTTAGCTTTTTTTTTGATCTTGCATAGGTTGGAACTTTCAGAGAACAAACTTGGGATATTTATGGAGTTTTACTTTCAGGCCAGAGGAGAGGCCCCATAAATGAGAACTTCCTAAGGATCAATTGGCCTCTGCCTGAATGATGCCTGAATATTTTCTCTGATTTTTTTAGGGCTAAAGTGATGACAGTTTAAAAGCTACAACTATACAAGGTTACCATGACAGTCTCTGACAACTTAAGTAAAAACAACTTGCAGTGTCGAGGGAAGATTGCGCCCTAGATGCTTGCTTGGGACAGGACCCCAAGGGAGGAGTTCAGGTGACCAGGGAGGCACTGGTTACATGAGTGTGAGGCAGAAGAAGGAGCTGAAGGTCCCAGAGGTCCCTGTGTGAGGACCAGATGTATTCTAGCTGGTTCTTGGGAAGTCCAGGAATGGATGAAACCATGAGGAGGCAACAGCCTAGGTTGATGAGCCTTCCTTTCCATTGTGACCTTTTGGTGCAGATATGTGGGGGCTGGAGGGCGGTGTTTGAAGATGAAAGGGGAAATGTTTCTCTTCTCTGAAGCATCATAACAGCTACCTTAATGGCCACCTCTGTCTAGGTCCCAAGGCTCCTGGTTCAAAAGGATGACAATAAGATACCTAAAAAACCTATAGAGAAAATACATTCACACAGAGCAGCTTGAAGCCAAGCCTCTGGAGTCACCAAGCTGAAAAAAACCTGATTAATGACAGCACCTGAGATAAGTGGCACTTTAACCAACCTTAACTATTGATGTATGATGACATAATGTCCCCTCCAATTAATGACAAAGATATAAAACACCTGTATTTAGCAGAGCAGATGCTGCTTTTATGGTTAGATGCGCAGATTAAATTGACTTCTAAAGGACCATCTATAACTTACTTTCCTATTATTTGTTTCTAGGTTTGTTTCATTATGTATGTTATAGGTGGAGGAGGAAGTTTTAACCTCAGATTCCACACCTGCACCGCAAAAGGGTACACACTATACAGTAATTTCCTTAAAGACAACCGGCAATCCTACGAGAGAGCAGGTTGTGATGGTGTTCTGCCTGAATTTTTTTGTTTTGTTTTGTTTAATAAAGGTGAGCAATAAACTTTAATGGGTCAGCCAATCAATCAATCAATCAATATAAAAAACCCCACCTGTTTAAATACACCATAAAGTAAACAAGGTAGAAAATCATTTTCAAGTAGAAAATGGCGGCTGCATGTTAAAGATATGATACTGCATTTGGTATTCTAGACTTATCGGGGGCTTCTTTATGGAGCTGTAATTATCGGGGGCGGCAAAAACAGACACATAGCAGGACGTGCTAAATATCAAGGTGAGCCACGCTTCATGGGCTCTCTGGGATTTCAGGGCAACGAGCACTCCAAGAGAGAGGTCGGCTGGACTGAAGAGGGAGGAGGAGATGAAGAGACTGTGCACATACATGGAGGAGGAGAGAGCAGACATAGGTGAGGGGAAGAGCTTTGCTTTGGGGGCACAGGTAAAGGGGAAATTCAGACATGCTGGACTCTGGTGGGTGGGGTGTCAATGACAAAACAGCAATGACTCAACCACACCAAACACGGCAATCAGGAAATCAAACAATGGACTGGGCAGGGGAAATCTGCTGCAAACGACTTCGCCCAAGTGCTAAAGCAACAGAGGTGTCATTTTGAAGACTAGGGTGGCTTCTCACTCAAGCCATAATTCAAAGAAACGAAACTCACTGCCATTGAGTCGATGTCAAGTCATAGGGAGCCTGTGGGGCAGGCTAGAACTGCCCCTGTGAGCTTCTGAGATGGTAAGGCTTTGTGGGCATAGTGAGCCCCCTCTTTCTCCCGCCGAGTGCCTGGTGGTTTCCAGTGGCTGACCTTGCTTGAGGTTAGCCGTACAAGCCCTTAGGAACTGTTACTCCGCCAGGGCTCCAGCTAACCCAGGCCACAGTGTGCTCATTTGCATGCAAAAGGAAGAAAAAGGAAGACCAGCACCCCTCTGTTAGAAGGATTAACTCTTGGTACATGTATGTGGTAGTTACATAATCTCCTGTCAACTTGAGAAGGAGTTGGAATCTAGCCTGTCAATCAGGTCTCAAATGATGACCTCATTTGGAGGTGCGAAGGAGATAAATAGCTCACTGGAAGCCAGGTACACTCACTCCCTGCAAAACATGCCTGTTGAGAAGACACATGGCGCTGTGCTGATGGCAGCCAGGTGAAGAATATTAAGCATATGATGGGCTGCCAGAGGAGCGAACAAATCTGTCTGGGAAGACAGACATACAGCCAAAATGCTCCTAGATGTGAGGACGGCGAGACTTCATTTCATGCACTCTGGACATGCGATCAGACGGAACCAGCTCCTGCAGAAAGAACATGCTTAGTAAAGAAGAGGGCCGGTGCAAAAAAGGAGAGAACATTGATAGGATATGTTGATGCACTGGTTGCACCAATAGAGGTCCACATCGGAATGCTTGTGAGCATGGGGGCTGCTGTCGCTGCTGGTCAGTGCCCTTCCAATGCACAGCACCCCTACGTGCAGAAGGACGCACAGCCTGCTCCTTTGCCCTCCCCAAGGAGAATCAATGCATTTGAATTGCAGCAGTGGTGAAGGGAAGGTGGTGAGGGGAAGTACCGTGGACTTGCCAAAAAAGCAAACAAATGGTCTTGGAAGAAGGGCAGCCTGCACGGTGAGACTTGTCTCACATGCTTTGAACATGTTGTCAGGAGACACCAGTCCCTGGAGGACGTCATGCCTGGTAACTTAGTGGGGCAGTGAAAAAGAGGAAGACCTTCCACACGATGGAGTGACACAGTGGCTGCATCAATGTCATTGCCAAACATAACAGCGAGGGTGAGGATGGCACTGGCCTGGGCAGGGTTTGGTTGTGTTGAATTCTAGGGTCTATATGGGTCAGAACGGGCTCCAGGCACCTAACCACAACAACCCCTCCACTGCCTGCCCTTTTCCTGTCCTCTCCCCCTCTCTCTGATTTTCTACATCTCATTATAGAAAAACTATTTTATTATTAAAGATCTATTTCTTCCTCACCATGTCTCAGGGTTGCCCCTAAGCAGTCATCCTTTCCACCAGAGCCCAGCTTCTTGATACAATGCAACAAGGTGGCTCAGCCCTCCTCACTTCCCCAACAGCTTCCAGGGTGACTGGCTGGGGGCCGAGTTACACGCCCTGGCATCTCAAACGTCACCAGAGGCTCTTTGCTGGCATGGTGGTGACACTTTGCTGCTGACAGCAAGGTTTGATGGGAGAAAGACAGGGCTTGCTTTCTACTCCAGGAAAGAATGACGGTGTTGGAAACTCACAGGGGCAGTTCTATGCAGTCCTGTAAGGTCACGATGAGCCTGCTTCAACTCGATGGCAGTGAGTTTGGAGGGTTTGCTCTCATAGGTTGCTCACTGCCTGTGCTGGTTCCTCATGCTCCCGGATGTGATTTGACCAGGAATTTAAGAGCTGGAGATGTTGAGGACATGGGGTGGTCGTGGAAGATGCTCTGTGCCGCCTCAGTGTTCCAGGATTCATAGACTGGAATCACACTCTTCCAAACTAGAAGGAACCGCAGGGTCACCATGTAAAGTGAGGCAAACAAGGCCTGGGGTGAGAAATGTGAAGGGAAAGCGGTGTGGCTAAAGGTCACAGGCCCTGCAACCTGACTTCCTGCATTCAAATCCCAACTCCGACCCTAACATCCCAGTGGTTTTCCTTTTCTCTCGGTCCCAATTCAGTTTCATCCTCTGTAAAATGGAGCAATCATTCAATCAATGCTGACTAAGGTTTGGGCACAGTAATAGGCTTGCACCTGGTGCTGTTTTCTGGGTTTCATCAAGTCCACGCTCATGGGCTTCCCAGGGTAGGATAGGAACTGAACTGGGTGCTAGGTTCATAAAGTGAGTAACCCATGGGAACCGATGGGCATGAAACAATGTGGTCATGTTACAGGGGAACATAGAGTGAGCGACCCTAATGGGATCTATGGTTTCCTTTATAGCACGGAGTCCCCATGACCTTGGGGACTTCTTCTCACGTGTTGGGATGAGGGAAGGCCTCCAGCTGTGCAGCAGGGAGCACTGTCTATCAGAGTCCTCATGCCTGCTCAGGCGAAGAGAAGAGATACAGTAAGGTGCCCCTTCAGAGCACACTGAGCAAAGGAGTGGACTGTGTGTGGCTTGGCCAACAGGAATAGTAACCGTTCACTGCCCTTCCCTGCTTTATTGTGGGGTTGTCAAAGATGTGTTTATTATTTCTAAGTGAAGAGCTATTGTTTCTTGACCCCAAAGAGCTATTGTTTCTTGACCCAAAAGAGAAGGGGTCCATTGGAGCTGGACCTTTAATCTAAAGTTATCCCCAAGCCTTCAAGTTCAAGAGCAGGAAGCGAGCTGCTCAGCTTTGGGTCTGCTGTGTTTGTTTGGTTATTTCATTGTTTGTATGTATGGATCTTGGAAGAAGCAGGGCCAGAATGCTTCTCAGAAGCCAGGAAGATGAGGCTGCATCTCATTTATTTTGGACATGTTATCAGGAGGGACCAGTCCCTCAGAGGCCATCCTGTTTGATAGAGAGGGAGATGGGATAAGAGGAAGACCCTCAGAAAACTGATCGACACCGTGGCTGTATCAACGAGCTCAGACAAGGAACAATTGGAAGGATGGCACAGAACTGGGTAATAGTTTGTTTTGTTGTACATAGGAATCAAAATGGACTCAATTGTCCTAATGGTAACATATGCATGTATGTATGTATACACAGGAGGCCTAACAACCCTGTATAAACCTGCAACTTACAGACACCCTCTATTTGCTCTTTAATACGATGTAAACTGGACCCTACTTTGAAATGATGGCACCACCCCACCGCAACACCCCCAGGACAGTCCCCTGCACTCACAGCATGTTTAGCACTTAAATCACTGAAAAGGCTTCAAGCATTTTCTTGCACTAAAGCAGCGGTTCTCAACTTGTGGGTCATGACCCTTCGAGGGTCAAACAACCCTTTCACAGGGGTGGTCCAATTCATAACAGTAGCACAGTGACAGTGATGAAGTAACAATGAAAATAATTTTCTGGTTGGGGGGGATCACCACAACCTGAGGACCTGTGTGAAAGGGTCATGGCATCAGGCAGGTTGAGGACCACCGCACTCAAGTCTAGCTTCCCAAACGGGGCTGACCATTGGCATCACCTGGGGATCTGGTGAAACCTAGTGAGTCAGAATCTAGGGGAAGGAGTCCAGGGACCTGGAGTTCCACCTGATCCCCAGGTGACTCGTGTCATCAGCTAATTTGGGGAACCAAAGCACTAACGTGAGGCTCAATGAGAGCCATATGCAGCTCTCACTTACAGAATCGTTGACTTATTGACTTGAGCAATGACACAGTGACCCACCACCAAATTCTGAAAGGCCCCATGAGGAACCGCTCTTGTAATTCCACGTTGGCCTGTGGGTATAATGACAGAGATGTTTGCAAGTTGTCTTCAAGGCAGAAAATAAGCAAAGGCCCACTTTCAGACATCCGTGCTCATAATGGAATCTTGGGTCTGTGGATTGGGCTCTTGAGAGATTAAAGACAGCTGGTACACACCACAGCAGCCACGAAGGAGTGAGTTTCCAGGTGAGTGTGTTGAGTGGAGTCCAATCAAGGCTCACTGGTCACAGGCACTAACTTAGGAGAACTCGGGTAGCTGCAGTCTGCTCCGGTTGAAGCACGATCTTTTCTTCCCTCTGTTGACATCGAGATGCAAACGGGCTCCAGGAAGATGGAAAAGAAGAGGGTGAGCTCGGTAATCTTGTCTTCCTGGGAAATTTGCCCAAATCAGATAATGTGTAGAAGGAATTGGTTTAAAGCCACCCAGCGGCATTGTTAAATGAGGGCTGACTCTTACCCCCGACCTCCCTTCAAAGAAAGCCACTGGCTCAAATCCTCCACTCTCTGCCATCATTATTTATATTAAAGAGAAAGCAAACAGCTCCATGGAGATCAGCCACCGGGGCATCTGTAGCTTTAAGGATGATTATTTGCTAAAAAAGGGCACTTTTTAGAAATTGGTAATAAGCTACACCCCTGAAGCTTATTCAATAAGCTAGGAAAAGGAACCAGAGGACAGGAAAAACATCTTTTTCAAAGAAAAGATCTTTCCCATTTGCAAACCATTGCAAGTAAATCCTTCATTTGTCTTCTAGGGTGCCCTGGGAAGATGAGAAGAAACCACTTTTTCTGCCTCCTTGGATGTGGGCTTCTTCGCTTCTTGGCAAGGTTCATTTTGATGGGGTGAGGGACCTGAACTGAATAAGCCCTCAACTCCCAGTATCTGTACCTTCAGGATGACATCCGCGCTGCTTTCCTGGACTCGATGGAAAGAACACAATCGAGGGGATGCCAAACGAAATGGGATGCGAAATATCTGTAAGTCCCTGGGTCCGTGCAAATGGTTCTGGGATACTAAGGGAAAAGTTAGTGGTTAAAACTCACCTAGAAGCAACACACGCACACATCTGGACACATGTGGACAGTGAACAGGGAAGATCCCAAAGAATGGATGCATTTGAATTATTGTGCTGGTGAAGAATATGGACAATGCCACGCACTTCCCAGAGAAGAACCACTCAAGACGGGAAGAAGTGCAGTCCGAAAAGCACAGCCATTCGCCTTAGAAGCAAGCATGGTGAGACTTCATCTCAAGTACTTTGGACGTGTTGTCAGGAGAGACCAGTCCCTGGAAATGCACCTCATTCTTGATAAAGTTGAGGGACCATGAAAAATCAGAAGGCACTGACTTACCATCTACAGGTTGTATTTCATGAAAAAGGAGCTTCTACAGAATTTAGTAAGACCTGCTCATAATCTTGTTAACCAGTGAACCCACCTCTGGGCTTTTGCCTGTACATTGAGATTCAAGTTGGGCTACTGTCTTTAGGAATCTAGGTAGCAGGCAATCTGTTATTTTGCCAGCTAGTCTTCTCTCACTATCAGTACCTGATTAACCCCACCCAGTCCAACCGCATCTATCTTGGTAGTACTGAAAATATGGTGCATCTCTCTTGGACAAAGAGAGGTCACTAGATGGGACTTGATTAATTAGGCTTTCCTGGGGAAATTGAATCCAGAGAGCAAGAAACCAAGAATTGAAAACAGGACACGGGAAGACATCAACCTACTCCCTTGGGAGGGCCTTTCCTGAAGTAGATGAATAGTAGTAGAGTTTTTAAAAGATAGGAAAACCAATATTTTTCACATTCTTCTTAGATTTAATAATGTTTCTCATAATCTTCCACTGGGGATCCTGTTTTGAAACAGATGATTTTTATTTTACTGCTTTCATTAACCCAAGTTGAAGTTTCTTGTTTGCAATTTAAGAAAAAAAAATTCCCAGCTGTCAAAATGTTATCTCTTGAATGACCAGTTTTACTTACTTTGGGTCTAACTTGCACCTTGAAAACTCTTATTCACTTTCTGTGTAATGGATATGGTTTATTGTGCCAACCTGGCAGATAAAAACATGTGAGATTAATTGAAGGGAGGAGAGATAAATGGCTCAGTGAGACTCACCTTTCTAGCTCTCAGATCTCTTGCTTTCTGATGGTCCTACCAGGGTGAGGCTGACTTAGCCAGTACCCTGCTTCAGCTTGCAAGGCTCATTTCCTGTAAGACATCCCCAAGGAGAAGCTGCATGGACCTACCCTGATGCAGCCCTGGGTGCTGGAGCAGCCACATGGAGAGCCCTACCAGCACTGGATGCTTACATGTTTACTGACTCAGCTGTCCTCCTGCAGTTGGCAACGTGTGTGTTTTGCGAGATGGAGGAGGACTTTGTGGGTTGGTGTTGGACATAAGGGCTAATGCTGGACTTGTGGGCTTGGGTAGCACTAGGTTGGGATGTTTTCTGGATGTGCACTTACCCTTTATATAAAACTCTCTTTTATACATATGAGTTTCTGTGGATTTGTTTTTCTAATGTACCCAGACAAACACAGTAACTAATGATGAATCTATCACTTTATTACAATACTTTAATTGATTTTTTGGATATTTATCCCATTCGATCCCTCCCCCTTGCTATCTATGCACACTTCTTTTGCCCTCGGTGGAAGATCTTAAATACGGAGAAAAATATATCACTGTTATTTTGGGGTGCCATCAAGTCAATTCCAACTCCTATCAAGCCCAGATACAATGCAATGAAATGCCCTCCAGCCCTGCACCATCCACACAATCGCTCCATGTTTGAGCCCATTGTTTGAGCCCATGTTTGAGTCCTTGGGCACTCAGAAATGGAGGACAGACAGGAGTAGGTGAGGAGGTGGGACAAGGAAAAGGAGTGAGAAAGAAGATTGGGTGAAGAGGTATGTCAGTGGGGCCCAACTTAAAAACCTGAAATAAGAAGCAGGTTCATATGTCTATCTGGGAAGTGACATGTTCTTCACTCACACGGTAGCATCATCAAACTGGAGACCTTAACAGGCTTTCAGAAGCATTGACTTTGTGACAGCATCACGGCGAGTCAGTGTCTCATCCTTACATTATTCTGAATAGTTTGACGGAGCTGATAAAGGGACGGGCTTTAAAGTCAAATAGACTTTGAGCCAAGTCTGACTTGTATAAATTTAGAGAAGTTATTTGGTCTCTCAGTTTCCTACCCTGTAATTTGAGGATTACCACATCTTCTCACGTGTGTGTGTGTGCTAAAATTGCCTATGAGTCTTGACCTTGTCCTCTTCTCTTGTCACCATCCATATTAACTTTGATGTGATTCAGACAATTTGGCAGGAACACATTGAATCTACAGAGCAACTATACAAGTAAAAGAAATTGTTGAAACTGATTCATTTTTGGGCTTTGAAGAATCAACCTATGCCCTGGTGGCCCATGGGAATTTTTCAAGACAACCTCCACATTTTAAGGTCAACTGATCAGCAACTTTAAGAAAATAATGATACATTATTTAATTGGGGGCTCTTACAGCTCTTACAATAACCCATATATCAATTGCATCAAACTCATCGGTACATATGTTGCCATCATCATTTTCAAAACATTTTCTTTCTACCTGAGTTGGTTTTAGCTACTCTTTTTCCCCCTCCCTCCCTGTACCTCCCACCCTCTTGGAATCCTGATAAATTATTATGACTTTCATATCTTACACCATCCACTGTCTCCCTTCACCAACGTTTCTGGTGTCTGTCCCCCTGGCAGGGGTAGTTAGTGGGTGTTATACATCAGTCATTGTAGAAGGTTAGTCCATCACAACCCCCATTCCCTCTTGCCTTGTCACCTAACATGTATACGTTTCTGGAGAGTATGGACTTGAATATCTTTTTAGGACCATTTTTTCCTGCCTAACACAGTTTTATCCTAATTTCTAGTTAGATTCAGTAACATCTCTGGTATTGTTTCAACAAATTATTATTTTTAAAGTTTCTTGATTGGATTAACCAAAGTCAGTGTTTCTTCTGCCCGAATTGTTCTTACCCCAAGATATGACGCCTCTCCTCTCTTGCTTATCTGGTCTTTGTTCAAGTGTTGCCCTCTCAGTAAAGTCTTGACACGTCACTTCTGCCTGAGCTACAGTTTCTGGGTGTTCTTAAGAGAGGCCAGTTTCTGGGGAAAAACTCAAAGCATCATGCTTGGGAATTAGCAGGTCATCAAAAAAAATTAGACCCTCACTGAGTGGCTGCAACCATCGGTCCAGCATCACAATTGTGAGGATAGTGATGGTCAGGGCAGTGTTGCCAACCGAGTTTCTCTGAGTGGGAACTGAACCGACAGCACCTAACAAGAGCAATAGCCGCAGGATTTTTTGAACTCACTTAGCCTAACTTTGGTGTCTCCATCCATAAGAGCAGTTTATCGAGGACATTAAAAAGAACGAAAACATCGACAACAACAAATTCACTGTCATGGAGACAGTTGGGACTCAGAGGGACCCTACAGAACAGGGCACACCTGCCCCCGTGGGTTTCTGAGACTGTAAATCTTCTCGGGATTAGAAAGCCATGTATTCTCCTGAGGAGAGGCGGGTGATTTTGAACAGCTGACCTTTCAGTTAGCAGCCCACTTTGTCACCACTCTGCCACCAGGGCTCCAGGACAGACCAGGCACTCCATAAATAAATATTTGATGAATGAATGAAAAGTATGATTGTTAGGATTAAGTGAAATGAAATGAAGTGATTTATAGTCAACACTTTCCTGGTCCATTCTAAGTGCTCATGAGGCAGTTGCTCTGATTTTTAATTCCCCGAAGTCTCTGGCTTTTAGAATTCTTCATGCTAAATCGTCCAGCCCAAATTTGAGGGATGCCACAATTGTTGCTAACAACCCTCTTGAAACTTAACTTTTGGCATTTCGGGAGTGAAGCATAAAATTCTAATTATTTGAAGGCCACACAATATGCTTTGAACAACCAGAGCTCCCAATCCTGGCCTTGTCTTTCGGGAGTGTTTGGAACGGAGGGCCAAACCATGAATTTATGCACCAGTAACTCAGTTTACTTTCCCTCTTGGGTAACTACTCTGCCCACCAGCGCGAGGGGACCAGCAGCCCCAAGATTCCAGCCAACTGCTCCCAGCTGTCACAGGCTGGGCCGGTTGTTGAAGAGTGTGTTTGGAAAGCCAGTCAGTGACAAAAGAATATGCAAAAAGCAAGGAGAAGCGACCCACCCAGAGTACCCCGAGAGTAACAGGCTTTTTGTGATGAGCCTCTAAAGCACCACTTTCCTGCATCTGCTGAGAATGTGAGGCATTCTCCCTGCAAAGCAGAGACGGTCAGGCTTACACTCTAGGTAAAGAAGATTTCCTTAACGCGGTCCAGCAGCTGCAGCCCGCAGAAGAAAAAGAGGAAGACAATACATTTTCTTCCTTCGGCCCTGTGGTGGCAGGTGCACACCAAGAGGCCTGGCCTCCAGAAGGAACCAGGGCTTGGCTGGAGAACTGTCAATTAATCATCCGGGAGAATGGCCCTGACAGCAGGGGGAAACTCCCATTCATTTCCTCGGGATTGTGCAGCGGCCACTCAATGCAGTGCTTCTATAAATAAGAACTCATCTGCGGCTTGGCACCGGGAGTCATTTGTTTGCTCCTGAGTGTCGTCGAACAACCCCGCCATGGCAACCAGACGGGCCTGGCTAAGCCCTTTCAAACCTCTGACTCCCATCGCCGGTGTTCCTCTTAGAGTTTCCTCTTGGGAACCCGCCCTCTCTTGCTCTTCTTGCTCATGGAAATCCTCCTCGTTCCCGAGGCCCCATCAAGTCCTGTTT
This sequence comes from Tenrec ecaudatus, assembly GCF_050624435.1. Taxonomy (NCBI): domain Eukaryota; kingdom Metazoa; phylum Chordata; class Mammalia; order Afrosoricida; family Tenrecidae; genus Tenrec; species Tenrec ecaudatus. The sequence goes on from NC_134544.1 coordinate 20,337,992, forward strand.
CCTTCCTCAGACACTGTTTGGGTCTCTTTCTCCCTCTGCCCCTCAGCTGGAGGATTCCACGGTCACGGATTGCTCCCATTTTCCTGTTGCCTTTCCCACCCATGGTGCGTCCATGTTCAATGGAATACAATTCCCACGCATTCCTTGCCATCCTCAGGACCGGAAGCTGCAAATCAGGCCACTTGTAGAGGCTGCTTTTTGAAAGCAGTGTCAGACCTTTCTTCCTCGCCTGTTTTAGGCTCAAAGCTCTGTCAGGACGCTGTTTGCATCCTAGGGATATGGAAGACTCCACTGACAGGTGCTGGCTGCACCTGAGGCATAATGACGAGGAACGGAAACTTCCACGGAAAGCTAGAACTTGACCACGGAACCAGCAATCCCCTCTTTGAAGATCTTGCTGCTGCTGCCTCTGAGTGGATTTTGACTCAGAGTGAGCCTCCAGCCAGAGAAACACTGCCCCACAGGATTTCCTTCACTGCAGTCTTCACTGTTGGGCCATGATAAAACCAAAACCAAGCTCACGGCCATCGAGTCCGTTTCAACTGACGGTAACCCTGCAGGACAGGGCAGAAACAGCCTTGGTGGGTTTGCCAGACTGTAACTAACTTTTTATAGTAGTAGAAAGTCTCATCTTTTTCCCTTGGAACAGCTGGTGATGTCGAACTGCTGACCTGATGGTTAGCAGCCCAATGCTAACCACCATGTCAGGCCAAACTCAAGACCAGTTCATTTTTCTGTTTTGTATTCGTAATTTTTTACTTTACCCTTTAATTCCCTGTTTCTAGATCTCTGTTTAGGTGTATCAAGTAACTTCTCAGACCATCTGTTTCTTAAGTTGTCTTTCATATATAAATATATGTATGTATGTGTATGTTATGTATACAAATTACACATACATGTATATACAGAGAAAGATGAGACTTCCTACTCCTGTAACGTGTTACTGTCTCAGAAATCCACAGGCTCAGTTCTACCCTAGCCCAGAAGGTTGCTATGAGTTGTTGACTCAGTAGCAGTGAGTGAGTGATGTCTATATATGAGCAATATACACATATACATATATACACCTATATTTTGTGTATATACTGATTATATATATGTTTATATATATATAAAATGAGTGGGTTTCATCTAAACTCTGTGTCATTCCCTCAATCTTGTTTACTTCTCCTTGGGTCCATGATTGAATTGCTTATGGCCACGTTTTTGTGCTGGCTTATTTATTCATGTTTTCTCCTGTTTTCCATTCATGCTGAAGTATTTTGTTTCATATTTCCCACTCTCTCTGTGAAGTTATTCTTTCCATTACCTCATTGAGGGTTGTAAACACATTTGCCATAAAGTCTCTTTCAGATAAGTGCGCTGTTGTTTGTGTTTCTTTGTTCGCTTTCTTTATATGAATTATAAATCACAAGCTCATCTGCCAGAGAAGCTTAGTCTTCTGCCTTTTTCTCAATTCTCGGTCGGTTTTCTTCTCTTTCTCCCCCTTCTTTCTTTCTTTGCTTTCTCTCCTCTTAACCTACCATGTTTGGTAATTTTGTAGCAACCACCCGCATCCACGTCTAGAAGCACCTCGTAGTTTGAAACTCTCACCCTACCTGGATATCACTGGTCAAGTTTCAAAGTCAGTGGGCAGTGTGACCCCGGTGCTACTCCTCCTGGAATCTCTAATAGTGGTCAATGGAGCTAGCCAGTCTAGGGCAGAATTACTACTTAAATAAATATAACTATATCTATAATTATGTAAATAATTTCTATTATAAGCCTGATCTTTCATGTCATTCGCCTGGCTCTGGTCACCTGTGTTACAACCATTCCTTTTAACCCACAGAAGCTAATTGCCTAGGCAACCCAATCTGTGTCTCAGCCCAGAGCAGAGCAGGTCTTCTGGAACTTTTCTGCAGACTGCTGTTCGGTTGTGGTTGCATTGCTGATGTGTGGAAGGTGTGCTTTTATCTTTTCCACATTTGTGTTTGGAAATTTTTTAATCCACTGAGAAGTTTTGATATTGGGAAAATTAACATTTAAATTCACCTAGTTCCCCTAGTTGTTTGTATATTAGCACATTTGCTTGCTCGCGGCTTTTCTTTGTCATTTTATTCTGCATCATCTGAAAATTAAGTGACCTCATGAGCTGAACCTTCAACCATAAATATTTCAGAATCTCTCCCGTAAGTTTCATACAATGATAGTGTTCAAATATTTCTTATCTACTCTGTAGTGCATATTGAGACTATATGGTAGCTAGCCCTAAGGAAATGAATTTACACTAATTTTTTATATTTCTTCAATCTTTCTCCCATGTCTTCTGAGTTTTTAATTTTTGGAGATTGAGGGGGTAAGAGGATGGAGAGTGAGCAGGGTGGACTGCAGGCCTTTCATGACAATGACATATTTTGAAGAATGTAGGCCTGTTGGTTTAAATAATGTGCCTCAATTTGGATTTATCTGATTGCTTTATCATGATTCAATCTAGATAACACATTTATATTAGTCAGCGTATCACATGGGTGATGTGGACTTAACATCACATGACATCGGGTGTCCATGATGTAAGTTTGTTGCTAAGGAGAGGGTCCCGCATGAACTCAGCACCAGGGTAAATGGAATTCTTGATAATGTGCATATTGTTTTACTATTACATTGGGGTTATATGTATATATCTATATGTATGTATAGACATATAGGCATATGTATATATACAGGTATATGTATTAGGCAGGTATGTATAAATATCTATATATACATACATACATACACACACATATCAATGAGAAATCCAGTGTTGTTCTAGCCATTCTCTCTTACACGGGGAAGGCTCCCTTTCATTTTAGATCACTTTAGGACATCCTCTTTATACATAATATGCTGACATGGCTTCACACTTTATTTACATCAGTGGGTCTCAACCTTTCTAATACCATGACCCTTCAGTACAGTTCCTCATGTTGTGGTGAACCCCAACCATAACTGTAATTTTGCCAATGTTTTGAATCTGGAAATCCCTGTGAAAGGGTCATTCAACCCCCAAAGAGGTTGTGACCCACAGATAGAGAACCACAGATCTAAATAATCATATTTAATTTTTACCAGAGCCCAGTGGGCCCTTTCGATGTGTATGTTCTCCATCTTTACTACTTTGTAATTTTGGGGCGGGGGGCTGGAGGGGAGAAATCCTTGCCTCTGCAATCGAGCCAATGAAGACATCTACTCCTCAACTCTGCTTCTCTGGCATTGTCTTTCATCACCCCACACTTCACCAGTGCTCTCACTTTCCTCCTGAGTGACAGGGTCCACTTGGATTCCTCGCACGTTCCCTTGCTTTGGTTATAATTAGTTGGCAGAATGTAGTTCTCCTTAATTTCATTTACCAACATATTCTGCCCTTGTACGCACACAATGGAATATTGTTGGAGAAAAAGAAAACGCACGTGTGTTGACAGTTATTTAAAATTCTGTATCGCAGACCTCCAGTGGTACCTGATCAAGTATTCCATGGCACTTCCCTTGTGTGTCTGTTGTACTAGTCTCCATACTTGAAACTGTGCCCTTTATTTCCATTTTTCCCCAAGTTTGTCTTCTCTTGGACTTCAACACTTTAGCAAATGCAACCATCACCAACAAAATTCCTCGGTTCTCAAAGTGAGAAGCATTTCTTGTAAGTGCTCATTGTCTTCCTTCCTTCTTCTAAGCCACTGTCAAGTTCTCTTGAATCTACTTTGAAAACGTAACCGAAATCTATCTTCTTCTTTCCATTTCTATTGTCAATATATTATGCCAATGATTCTCACCTCTTGATTTATATTAGAGTTTCTTGATGAACTTTTAAATTTGTTTAGGTCTTACACTAGAACCAGTCAATCTGTCTCAGGTACAGGGACTGGATTATGTTTGATTTTGCCATTTTAAAAAAGCTTTCATTGATTACATCCAGAGCAAGATGGCGGCTTTTCCAGGCCACCAGCATATCTTATGGAGGGCACAACAATAGACTCTTAGGTGGTCTCTCAGCTTCCATTCTTCACCATCTGCCAATCATTCTCCATCTAGCAGCCAAAGTGAGCTCTACAGGTGGTAAATTATTTTACAAAACCAAACTGTTTAGAACCTGTATTAGGCAGTGTTCTCTAGAGTAACAAAACCAGGACACTTATAATTATATATAATGATTTTACATATGTAATATGGGTGGATAGATTATATATATGGATATATTCACACAGCACGAAGGAATATAACAGCTAATTAATCCACACAGCAGTACAGAGGGTTCAGTTCGACTCACTTCTGTGGAACAGTTAATATAATGAAAATCTTTCAACTCAGGAGGGCTGCTGGGTCCAAGGTCAAAGACGCAGACAGCTGAGTCTTCCCTCAGGCAATACGGGCAGTCTGCTCACAGTCAGCAAACAGCAGGGTGGGTCACCAACAGTCATCAGCTCAGAAGCTTAGTGAAGCAGGCCAGGATGGGATATCCAAACACAAGCAATGCAAACCAACAGGATCCTCCATCTTCAAGCTCAAGTGATGTACATTCTAGCAGTGTGGCAAAGCAGGTCTCAAAGGAACCTTAAACTCTAGCGACAAGATTTGTGGGTTGGCTGTCTCACAGGTAGTGTAGCTCACAAGTTGAGGCAGAGAACTAGCTAAAGCAGCTGCCTGATGGTCTGATCACTAGAGAGCAAGAGAGAGAGGGGCAGGGCTTGCCAAGCCATTTATCTCTTTGCTCTCCAATCAAGCTGCAACCTTATTAAGCTACGTGTTCTTATTGGCCAGGTTGGCACAATAAACCTACCTATCACAGAACCTGTTAGGGAATTCTCATCACTTTTAGAATAAAAGTCAAGTTCTTTAAAAGAAGTTACATGACATATCCTTTTCCAAGCTTGTAGACATTCTCGAACAACTCTCTACTTTATTCATCCTGTGCCAAGTTGGCACAGAACGGGTGAGGTAGGGAGTTCCAAGCTCATTCTATCCTGTACTACTCGAGGTTATTCTTATCTTTTTGCTTTGGCACCCACTGCTCTGTCTGCAGTGTTCTTCTCCCATGTATTCATACCACCTTCATATTATCAGAGCTCAGTTTAGAGATGCCACCCAGGCTTATTTTCTTCAATTCATGCCACTAACATATTATTTTCCCTTTGTTGAATATTTTGTATTCTACCTTTCCATTATAAGATATTAGTGAATTTTTTCCCTATCTTTTCATTTAGATCAGTACTTGACTCATATTAAATAAATACTCTACATCTATTGTTACAAGGAGGAACCATGGTGGCATAGTGGGTAATGTGTTAGGCTGACAACTGTAAGGTCAGAAGTTTGAATCCACTAGCCCCTCTGCATGAGAAAGATGAGGCTTCCTGCTCCCATAAAGACTTAGTCTCAGAAACTAAAACTCAGGTGATTCTACTCTGTCCCATAGGATTACTATGAGTTGGAATTGATTCAATTGCAATGAGCTTGATTCATTATTAAAGGAATAAATGAATGATTTACTTCATTACAGTTATGGCCATTCTGATTTATGTTGCTTTTAAAAATTATTTTTGTATTGTTATTAGCAATATACTGAATGTGGCTTAAAACATTTACTAAATATTTAAGGATTATGGCTTTGATAGCCTTCCAAAGGAGGAAACCTAAGCAGTAATTTCAAAACATCAAGGGAGGAAACACTTCAGGCCCTCATATTTATAAAGTCACAGCCTTCTCTGGGTCATTCACAGAGGGAGAATCATTTCTAGAACTTGAGTTCTGCGTCAAGAGAAACATAGGAGGTTACAGGGGAAGCTGAGACTAGTTAGTAGTCACGCATGTTTTTTTGACTAGTCCCTTAACCCTGGTGAGTGTCAATGTTTTCACCCACAGCTAACCAGCCTGTCCCTTCCCTCTGTTCCTGCCTACTTGTGGAAAGCAAGCCTACATATATGGTTGCCGTGTTTTCAGTTTGGTTTTCTCAGAGATGTTAAGAAATTTGAATTAATTTTTAAAAATTTTAAGACTGTTTTTTATTAAGTCAACCACTAATTAACTTTAAAAAAAATTTCAACACCCCTGGGCTGAACAAGCAAAACATGTCTTTATGCTGGATATGCACCCTTTGGTCTAGACACACAAATGTGTTTGTAAGATTTACAGTTTTAATTTAGTAAGTGGTTATTTTGAAAACAATCAGTCAGATGCAATCAAGCAACTACCTCACCACCAAGTACTAAGTAATTCAAAGCAAACTGTTTGACTAGACTTGGGCTTTAAAAATATCTTTTCTAAAATGTCATGGGAATACAGACAAGTGAGACAACACATCTACAGATTTCGAAACAAAGAAAACACCTTAGCTTCTAATGAGCCAAGGTGTAACTGAAAGAGGACTTCACAGACAGCTCTACCTGCATCTCTTCCTCCCAGATCCATCTACGTTCCTGGCTCTTTTTATGATATCCAAATCATTTCCTCGCATTTTGCTTGTGCTTTTGTAACTTTCTGGTCTGAGACAACCTAAATCATAACATTGGTTGAAAAGAAGATCTTCTGTAAGGAATGTTATTGATTGAAGGTGTGAAATGTGGGTCTTTTAACCAATTGTGTCTAAAGCATTTTACCAATTCAGTGCTATTGTTCTTTCTACCCGTGGTCATGGCAGCCGCTTGACAGCTTTAGTTGGGAAGAGCCGTGATAAGAGTGTATACATAATATAATCTGCCTTCAAATTTGTGAATGTGTTTTTTCTATGTTGTTAAAGCAAAAGGTTTTAGATAAACAATCTTTAGTTGAAAGAATTTAGAGAAAAACTCCATGCAGAGAGAAGAACAAAGTTTCAGCAATTTTAACCCTTTTCATCCGATGCCCACTTTTCTCTGGCCCCCAGCACTCATGGGACAAATGGTCCTCATTGCCCTGTGTCATTTCAGGTTATGTAAGCCAAGCCTTCTAATTTTAGCTACATTAATACAAAGGAATGCTCATCGTTGTACCAGCTTAGCAAGCACAAATAACACTGGGACGACCCTGTAAGGCGGAAAAGTGATTCAGTCTATTAATCCTTGTCCTCTGGAGTCCTGGCTTCTTCTATTGAGATGCAAAGTTGAAAGCCCAAAGATGCAGCACCTCTCTCATGGCTGACATTCCTGTTGGAATAGCATCTCTAGAACTGGATTTGGGCCCTATGGTGAGCTATCATTGTCACAAGACTGGAAAAACAGGAAGACATGGCTTTTGGTGTACTGCTGAGTGCATGTGGTTTGAAGTGCCTGGGTGGACCATGTGCACTTGTGTCAGTTGCCACTGTCACCTCTTTAGGTCCCTACAGGTGCTACAGAAGCTGACGGCCTGGTTGAACAATGGATCAGCACTCGGCTGTTAACCAAAGGCTGAAACCTACCCAGTGGCTCTGTGAGAAATAGACCCAATGATGTGCTCCTGTGAAGATGACAGCCTGGGAAACCCTCTGGGCTAGTTCTACGCTGTCACATGGGCTTGCTGTGAGTCAAAATCGACTTGATGAAACTGAACCATGACAGCAGGTTACAGAGGAATGTCCAGTGGATCAAGCGGTCATGCGCCTGCCTGCTAATGGAACAACTGGCAGTTTGAGTCTACCCAAGGGGGCCAGACTAAGACCTGTGGGATCTGCTTGCATTGAAAACCCAGCAGAGTACAGCTCCGCTCTGACCTACATGTGGTTGCCATGGAGTCAGTTTGGTGGAAACTGGCAGCCTAGGTTTGTGAGACAGGACCCCCTTAAAGCTCAGCGGAGGATCCCCTACCCATGAAGAGATGTTATTCCAGGGGCACTTAACTGAAGTCCGCATATGAGCATCTGGGACATACAGGACATGTTGTTCTCAGCAATCTTGTTTGTTTTCACCCAACAATAAGAGTAGGAACAAATTTGCAGGCTCTTCAAAGCAGCATGGCTGAGGGATCAAAGTTTAGTTCGGGGTGAGTAAAATGGTGGGAATTTGAATGTCCAGAGGAAGCTTTTCCGGGATTATCTGTTTTCAGACAACAAACTCAACTGGATATCTTACTTGGCAACCCAAGCTTCCCACTTCCCAGAGTCTGGGAACACAGGGCCAAATGCTGTACACTTTTCCCTTGGAGACAAGGCACAAAAAAGGAGTTAATGTAGGGAATGTGGAAGAGATGGAGGGGCGGGGGGGGGGGGGGGGGGCGGGAGAGAAAGGCATAGTTGTGTTTTCCCAAAGCATTTTTCTATAGGAGGAGGATCCTAATGTACAGATGGTGAATACCGGCCGTGATTATACTTTTCTTTTCATGCGGTATAAAAAGCAGCTTTGGCATAATGGGAAAGATAATTGGCACCGGGAATATTAATAACTGCTATCATCAACAATGGGATACCTTGATGTGGGTTATTCACTTTGTGCAGGATCTGTAACAGCTCTTGGGCCGTCTTTCGCTCACTCTCAGCAAAACCCCCACAAGTCTTTGAAGTTGGGCCTAATTAAGAGGGAAGTTAGGGCAAAACAGAGCTGGATGCTTGTGTCTGTGCTTGTGAGTGTTGAAGAAATGGAGACACCGATAGTTTGCTCCCATTGCAGAAGACCAGACAGAGTGCTCGTGGCTGTGCTGCGTTCTCAGGGGGGCTAGTTTTTTATGCTTGCTTATTTACTTCTCAGAGCTTCAGTTTCCTCATCTGTAAACTAAGGACACTATGATTGACTTTGAAGAGTGGGCGTGAATAAATGAGAAAACATTAAGAAACGCTTTCCACTTGCCTAACACTGAGAAGTGGCAGAGCTACGTGATGGGTTCGTTTGCGCAGGAGTGAAATGAACCCACTGAGCAGCGAAGACACATTCAAATAGATTGAGATTTCAGAACTCTGGGCAGCAGCTGCGGTGTTGCCAAGATGCAGGGAGTCCAGATGCAAGATGCTAGAGGAAGAAGGGCGGCACAGATGCTTGTAGGACCTGCCCACTGCTACTGGGGACACTGACTCATCACAGCCAGTTTGGGACAGGGCCGGACAACACTCCTCAGAAGAAAGCTAATCCAAGAAATCTGTAGCCTGATTTTTAGAAAGCAGTGAGAACTAACAAGGAGAATTCCTAAGCCATGCACTTGGGAGAGAGTGAAGGAAGGCCATGATGCTGTGAAATCTCGCTGAAGTCTGAGATTCTGAGATGGGCAGCCACTGGGAATGGGAGGAACAAGGAAGGCAATGGGGCCCGAGGAATATTTCAGACTAAGTGGCTTCCCTTTCTGTCACGCTCAAACTCACTGCCATCTTGTCAATGCTGATTCAGAGTGACCCCCCTGAGGGTGTCTGAAACTAGCTGTTAATGGCAGTAGAAAGCCCTGTCTTTCTCCCATGGAGTGAGGGGTGGTTTGAACCTAGGAACCTTGTAAATCACAGCCAAATGCATAACCACTATGCCACCAGGGCACTTGCTCCATGCCATATCCTAATGGAATTCTTGAAAATCAAAGAAAGAAGTGGTTCTGTAAGCAACAAGAGAAAAGTGCCATGTAACAGAAAAAGGCCATTTCATAAGAATCAGTCTGCATTTCTCCCCGGATACCCCTGCGGCTGGAAGACAATTGTATGATATATATATAAAATGCTGAAGAAAAACAATTTCCAACCAATAGTTCTTTCTTTTTTCTTTTTTGGCTTTTATTTTATCAAAAGTTTTATAGGTGTGTAATTTCAATATCATACAATTCAGTAGTTCAATCACATCAAGAAGAGTTGTGGAATCACCACCAATATCAGTTTTAGAACATTTTCTTCATTTTTGTATTCATCGTTATTAGCTCCCCCTTTGCCCACTTACATTGTCGGTCAAAAATAAGAGAGAGATCAAGACATTCCCCAGCAAACCGAAACTCTGGCAACTTGCCACAGATTAGATTTTCAAGTCCTATTCGAGGGAGCAATCTAAATGGAAAGGCAAGAGTATTAAATACATACACATATCTACAGATTTTTAGAAAAGTAAATAAAAAACAGACCTTCAAAAAAACACAACACAAGTAATCGTAAGAGCCAAGTAGGTGATTTTCTTAGAGAATAAAATTAATAATTAAATTCTGTTAGTCACATAGTTTATAACAAATCAACACCATGTACATTTACTGAATATAGACTAAATATTGATATTAATGCAGACACACCATTGGAAATGGGGAGAGAGGAGCAGACATGCTTACCTTGTTTTATTGCACTTCGCAGATAGTATGATTTTTTACAAATTGAACGTTGTGGCAACTGCATCGAGAACGTTTTTCGGCAGTGTTTTGCAACAACATGTGCTCAGTTTATGTTTGTGTATCACATTTTGGTAATTCTCACAATATTTCAAACTTTTTCATAATGTTGCTGTACACAGAATCCAGTATATTATAAATATAACTTTTCTACACACCAGTAGACTGAACAATATGTGTGTCTCATTTCATTGTGGCACTGGGGAACCAAACCTGCAATATCACCAATATTCCTGATGTCCCTATATCAGGAATAAACTTATTATGTTATGGTTGTATGTTAATGGTTGTTTATATGTTAAGCATTTTTGTAATTTTAAGTGTGAGATTGTTATGAGTTAGAATTGACTTGATGGCAGTGAGGGTTTTTTATTGTCATTTAACATGTGGTGACGACTAAGAAATAAGCAAGGGTGAAAAAACTTGAGAAGAAAATTAAAGACATTCCGCAATCCTTCTAATATGAACTATTGAATTATATGATTTGTGAATTATATGCCAATAAAACTGTTTAAAATAAAATTAAAAGAAAGCACAACTAATAAATAAAAGACGCACCACCAGCAATCAACCAAATACAAACACATGTAAAAATGGGATAACAAAAGCACACCAAAGCATAAATGAAATGGACAAATTCCTAAAGGCACAACCTACCCAAACTAATAGAGAGACCCAAAATTTAAGTGAACCTTTACAAAACAAGAAATGGAAAATGTCATAAAAATCTTCCCTACAAAGGCATTTCTGAATGAAGGCCAAACATGACAGTGGGACAAGAGGAAGTAGAGGAAAGAACTAGGAGACAAAGGACAGCAATAGACACAAAGTCATTAACACACAACCATCATGTTAGTTTCTACTCAAAGCAACCTTTTTTTTTTTTTTTTTCAGTGAACATCCAAAATGTTCTGATAACAGGATGCGGCGTTGGGTTAGTTTTTGTAGCTTCCGCTGGCACATCGGCCTCTGGCATGCTCGAACTTCCGGCCCTTGGAGCGGACATGTGCCTGTACACCTCGCGGCCTTTGCGTGGAGCAGACAGCAGGGCAGTGCCACAGCCCCTGGGGGAGTCCAGGGCCAGCTGGCAAAGGTGAGGATCTTTCCCCCAGCCTTGAGAATGCAGCTTTGGACCCGGCTGCTCACTCGCAGGGCACACAACTTCAGCTCGGGCACCGCTTGCACCCATCCGTTATGGTCCCCACGAGCACAGCTGTTGGCCAGGATGCTTCATCTACCCGATCATCTGAGAGAGGGACAGGGGCGGCGCCAGTTGGTGCGCTCATGCACTGCCTTTTCAGCACAACCTGGTTGAAGGTGGAGTGGGTTCGCCGGGCCAGACACCTGCATAGCTTGACCAGGATGCGCAGGTCGATGTCCTGGCTCTCGGGTTCCTTGCAATGAACCTTTCGGTCCTTGTTGTGGCGGATGTCAACTCCCATGATGGCACCTCCTGCTCTGCCAGGTCTGGAAACAGCATTTTTTAAAAATCATTTTATTAGGGGTTCGTACAACTCTTATCACAATCCATATATCCATCCATTGTGTCAAGCACATTTGTACATTTTTTTGCCATCATCATTCTCAAAACATTTTTTTTCTACTTGAGGTCTTGGCATCAGCTCCTCATTTTCCCCTCCCTCCCAGCTCACCACTCCCTCACGAACCCTTGAAAATTTGTAAATTATTATTATTTTGTCATGTCTTAAATTGTCCGACATCTCCCTTCACCCCTTTTCTGTTGTCTGTACCCCCAGGGAGGGGGTTATATGTAGATCCTTATGTTTGGTTCCCACGTTCTACCCCACCTTCCCTTTACCCTTCTGGTATTGCTACTCTCATTATTGGTCTTGAGGAGTTTATCTGTCCTGGATTCCCTGTTTCCAGTTCTTATCTGAACCAGTGTACATCCTCTGGTCTAGCCAGATTTGTAAGGTAGAATTGGGGTCATGATTGTCGGGGGGGAGGGCATTAAAGAACTAGAGGAAAGTTGTATGTTCAATTGTTGCTATACTGCACCCTGACTGGTTCATCTCCTCCCTGCGACCCTTCTGTAAGGGGATGTCTAGTTATCTACAGATGGGCTTTGGGTCTCTATTCCTCACTCCCCCTCATTCAGTGATACGATTTTTTGTTCTTTGATGCCTGATACCTGATCCCATCAACACCTCAGGACCACACAGGCTGGTGTACTTCTTCCATGTGGGCTTTGTTGATTCTCAGCTAGATGACCACTTATTTATCTTCAACCCTTTAAGACTCCAGATGCTATATATTTTGATAGCCAGGCACCATCAGTCAAAGCAACCCTGTGTAAGGTTTTCTAAGCTGTAAATCTTTATGGAAGCATACAGTCTTAACTTTCCATCACAGAGTGGCTGGTGGCTTTGAATTACCAAGCTTGCAGTTAGGAGTCCAATGTTTTCCCTACAGAGGTCAGTGAAATACAATTGAGAACTCAGAGTTAAACCCTGATTTTAAACTACAAATCTAAATTTATAGTGGGAAAATTTTTATTTTGTTTCTTAATAAGTGGTGCCGACTAAAGCTGGATATCCAAGTGCAAAAATAATTAAGCAGGGGTCCTACCTCACAGCATATGCAAAAATTAGCCCAAAGTGGATCAAAAACCTAAATGTGAAATCTAAAGCCACACAACTCCTGGAAGAAAACATCAGGGAAAACCCATGGGGACTTTTTGTGTATGTAAAGCTAGGATAACAAACATAACTACCAGTGCACAAAAAGAACACTAAATAAATAAGAACCCATAAAAATATAAAGATTTTATTTAAAGAGTAGCTTATAGATGTAGGAAAAGCTTCAGACATGACTTATATAATAAGGGTCTCAGCTCTAAAGTCTTTAGATAACTGCAACAACCGAACAACAAGAGGACATACACTTAGAACTGAGCAAAGGACTTGAATAAAACCTTCACCAAAAAGAACATCCAAGCCATCAAAAAATATACACAGGAAGTTTTTAAAAATCATGGAAAATGGAATTAAATGATAATGGCATTTTCCCATAAAATTTTTGAAGCCCCCTTGTATGAAAAGATGTTGACAATCATTAGCTACTAGAAGGGTGGAAATAAATATTAAAAGGATATACCATCTCATCCTGGCTGAAATGGCACTCCACAGACATAATCAAACACCTTCCAAGATTAGTTTTTTGGGTTTGAAAACTTAGGACCATACCTTGATGGGACAACTCAGTCAAGTGACCTAATATAGTTGACAAAAAGTCATGATCTACATCCTAGTGACGGGAGTGGCATAATCTTAAGAACTTTCAAGGATTCACTGAGGCACCATTACAGGTCTCTCTGCTTTCCAAGGGTAAAACAGTGAGAAGGAAAACAGAGGAAAGAAGCAAGTCTACAGGAGTCATAACTTCATCACCCGAGACCAGAAGATGATGCCCGCCTACCTCCCCAGACTATCTAATTATAATCATAATAGATTGCCTTGAGTAGAATGGGAGAAAAATATGGAGTTTAATTATGATTATTTTAAAGCCAGGAAAACTTAAATAGTAGGGAATCCCTGTGACTGTCGCCTTGAGTCACCTTTTAAACCTACAACCTATTTTGTCTCCTGAGATCAGGAGTGAAATAACTGACTGGCATACAAGTGAAAAGATATTACATGTACGATGGGCACTTTCCTTAAAAGTCACCACCATGAGAACACAAAGCCCACAATTGCTCAATAGTAAAGATGGGAAGATAAGGGAGCAGGGGAAGTAGATGACTGGACATGGAGCAAAGTGAACAGAGAGAGAATGTTGGCACCTTGTGATAACTATAGGTAAAGTCACTGAACAACATGCAAATATCGTCAAATGAGAATTTAACTTGCTGGGTAAACTTTTCACCAAAACCTTACTTTAGAAAAAGGAAAAAAAGAAATGGTAGCTGTTATATTTACCCCAAGGAAAAAATCAAAGTTTAGTAAGGAAAAAAATCAATTCAGTCAATACCTATAATATTCTGCAGATATGGTACCGATTTAAATCTATTGGCAGATTGTATTTCCTTGTGTCTTTTCTCTCCATCATATAGCTACCTGCTTTTATTTGTTAATATTTGAGTGCAGTGCTATGTATATTTTGATCACTCGCTTTTTAAATTATCTCCATTAGAAGTTGATCAAGAGGGCTGGGTTTCAAATTATGTGAGAGAGCCCTCACTACAGCTAATTCCCAATAATGATTTTTTTTTCACTTGAACTTTGACCTAACTTATTCCCCCTCTCAGTTGCATGGGAAAAATAAATAAACACTTAATTTAAAAATAAGATTGCCAGGGTAGATGCTGATTCTTTGTTTCATTTCAGCCAACTACCCATACTTGTTCAATGGATAGAGCAAACCAATTGGACTGCTGAGTCGCTTGAAGCATTGACCACTTTTATCTTGACCACTCTTATTGTAGCTGTTAACCTACATACATTTTTCACATAATTTCATTTCCATTTTAAGATCAAGCTTACATATACCATTTTGATTCTTTGGGAACATCTTTCCTGAATTGGTTAACTTATTTATTCTTCTAACGAATATTTCTAAAAATCATTTACTGAGTGAAGATTTATAAGACACTAAAAGATATAGAAGAGGATATTAAACTGGGAACGCATATGCAATACATGCCCCCAACTACACCAAATCAAACCCTGCAGTCAGATAGATACATGCCTGATAGGAAAGTTTTTTCAAATACTGTGATTCACACATAAATGTACATGTATGCATAAAAATTTGTATTATATATATGGTAGCTTCAAGAATTAAAAGATAAATGGAATTCTCCATGACCTTTTCAAGTTCTCTCATTTTATATATATATTTAATATATTCACATATTTACATAAGAGAAAACATGCTAAATGCTATAGAATCATACTCTAGAGAGTGGTCATATTCCCTCAAGGTTGATATTTGGACAGGTTTCTCAGAAGTAATGTCTTTGAATGATGGAGGGGACTTGAGGATCCAGAATTGGTAACTGAAACAAGGGCAGCAGAGAGGACAGTATGTTCAAGGTACAGAGACGACCTCATGCAAGGCATACACTGAAGACATCAGGTAAACCTGTCCCGCTTCAGTTCTGACCTTGTTATGTGATGTCTTCTGCCTGCATAAAACATGTTCCTAAAATAAAAAGAACAATAAAGAAGATTTTTTAAAAACTTAAAATGCAAAGTGTATTCATAATTATCAAGCCAAGAACATCATGTCAGAAGCTTTCCAAAATGAATGATCTGACAGCCCAGATCAGAACATTGTGGTATTACACGATACCCAAAATTCTCAAATAAGATGAATAACAGTTCTCATCTTTAGGGATGGACAAATGATTCCTCTCTGTTATTGGACTTCTCCAACAAGCATCCAGATTCCTTAGCAGCTTGGATGAAGAAGACTCTCTTTGTAGCAGTAACCAATTGCAGCAAACCTCAGATCCTGCAAGGAAGTATAGAACTCACAAAGAATTTTAGGCAAAAGGTATCTTGTCTTTCCAAGGCATTAGACCCAAACTACCCAATATAGTTTGTCTTGTTTCCATTAAAGTAGTTTTTGTATGCATCTTGATTCCCAGCCAACAAACCCAGAGCACAGTCCAGAATAGAGTATGCTCATAGTTTTTTTATTTAATCATCAATAAGTAGGCTATTGATGGGTACCAATTCTACCTAATATCCTACTTCAAAATGCTGGGTAAGGGGGAAGGTGTGATAGTTAAGGTCTTGTGTCAACTTGGCTGGGCCAGAATTCTCAGTGGTTTTGCTGTTAAGATCTGGCAGTATCCTATGATGGGGTCTCCCTAAGGATGTGGCCTGCTTCCAATGTAAGCAGACACTGCGGGAAAAAGTATTTTTGATTTTGACTGTGACTGGATCCTGCATCTGACTTGTCAATTCTTGGTTCTTTGGAGTTGCACCAATGGCCTGCTATCTTACCTACCAATCTTGGGGTTCATTTGTCTATGCAATCAGCAGACTGGTGTCTTCATGCTGATTTTGAGTTAATTGGGCCCCGTGGGTTTATGAGTCAGGAGAAACCTCCAGCCTACCATCTGAACCATGAATTGGAATTTGCTCCCTTTTACAACCATGTGAGCTATTTCCTTGATATAAACTTCTCTATATATACATATTTTGATGAAACACTAATTGAAATGTCTCAACGAGATGATGGAACACTTGAAGCACACACTGGTCTATGACAAAGCATTTGAAAAACTGCTACTTGGCCAACTGACTTCAAGAGATTCCTATGTATACCTGTTCCAATGGAAAGTGACCCAACAGAATGTGCAAATTATAGGACAATATCATTAATGTCACATGTAAGTAAAATGTTGCTGAAAATCATCCAAAAATGGTGGCAGCAGCACATTGACAGGGAGCTGCTAGAATTTCAGGCCAGATTCAGAAGAGGACATGGAAAAACAGAAATCAATGATGATGTCAAATGGGTCTTAGCTGGAAGCAGAGGACATCAGAAAAATGTTTGCTGGTGCTGTTGTTAGGTGATGTCAAGTCATGTCTGATACAGAGATGCCACGTACAACCAAAGGAAGCACTTCTCAGTCCTGTACCAGCCTCACAATTGTCCTTATGTTTGAGCCCAGGGAATGCACACACTGTGCCAATACCTATTGTTGAACGTCTTTCGCAATGTCCTGCCACCTTACCCAGTATGATGCCCTTCTCTAGGGACTGGTCACTCATAACAAAATGTCCCAAATATGTGAGGCAAAGTCTCCCCATCCTAACATTCTTCCTGTCCTTCGCATGTTTATGTGTTTATCTTGCTTGCTGCAAGTGAGGAGGACTTGAAGCACTTGCTGATGGAGCTCAAGGATTGCAGCCTGCAGTTGGAAGTATTTCTTCATAAGTCATTTTAAAGAAAACCCAAGTCCTCACAACTGGACCAATAGATAAAATCAAGATAAAAGCAGAAAAGATTGAAGTTGTCAGGGGCTTCATCTTGCTTGGGTATGTAATCAATGCTCATGGAAGCAGCAGTCAAGAGAGCAAATGGCATTCAGCCTGGGTTAAATCTACTACACAAGACATCTTTAAAGTGTTGAAAAGTAAGAAGGTTACTTTGAGGACTAAGGTGCACTAGATCCAAGCCATGGTCTTTTCAACCACACATATTCATGTGAAAATTGGACATCGAATAGGAAGACCAAAGAAGAATGGATGCATTTGAATTATGGTGCTGGTGAATAATACTGAAAATACCATGAACTGCCAAATGAATATACCATGGTAGTTACATAATCTATTGTCAATTTGAGACTTATGAGTGAAGGAGTGGAATTTAGCCTATTGATCAGGTCACAGCTTGATGACCTCATTTGGAGGTGCTAAGGAGATAAATAGCTTATTGGAGGTGGGACACGGCCTCACTCCCTGTGAGATATTATGGATGAAGAGACACACGGAAAGAGGCTTATGGAGCCAGAGCTTGGGAACCGGAGGAGCCATGTGGATACCCATGCCAATGCTGAGACACTTATACCATCACTGGATCCACAAGACCTTCCACCCACTGGCTGTGATCTTCCTGTATTCAGTCCCTGGGAAAGGAAATCATGCTTGGTGAAATGGAGGGGCAGTGAAAAAGAGGACGACCTTCGATGAGATGGACTGAAACAGTGGTGACAACAGTCTCAAACCTAAGAACAATTGTGAGGACGGCACAGGAGCCGGTGGTGTTCTGTTCTGTTGTACATCAGGTTGCTATGGGTCAGCACAACTGGACGGTACCTAACAGCCACAACTATAGATACAGATAGAAGCTTCACTGGTTTCCCTTCTCTAGAGAACCAATCATCGAACAGAAGAGTAGGTTCTCAGAAGTATCGAGTTGGACCCAGCATGATCATGATTGCAATGGCCTCTGCCTGACAGTAAGGTTGTTCAAGACTCTTGTCGTTGGCTAGAACTGATCTGCCAGTGGCTCAGTCTGACTGATATTATACAGGTGAGTGTGGGGTTCCCACTGTCCCCCATAGCCTTCTACAAATTGGGTGTTCATAATTTTAACTCTGATAATTTTCCCTTCACCATACTCAAATGTTGTAAATATCATCTATGAATCACACCAGCTTGTGCTTCTTTGATGTGGACTTTGTTGACTTCTTGTTTGAATACAAGCCTTTAAGGTTCCAGACACTATTCTGATTGATAGCTGGGCACCATCTACTTTTTTCACCACACTTTCCTGTAATACCCTTATCTTCAGTGATCTTTTCCTGAAGGTGTGTAACAAGCAAGACCATGATGTAAGAACTAATTGTTCTTAAGTTAGAGTTAAGATTTAGTGAAAGTTCAAAATCCATGCCTGGATCCATGGTTTTTTGTTGTTGTTTTTTTTAACTTGCTGTATCTTGGGAGCTAATATATATGTCATATCATTCCATAGTCCAATCCCGTCAAGCATGATTGTACAACTGCTTTGATAATCAGTCTCCAAACATACTTTTCTTTCCTGAATTTCTTGACATCTTCTCCTTCCTATTTCTCCCACCACCCCCATGTTGCCCCTCCACCCAAAACCCTGTTATATTTTCTTTCCCTATAGGCTCAACTTCCCTGGATTTCATTTGCCAAAAAACAGAGAAACCAGTAACACAACTTCAAGTGGGAGATCCTTTGGTGGTGCACCTCTAAGATACACCCTAATATAAACATGCATGAGCACAATATAACAGAATGGACATCACAGAATTGCTGAAATAGTACGTATCTTAATGTAGAATACAGGGTGTCGATGTAGCCAGACCTTGTTTGTCTGCCAGCCAATTTCTTGGTACAGCTGCTTCAGACACCAAGTGTTCTCTGGCTTAAGTCCTCAGGATGTAAGTGTGTCTGAAGTAGAGTCCAATAGTGTTCACATTTTTACCGATGCAACCTCTGGAGCCTGTCATGATCACCAGAGATCCAGGCTTCAGTGTCCCAGTGTTCTATGGGCATGGGACACGGGATACCCCCAGATGTACCAGGTCAATTCTACCTACCCGCTGCATGCCATTAAAGACCCTCCCCACCCAATGCTTCCAAAAGCATCCTCGGTTTCTTCTCCCCCCAACTGGGGGTCAGTTCTCCTTCCCCTCTCCTCAATAGATGGGCACCTACATTCATTCAAACTTGCCCATTTCCTCTCCCCTGTCCTGTCCTGCCTCTCCCCTCAGCAAGCCTCATCCCACTGACAGGGACACCTCCCTCCCCCGGGGGACCTCAACATGGCTACCACTTAGCAGACAGCCCCCTTCCCCTCTCCCCCTTCCATTGATCTCGGCTGTCATTAGGTTGCCCTTCAGTCAAGGGACCTACCCTATACTTGCCTGGTATGGTTCACTGGCACTGGTCAGGCTCATTACCAGACCAGACCAGATGACTGGCTGGCCTGCAAGCTTGAACTTGTACCTATTGTGCTGCTTGTTCCTACTGCAGTGGACTCAGATAGTCTTTGTCCTTTTGTGCTTGACTATCTTCACTCAGCACAATGTCTTACAGATCCCTCCACGAGTTGATGGGTTTTAGGGTTTCATCACTACTCTTTAGGGATGAGGAATATTCCATCGTATATATGCACCAGAGTCTTGTTTTTTTAATCCAGTCTTCTATTGGTGGGAATTTAGGCTGTTCCCAGCTTCTTATTATTAGAAAGGGTGCTTTAATGAACATGGGGGAGCAGATGCCCATCCATGATCTGTTTCTTATTGCTTAGGAGTATATGCCTAGTAATGGTATTGCTGGGTCATCTGGTAGTTCAATTGTCATCTGTTTTAGGCATCACCATATTTACTTCCACAGTCGCTGTACATATTTACAAATCCACCAGCAGTGGATAAGAGTTCCTATCTCACCACATCCTCTCCAACATTTGTTGTTCTCGGTTTTCTTAAATTGGGCTAGAGTAATGAGCATCAGGTGGTATCTCGTGGTTTTGACTTGCATTTTCTGATGGCTAATGACTGGGAGCACTTCCTCATATGTGTATTAGTCATTCACGTGTCAACCTTTGTGAATTTTTTGCCCACCTTCTCAGAGGGCTATTGGTTTTTTGTTGTTATAAGCTTGTAAAATTCTGTAAATTTTAGTAATCAGTACTTTGTCTGTTATGTCATTACTAAATATCTTTTCCCAGTCTGTGGGTTCTCTTTTTACTCTTTTAATAATGTCGTTCAATGCACAAAAGTGTTTTATTTTTAATAGGTCCCATTCATCTATTTTATCTTCCACAGTGTGAGTTTCCTGTGTTAATTCTGATAGGCCATGTACTCTCTGCACTAGGGCTCCTGGCTTTGCCCCAATTTTCTCATCGATGATCCTGATACCTTTGGGTTTTCCATTTAGGTCTTTAATCTACCTTGATCTTGTTTTTGTTCATGGAGTGAGATATGGGTCTTGCTTCAATCTTCTGCCTGTGGATATCCAGTTTTTCCAACACCATTTATTGAAGAGGACATCTGCTTCTCATTTAATGCTTTTTGGGCCTTTCTCAAAAGTCAATTGTCTGTATGCGGATGTTTTTATTTCTGGGTTTCTGTCCTGATCCATTGGTCTGTGTATCTATCCTTATACCAGTGCTGGGCTGTTTAGACAACTGTATTAGCTGACTGCTGATGCTCCCCAGAGACCATCTGCTGCATTTCTCAAAGAACCTGCTGCATCGTAAATTTTGGCAGCCAATGGTCTCCATTTCAGTCTTCATTATTTTGGACAAGGAAAAGTTCAGATATTGATGAAGTAGACTTCTTTGCCTTTCTTCAATTGAGAACTTCAGCCTACCAACAAGAAAGCTTATGTGTGTCTGTTTTTCACTCAATGAAAAATTCCACTAAAAAAATTCCTACCCGAAAATATGGGCTTTGGTTGAGGACCATCTACTCAGTAGAGCTGGCAAACACAGACGGTCTTAAGATTGCATGTGTACCCAGAGCCTGCCAGTTCTGTGACTCATGACATGGCAAAGGCTGAGTTGGGAGCAAAGCCATGTCTCAACCAACTGTCTCCTGCCTGTACAATCAGATTCTCTACCCACTTCTGTGAGAGCATGGTCTCTGGAAACAAACACCAAGTTGCCTTCATTCGCTCACAGATGTTTATGTTGATAATTTATAGGATGCAACATAGATGGCATATGCTCGGTGTGAGTGTAACCAATTACTCTCATTTTTAGGAGAGACCCTCACTCGAACACACTACTACAGCATGCTGCTCATGCTTTTTCTATGGAACCTGCTCTTCCTCTCTGTCTCTGATGTTGGAATATAAACAAAACTCAATTTTGCTCTAAAATCTGGATTGTTTGCTCAAATCCCTTTTTTCTGACATTACCCCTGTGATCACAACAGAGTGATCCCCAAGTGCCCCTTGCCCATTCCTACCCCTAAGCTTTTGCTCCTGCTGTTCTCTTAATCCGAGTTCACTTTCTTCTCTCTGCAGTCAGTCATCTCTATTAGGCCGGATTGAGAAGAGCATGTGGCATAAGGGATGTCATTTCAGGTATCAGATGGATCATGGCTAAAAGCAGAGAATCCAGGGGGGGGGGGAGTTTACTTGTTTTTTTTATTGACAATGCAACTGTGTTTATCATAACAAACTATAGCTAACATTGAGAAGAATGAAAACCCTAGAACAATTCATTGTACTTGTGCAGAATCTCTATGTGGACCAAACAGCAGCCATTTGAACATAACAAAGGAATAGTGAGTCGGTTAAAGTCAGGAGAGATGTGCTACAGGATTGTGTCCTGTGACTGTACTTATTTAATCTGTATGGAAAGCAAATAATCTGAGCAGCTGGACTCTGTGAAGAATAAGGGGGCCCCGGACTGGAAGAGTGTTGATGAATATCTTGCGATGTGCAGATGATACAATCTTTCTTGTCAAAAGAAAGGGGGACTTGAAGCACTTGCTGGTGAAAATCAACGATGACAGCTTTCCGTATGGATTACAACCCAATATAAAGTCAACAAAACTCCTCCCCAATGGACAAAAAATAGTGTATGATAAATGGAGCAGAGACTGTAGTTGTCAAGTTCACTATACTTGGGTCCATAATCAACGCTCATGGAAGCAGCAGTCAAGAAATCAAAGGGCATATTGCATTGGGCAAATCTGTGGCACGGGACTTCTTTAAAGTGTTGAAATTGTCAAAAGCTCTCACTTTAGATTACTATCGTGCACCTGATCTGAGCCATGGTATTTTCATATGCACCTCACATATGTCTCATGCTTGTCTGTTAGTTCGTGTATGGGGGCAGCGTGTGTGTCCCTGTGGTGCTGGTGGCCATGTCACTGAGATTTCAAATGCCTACAGGGGGACCCAACGTGAACAGGTTTCCATGGAGCTTCCACACTAACAGCAGACCAGGAAAAAGTAGTAGGCTATCCCTTTCTGATAAATTAGCCACTGGAAATCTTATGAATAGCCTGGAGACATTGTCAGCTACCGAAAACATCATGAATATAAGCAGCACATTTTCAGAAATAGGGCCAGAAAATGAGCCCCTCAGAGTTTGGAAGGCATTCAAACTCTGAGTGACAAAAAGCTGCCTTCTCTAAGTTGCGTCGACCATAACGATGCGCGCGAAACCTTCATTGGCTGATGGGACTTGACTCCGAATGAGAAGAAAAACCTCCACACATCGATTGATAACTGGACCTTGGAATGCACTAAATTTAAATCTAAGAAAATTGGAAGTGTCAAAAATGAAATGGAACGCACAAAGATTGATATTCTTGGTGTTAGTGAGCTGAAATGGATTGATATTGGCCATTTTAAATCAGATAATCTTATGATTCACTATAGCTGGAATGACAGATTCAAGAGGAATGATGCTGCATTCATCATCAAAAGCACATTTCAATGTTCTCTGTCATAAATAGTGGTGATGTCTCTAAAGGGAACCAGAGACGCACCTAAACCATAGGTATATGAATGGATTTGGGGACTCAGCTGGATTCTAGCTCCAAGAACTAATGATTCTTGTGACTTGGCCCTCTTTGATGCCTATCCTCAGGAAGAGATCACTGTGGACACAGGTTTTGGGGTCGCACTAAATCTCAGCTCCAACTTATGAACAATTAGTTCTTACATCACGACCCTGCTGGATATTCACCCTCAGGAAGGAAACAGAAGATACCAGTTCGCTAGCAAAATGTGGTGAACAAATTAGATGGTGCCCAGCTTTCAGATAAAATAGCATCAGCAGTCTTAAAGGCTGGTCTCCAAACAAGCAGCCCTCTAAACAAGATGCCAATTAAGTCCATTGGAAGAAGCACACCAACATCAGTTACTGAAAGGACTGATAATCATATCATCTGAAGTCAGAGGAAGACCAGAAGCAGAGGCTACATTGTAAGAACCTGGTTTGCAGAAGGCTGTGTGACAGTGGGAGCCCAAGGTACCTTTGTGGGAACTGCACAGGAAACAAGCCTCTAGTGATCCCCTTCTATCCATAATAGAGGATGGCAGGAAAGGGGTTAGTAAATAGTGCATTGGAGAGATGATTCTAGAAGACAAAGGGATCAACCTGACTTGAACAGTTCAAACCTTGTCAGTTTCTCCCCCTCTGATGTTAGGTCTGACTGGTTGTCAACATTTTGTGTATTTTTTGTTTGTTCATATTGGGGTTTAGAGCAGGTGTTCTATGTCATTGGGGTCAGCCTCTTGAATTTGTACTATATTTTTTCAGTTTATGAAATTCAGGGTGGATGAAACTAAAGGAGCAGAAAGCAGGGGGATTGGTAAAAGTGAGCTGATGTCAAGGAGTCCAGGAAGGAAATGTCAAACAATTGTAAACTACTGCTTGATGGGATTCAACTAAGCAATGATATATGTATTAACACTTAATTAAAAGAAAGAAAATAGATCAATGACTGGCATGTGCTACACTGACAGAAATTGACTATGGATGGGACTTTCAGGATTAATAAAAACACACTTTATCTTGAAATAAAAGAAATACAAAAAAGAAAGAAAAGATCAAAGGGGATGTCAGAAGATAAACTAAAATTTGCTCTTAATCCTAGAATAGCTAAGGCAAATGGAAAGAAAAGACAGTCATGGAGATGGGTTGATATTGGAGCCGCTCAAACATAGCTTCAATTATGAGGATGACACAGGACCAGGCAGTGTGTCATTCTGTTGTGCATAGGTCAGTATGAGCCATCAACAACTTAATTGCATTAACACAACACTCCCTTTAAAAGTTCTACTTGTGTGTGATCCTCTACTTTGAGAACTCATCAAATTTTGAGGGATGGGATAATAAAATGAAAGATTGCCAGTTGGGTTAGATGCCAGGGGTATAACAGTTCTCTTGATAATAAGATCAAATATGGGCTTATAGCCTAGATTGCCAAGCCAATCACAGGACAATTGTGGCTTTCAGATTCTGAAGTAGACTGAGAGTGGTGTTTTATCTGCTAGGTCACTCCGCAGACTTAGACAGAGAAGTAGACTGCTGCAGCTAGAAGAGTCTCTAGAAATCTAACTATTTACTTCCTTTATGTATTACCCTGAAGCCGGAGGAGTGGCATGCAATTTCCACAACAAGCCTTGAGAGGCAGAGCCAGGACCAGGCCTCACATGGTACAGACTTCCAGACATTTCCGTCTGTATTTCATTACAATGCACAAACAAGTGTGTAGCCACAGTTTCTGGCTCGATAGATTTCAGATGAAGCCCAAAACCAGCACTTCAAGTAAATATCTCAAGTACATAGAATGAACAATATATTGGCTAAATGGAAGCCAAGTTTTCCTGGTGCATTTTCATGGGGCTAAATTATTTAATCTGATAGTGGTTATGCATTGGGCTATGAACTGAATGGTCAGTAATTCAAAACCACTAGTCTCTCCTTAGGAGCATGATAGGGCTTTCTATTCCTGTAAAGAGCTATAGTCTTAGAAGATCACAGGAGCAGTTCTCCTCTGTCCTGTATGGTCACTGGGAGCCAGTAAAGGCTGGATGACAGTGAGTTTGGTTATATTTTTTTAGTAAATTTTGCCCATGTTTTCATGTCCTCATTTTGGATGTTATCGGGATAGGCCCATCCTTGAAAATCAACCTTATGCTTGGCAGCGTAGAAGGTCCTCAGAAAGGAGAAAGATGGGTTGACACAATGGCTGCAGTAATGGGTTCAAACACAGGGCCAGGCCAGGTTTCATTCTGTTGTGCATTTTCAATGGGTTCATGAGTAAGGGGGAACAGGGAGGGAGGGGGAAAATGAGACGCTGATACCAAGGGCTCAAGTAGAAAGCAAATGTTTTGAGAATGGTAATGGCAACGTATGTACAAATGTGCTGGACACAATGGATGGATGGATGGATTGTAATGAGAGTTGTATGAGCCCCCAATAAAATGCTTAACTAAAAAAAATAAAATAAAAAGATATCTCTGAGTTGGAACCAACTCACAGTCACCTAACAATAACAATTACTGTGTATGTGTAAACTAATTTTATTTATCTTAAATATATTAGGATTTGGGTATTGGAATGGACCTTATATTTTCAAAATAACCTTTCTGGAAGCTGTCTCATTATCATGGACCTCCTCAGTAATGTGAATGGTTAAGATGTTTGCCTGGTAAACAACACATTGGATATTCAAGTGCATCTGCAGGTACCTCAAAAGAAAAGCTCGGTTCTCTATTTCCCCCCAAACATCCATTGAAACCCTATGAAGCGTAATTCTTCTCTGACACTCATAGGTTTTCATAAATTGGAATCCACTTGATACCATCTGTTATAAGCCCCTTGACAGTGACTGGCTTCAACCACCCAGTTTCCCTGTAGGGATGTATCTGGTAAAACTACTTTTAGAGCCTGGGACATTTTATTATCTGTGGATCATTCTTTTTCTCTTTTCTGTCTCTCTCCAGGTCCCTCCTCTCTCCCCTTTTCATCTTTCTGGGCCCTTATAAGTTGATTTGATGGTTTTAGAAACTAATGAAAAGTTTTCAAAGAATGCTGTAGGAAATAAATTGTACATTGGTGGTTTACATTGAATAAAATCATGGCGTGATGGTAAAATGATGCCACCAATTTTCTACACTTTATCAAGGGTCTGCTATATACACCACCATAATCCAGAAGTAAGCAAACTCAGGGAGCTCAGGGTCTTGAAACACAGCAAAGTCAAAGACAGTGCAATGCCCACAGTGAGACCGGCAACTGGGCTAAGCCAGGAGCTCAGGGAGGACTCTTTCCATACATGCTGACAGCAGAGATGTGTGCAAACTGGAAATTGAGGCCATTTTCAAAGAGGAACTCCAGAGATGTTGGGCAATGACAAGATCATCGGCAGAAGTAAACTGTTCCTCACGGCAACCATTCAAAGTAGAGCCTTCATCTAGAAATGTGAACTCTTGGTTTGTTCAAGATAATTATAATAATAATTCTCTTTGTTTTCCTCCTACACGTTGAATGCCTAAACACCGAGAGGGAACCGTCGAAGCATGTGCAGCAGATCTAAATGCCAACTTGCCATCGTACTAAAAGAGCCGCCACCCTCTCTACTTAACCACGCAAACTCTGAGAGCAGCTGCCTCTGTCTCTTCCATCTTGTCCTCTTATTCACTCAACCAGAGTCTGTGCATGTGACCTCCCAAACAGGATCTGTTGGAAGAAATATAGTCCGAATGTTTCTTATAAGTGACGATGATGAAAGGTCATCTCATGTACTTTGGGCGTGTTACCAAGAGGGACCAGACCCTGGGAACAAATGGTTTCCTAACTAAAGTGGGGAATCTTCAAAGGCGTGGAAGCCTCGACATGAGATGGAGTGACCCAGTGAACACCACCATGGGCTCAACTTCGCAGAGATTGTGAAGATGGCATAGGACCAAACGGGTTACTCTGTTGTGTGCGGGTTTCCGACAAGCTGGGGCTGACTCCTAAACACAGCCCCAAATGTCTGAATCCATCTACACCTCTTCATGATGCCATGAGCCTAATCAAGCCATTGTTGTCTGCTCCCTGGATTTTTAGGATCACTTCCAGATTGTTCCCCCAGCTTCTACTCTGGATCCCCTCTGATCCAGTCACCATCTCATACATAGCCTGACATATCGATAGCTTAACATACCAACCAGCATATATCAAATCTAGTGTTCTCTGAATCAGATCAGCACCATCACTGTGACCTAACAACATCACATGATGTGTGCTCCTTAGCCTCATCAGCATGCTAGTCTTCTCTGTTCTTTCTGACCCATTCCCGATCTTCTAGTCCTAGAACTAGCCATGCTTCCACCCTCGTTAGAGGCTGAACTTCCTTCTTCTCTTCGTGTGTTTCATTAAATGCCTGCTTAGCCTTCACCTCTCAGTGCTGGATCCCGCACATCAAACCGGAATCTTCTGTTTTTGTCTTTTACCTCCCTATGCCTTTCTGTCAGAACCCTTACTGCAATTTGTTACCATCCACGAAATGTTTTAGCTGAAGTCTCATTTTCCTTTTAGGTTTTAAGATTTATGACATCTGGATCCATATTTGTTTTAGCTTATGATTTTATCTTAAGACTTGGCATTGGGCTGATATTTAGAAAACAGTCAATAAATAAATAGATCCAGTAAGATACGTGAATAGACTCCTGTAAAAATGATCAAAGAAATCTATATCTGGGTGCACCAAATATAGTACAGACCAGTCCCGATTTAATAAAACCCAAGCAAGCACAGCTAGTAAATATGTCTTTTTCTATATTATATATCTTTCTGTATTCTAGGGAAATATACCCTTACAAATACACAGACAGTTATAAACCTACAGTCAATACAAGAAATAATAGTGAATTTTTTTCTTCCCCCTACTTTTTAACATAGATTTATAAACATACAAAAAATAAATATAATTGAATGAGCAAACTCACAACTTAGCTGAAATAATTGTTAATATTCTATTATTGCCATCTATATATTGAACAGTTTAATTGGCACTTAATAGTTCAATCATATCCAAAAGAGTTGTACAATGATTACCACAATCAATTAAAAACCCGTTCTCCCCACTCCCCCATGGTTAAATCGCTTTTAAAGGGAATTATATAATCACCATCAGTCCTAGTGCTCCCTTCCCCCTCCGATATGCATTGTTTGCTCCCCTGCCCCTTCACCTACCTGACTCCCTCCCCCTGTAAACACTTGCATTGGTTCCTATCTCTGTGCATCTACCGCTTCCATGCTTTACAAACTGGGAAACTCAATAGAAACAATAAAAAC